>NC_090266.1:426669048-426980548 GCF_040414725.1 Anabrus simplex | reverse complement strand
TTTGCGCGGCTCTTATTTACCCGCTGTGTGTGAAAGAGTCAGCGGAAGCGGTGCACCCGCGCTATCTGAAAGGAGCCAAACGTCGCTCATAGGATCGATTGGTGCATAGATTTCAGTAGGCTTAGCAGACTGGTATTTGGCTCGGTGAGGAAAGCAACGGGAAACTACCACTCCTCATTTACCAGGTGCGCTTCTTCAGTGACGCCTAGGCCATGTAGAACAGTTGACGGCGGCGCTGTTGGAGATCAAACCAGCCTTCGGGCGGAGACCTCAGCATACAACCAGCTCCAAAGTCGTGGACAGAGCTGTAAAATGCAAGAACTTTACATTCTTTCTTGAAAAGTAATACCAATTGCGTACTGGATTAGACACCTGATGAATCATCGAACAAATGAGTTAACATTTTGAAGTCCATAATTACGAGAAAGGTTGAATATAAAATAAAGATAATAATGTAATGCACGTACTGTGTTCAGTCCCGTGTTGTCATGTGCGTCTTTTGTTTGGAAATCACATTCATTAGAGCTAGTTGACTTACGTCGCACCGACACAGGTAGGTCTTATGGCGACGATGGGATAGGAAAGGGCTAGGAGTGGGAAGGAAGCGGCCGTGGCCTTAATTAAGGTACTGCCCCAGCATTTTCCTGGTGTGAAAATGGGAAACCACGGAAAACCATCTTCAGGGTTGCCGAGAGTGGGGTTCGAACCCACTATCTCCTGAATGCAAGCTCACAGCTGCGCGCCCCTAACCGCACGGCCAACTCGCCCAGTGAACACATTCATTCAATTCTAGTCAAACGGAAGTGCTCTGCAGAGGTATCAAGCAATGCTATCTTGTTTATTTTCCAACATATCCCTAGTATTTGCTGGTTGGATACAATTGAACCTCTTCACTTCTACTTCTTCTTCCACCGCCTTTCCCACATCTGTGGGGTTGCGGGTGCAGTGTAGCACATTTGGATTTGGCCCTTTTTACGGCCAGATGCCCTTCCTGACGCCAATCCTATATGGAAGGATGTAATTACTGTTGCGTGTTTCTCTGGTGGTTGGTAGTGTAGTGTGTTGTCTGAATATGAAGAGGAAAGTGTTGGGACAAACACAAACACCCCGTCCCCGGGACAGAAGAATTAATCAGATGCGATTCAAATCCCCGACCCGGTCGGGAATCGAGCCCGGCACCCTCGGATCCGAAGGCCTCAACGCTGACCATTCAGCCAATGAGTCGGGACAATTGAACCTCTCCACTACGTGGCATAAATCCTTGATTAGCGTAATATTCGGTGAATGTAGTGGATACACTATTTGTTAGAAGTCTCCAAAATTATCTTCGAATATGTCCGGGACAGACTTTGTCCGAGAAGATGGAACATTATCCTGTTGGAATATCTTACATTTGTAAGGAAACACTAAGTTAACTGACAGGCGAGTTTTGTAGAGGTCACCGTTCACTGACGTGGCTTGGCAGAACGAGTAAAAGGAAACAGGAGCATCAGAAGATGATGATAGTTATTTCTGTGCATTCAATGGTACATTGCCTACTTCTTTCATCACTTGTCGTAGCGTGACACCAACTCTGGAATGTCTTTGCCATATGATTCCGACGCCAAAAATCTGAACCACGATGTAACCGTCGTCTGAAGTGCAGTGTCGCTGTCGAAACATTCTCCTGACAGAAATATTTTTAGCTGCAGGAAGAGATGGAAGTCTCTGGATGCAGGGTTGGGGATGTATGCCGGTTGATCAGTCATGCCCCACCTGAATTGCTGCTGAAGACCGTGCGTGTTCCTCGCTGTATCGGGCCTCACACTCCCCGACCTGGCACCCAGTAACTTTAATCCCTTTCTTTAACTGAAGAGATTTCTGGTAGGACAACGTCTTGACAGGGACGTTGCGCTTCAGACGGCGGTTACATCGTGGTTCGGGTCTTTGGCGGCAGAGTCATCTGAGACAGGCATTTAATAGTTGGTGTCACGCTACGGCAGGTGTTTAAAGAAGGGTTGTGCATTTGTAGTAATGCAGGTAATGTATCACTGAATCCACAGAAATGAATATCATCATGTTCTAATGTTTTTGTATCATTTTACAGTCCATCGGAACTTATTCCTAACGTACCTCCTACATCATAGAAGCCAATGAGCACCGCGCAGATCTCTTAGATATAGGCCTGCACTGGGCCTGGGTCGGGTACCAATTGCATTAAACGCGACTGTGTTTCGGAGTAGTGTTGTCGCTCTGTTTCCAGGGACAATTTACGCCAGGCAATCATAAAGCAACTGCGGTCAGCTACTTCACTATTCCACAATGAATCGTAGTCCCTCCAGTGGCTCATACCCAGTGCACACGCGATCCTATGGAACGAAAACAAATGTTCTTTAAATGCAGGAATGGGAAGTTGCAGTCATTTAACTCTCACTATCTTTCACAGAATTGCCCACGACTCTAGGACTGTTTGTAGCCTATGTTGAGTACTCAGCCCGAAGGGTGGTTCGATCCTCAACAGGTCTGCTTCCAGCTGTCCCAGATGACCTAGGTGTCACTGCAGAGGCGTACGAGGGAAATGAGGAGTGAGGTGGTTTCTCGTTGTTTTCCTCATAGAGCCAGAAGTTGCTATTTAACCTCCTTATTAGTCTGCCAAGCCCACTGAAATGCATGCACCAACCGTCCCTATGTGCGACGTTTTCACACCATTCATCACAGAGATTGGCTCTTTAAGGAACAGCACTACTAGCATCGCTCATACCCCAGTCACGTTCATAATGTCAAAGCCTAGTATGAGACTGAAACAAGGTAATGAAAGAAACAAACCTGTTCTAGCCCATATAAGACGACATAGTGCACTGTAAACACTATGTCTCGCCAGAAAGGGATCTGGGGTAGCCTTACTGTAATAGATAATAACAATTATTACATTTATCTGTAAATTAAGGTGGATATCTTTCTAACTGCTAGGCGTGTTACGCATATGTAATTCTTCTGTGGTAGATTATTTGTTTTTCATCCCAGAGACGCACAGAAATGCAAGGTAGGGAAGTTGTTGGTTGATTGGTCGGTCGGTCGGTCGGTCGGTCGGTCGGTCGGTTTGTCGGTCGGTCGGTCGGTGAAACTTTCAATTGCATGGGCCTAGATTTTGACGCCAAGCCAAAAATACGTTGGAGAGTAGAAATCGCACTTCCAGCAAAGCAAAACAAACCCCATGGCGCAACAGCCCAGACGGGCCATGGCCTAACAAGTGACCGCTGCTCAGCCCGAAGGCCTGCATATTATGAGGTGTCGTGTAGTAGGCACGACGAATCCTCTCGGCCGTCCTTCTTGGCTTTCTAGACCGGGGCCGCTACCTCACCGTCAGATAGCTTCTCTATTGTAATCACATAGGCTGAGTGGACTTCGAACCAGCCCTCAGATCCTGTTAAAATTCTCCGACCTGGCCGGGAATCGAACTCTGGGACTCTGGGTAACAGGCCGGCGCACTACCTCTAGACCGCGAGGCTGGCACTTCTAACAACACTAGTTTCAATAAATATATGTCCCGTACTTATGAATGAATTCCTCACATTAATTCCTTGAGTGAGAAAAGGCCATGTAAAATGTATTTACATATAAATTTGTTAAGTTGGAGGAACCTTGGTTGTGATCATGGTATGCATAGTTATGTAAAACTGCAAGTTTGCTTGTTTGCTTTTTGACATACATATCTTAATTTTAGTATGTTATATAGCCTGGCTTCTTGACGAAGCACGCTGGAGTATTTACTAGTTAAATCACTATATTTCGGTCTTTGTCCATTAGACGATTCCATACACAGCCATTCAATGTCATGGAGTTGATTGTGTGGTTTCTTACAATTATCTTATTTGTCTTACGTCCCACTAACTACTTTTAAACCGGGAGAGTTGGCCGTGCGGTTAGGGACGCGCATCTGTGAGCTTGCATCCGGAAGATGGTGGGTTAGAACCCCACTGTCGGCAGCCCTGAAGATGGTTTTCCGTGGTTTCCAATGTTCACATCAGGCAATTGCTGGAGCTGTACCTTAATTAAGGCCACGGTCACTTTCTTCCAACTCATAGGCCTTTCCTATCCCATCGTCACCATAAGACCTGTCTGTGTCGGCGCGACGTAAAATAAATTGTAAAAAAAAAGAAACGACTTTGAAGGTTTCCGGAGACGCTGACATATCGGAATTTTAACCCGCAGGGGTTATTTTACGTGCCTGTAAATCTGTCGACATGAGGCTGGCGTATTTGAGCACCTTTAAATAACATACGACTGAGCCAAAATCGAACCCACCAACTTAGGCTCAGTAGTCCGTCGCTCTAACGTCCGAGGCACTTAACCCGGCCGGGGTAGAGGTAGAGTGTTTTCCTCTTGCCCGGCTCGTCCAAGGATTTTAGTCCTGAACTGACTGCTGAAGGATGGTAGATTCTGCATCGTGAGTTCATCTAAAATGCTGTCTGACCTTAGAGACAACGGTCCTATTCGGGAAATCCAAGCACTATGGCTGAGGAAGTCGGCACATACTATGTTGCTGTCCCATATTTGCAGGTTATCCATCTGGCTGTCGTTTTGGTAGATTAGGGGCCTCAATGACCGGAATATACCACAGGGATTTTATTAACCTAGAGATGTCTAACCGGACGAGTTGGCCGTGAGGTTAGGGGCACGCGGCTGTTGAAGTCCAAACATCAGATTTTTAGGTAGGCTATGTACATTCTCTTTCGGTAAATTGTACCGTTTGCTATGATAGTGACTGTATGATAAGGTGCATTGTTGGTTACTGTTGATCCAGTGCCTGCCTAAATCAATTTAACTTGGAGTCATTTAGACGTTGCAGAAGTCTCCGTCACTTAGCGTTCCCGATTTTCAGATTTTGCATTTTAAGTAAACGATCAAAGACGATAGGAATTTTGCCTCTCTGATGGCTGGTTGAAAGCGTTTATAAAGTCGCTCATTTTCTTGTTTTGTATAGAGAGTCTATCCGAAGAATTGACTGAAACAACTATGGCTTTTTCAGTGAGCCTGCAGGCTGGTTCTGGGCTAAGAGAGGCCTCCAATCCGATTAGCTCAAGTTGGCATGCAACCTGCTCTATCCTGCACCCTCTCCATTACCATAAATTACCATACGAAAGTAGTATACCTTGGGGAGTCTAGAAACGTCTCATCCTACGCGCACATCGTATCATTGGCGATCTAGACACCTCGCCAAACCTGCAAATATTACGAACTACCCTGTGTTGTGTTTGGGGTGGAAGAGTGAAAGAAGTGAGTTAGGCAAGTGTTGCGAGAATGGAGACAAATACCTCCCCAAATGTACCTAACATATGAAAAATTTAAACTTTTACACTTCTAACCATTTGGAAGTTCATATTACAAAGAATTAAAATGCTCGAGATGTCATTATTAGGGAGGAAACAAAGCCAGAAAGATTACATATTGCATAAAACAGAGTTCTAGCTGCTACTACAGATCTTCGAGCAGAATATTATTATACAACCATTTTTTTGACTCTACAGGTTCATTATATTAATTTTCTAATAGAAGTATATTTTCTGCTCTATCCATGAGATGACATTCATAAATATACAAGGGTAGCGCTGGCAGTTTATTAGAAGAAAACTGCGGTTAGTCAGCTGTTATGCGACGTGACGCTTCGCAATGAATAACGTTAAAAATACTGATATTACAAATACCATATTGATTTCAGGGTCTATAGCACATAAGACACTGCCTGGAAGAAAAATTAAACACTTAGAAGGGGAGGAGGAAATTAAATGGAACTTCATGTGTTGAGAGGGCATGTGATGTTATTTCAGTGGTTACAGAATTGAGTCAAGTTAACAAAGAACTTGGCAGCACGAGTCCACTTATCAGTATGACGGTGCACCCCTTATAGCCTGGATGTATACACTGATTCGGTTAGGAAGGGTGTCATAAAGCCGTTCTATCCTCTCCTGTGGCAAGCTGTCCCAACTGGTCTTTGATACCCTGGATACTGCCACTGGGACGCAGTTGACGTCCGAGCTGGTCCCACCCATGTTCTATCGGAAACAGATATAGGGTTCTTGGTGACCACGGGAGAACCTCCTCATCGCACAGAGAGTTCATAGAGACAAGTACCGCGTGTGAACGAGCATTGTCCTGTTGATAAATGGCACCAAGATACTGTCGCATGACAGGTAACACATGAGAACGCAGTATGTCAGTGACTACGAGCCGTGACCTGAAGTCATACACGATGGCTCCCCTCACCATGATGCCGGGAGTAACACCGCTATGCCTGTCTAAAGTATTGGAAGAACAAGACCTCTCCGCAGGTCATCGCCATACTCGCAGACGATCGTTATGCGGGATAGTGCAGAACCACGACTCATCGCTGAACACAATGCGACGCCATTCATCACTAGTCCATGTTTTCCGGTCACGGAGTTTCTCAGATCACAGCCGTTCGTGTTGTGGTATTAACGCCAGCCTACGCATGAGACGGTAATTATGTAGTCCGGCTGCAGCTCGTCTCCGACAAATGTTGCGGAATGACACAGAATGTTGCAGGGAGTCCATTATTTGTTCTTCGATAGAAGGCGCAAGTTTGCCTTCCCTCACATTCCCATGCAGTACGACATTGAGCCACTGTCGCATCCGAATGCCCCACAAATCTGGACATTTCACTATTCGACCAGTCAGCCAAATGGAGACCCACAATGAGGCCCCTTTCACCCTTTCAGTCATTTGTCAGGTTGCTGATAATGCTCTTTCAGATGATTATGAGGCATTTTCGTGTCTTTCACAGTGAGCGGGGGACCCCCCGAAACACGCTCCCCCCCGCGTGGTAATCGACTCAATCTACATTGCCACCGACATGGTATTATTTCTAAGAAAAAAAGATAGGAGGGGAGAGTGGGAAGTGATACAAGGAGTATCTGCCGGTTTCCATGTCAAACACGCTACCACGGCCAAGTATGTGTTGGTAAGGTGGTGTTAAGGTGTGGTATTAAGGGTCAGGGGAAAACCACATAGGCAAAAAAAGAGAAAGAGCCTACATGTTAAACCTGACATCTTTTGATAGCACATGCAAGGATGTGGGCTGGAAAGGTCCAGAGGTGTTGTTAGTTGAGAATAGGTATCATGCACCAGCCAAAAAACGTAGTCTCGCCAGTCCAGTAATCAGGGGATCAGCCCGTCTGGGCACTGTTGTGACTAGCGCGGGCCTTGCCGGTTGCGGAGCCCTAGTATCACTAGGGCACGCTGCACAGCGCCGCCTCCTTGCGGTCCCTCGTACCCA
The DNA here is from genome assembly GCF_040414725.1 of Anabrus simplex. NCBI lineage: Eukaryota > Metazoa > Arthropoda > Insecta > Orthoptera > Tettigoniidae > Anabrus > Anabrus simplex. The sequence goes on along the minus strand of NC_090266.1, from coordinate 426,973,275 downwards.
GACTCGATCCCGAAAAATGAGGCCAAGCCCGCCTAGGCGGGGACCTCCTGGATGGTGGTAGGTCATGACGCCGGGCCTCCTTCCTTTCTGCCAACGCCATGGCCCAGTAGACAGGGCAACTGCTATGGGAGGCCGGGTGGCCCCCGCGCAGTTGGCCCACACCAGCCCTCTTTAGGCAGGCCGTGTAGTGGTGATCACCCCCACAATGGTTGCACCTCACTAAGAGCCCACACCTCACCTGCCGGTGGCCCCACCTCAGGCAGGGGAAACACTGCACAAGCTGCCGAGGGGACGTTTCGGTCTCACCTGATTGCCGCTTCTCGCAGAGATCCTCTCCTGGTTTGCTCCTCGGTCGGCTGCTGTCCTGGTAGCAGTTCTGGGTTGCGGCTGGGCGGCCCTCTCCTGGTGGGCCGGCGTCGTCTTCTTCCTCATTGTCCGGGGGTGTCGTCTTCTTCCCGGGGCTGGGGGTCTCTTCTCGGCAGGGAAAGAGGCCTGGGCCTGGTGGCCCTCCTCCTGGCCCGGTGACCCAGGGGTTGCTGGTGATCCCGCTGTAAAGACGGCGTCTTCCTCCTCCTGGCTGGCGGTGGTGGCGTCAGTATGTGCCGACACTTGACTGCGTTCCTTATCCTGCGGGGCGCACATCGATGTCTGCACCTCGACTGACACGCCGAGAGGCCGGACCTGGATAGCAGCCTCTGAACGCCAGCGGCGTCCTTCTCCACTGCTGTGCTGCCGTCCGCCGTTCAGGGCGCCTTCCTGGATTGCGCCCGGGTGGTAGGCCCTTCCTGGTAGGCCTTGGTCTGAGTCCACTTCGACCACATCACCAATGGCGGGCTCGGGACCTCGGTCTGCGTCCACCTGGCAGAGCCGAACCGCTCGGCCTGGGTCGCACAGTCGCGGCTCCGCTGGGCGGCGCACACCACCTGGGTGGTGGCGTCGTTGGTCTCCGACTGGGTTGCCTGGACTAGGTCGGTGTTAACCGCCCTATATCTTAGCCTCCTCGGCGTCTGGGTGGTGGCCTCCCTGGTCTCCGTCTCGGCCGTCCTCGTGAGGGTGCTGGCGTCCATCCCTGGCACGCCGTCTCTCCCTTGTAGACGGATGACCTGGAACAGAGTAGAGAGCTCCTTCTCTGCGTCGCGCATCCGCTCCTGGTCGTGATGCCTGATGATGAGTCCTCCTGGTAGGAAGCTCTCCACGGTAATGGTCGTCGAGATGATCCTGCCTCCGTAGCGAGGGCGCCGCATTCTGTTCAGAACTAGGCCCCGTTCAGAAGATACAGGGCGCCCCGGCCTGTAGTAGACAAGCAAAGCCTCGCACTCCGGGTCCGTGTAGCCCTCGGAAAAGGAAAAGCCGTTAGGGGGTTCACACCTGCCCCTGTACGACTCCGTCTCCACGTCGATCTCCGGCGCCTCCTGCTCCAGCTCCGGCTCTGGTGCCGGCGTCTCCGGCTCCTTATTTTTCTCCAGCGCCGGTGGCGCTCGGCTGAAGAGGTTTCTGACCATGCGTCCGAACTCCATCGCACATTCTGCGGGCGTCATCTTCTCCATCTGGGTGCCCTGGCCGTTGTCCGCCGTAGTAATCCTGAAATAAATCTCCTGAAAGTGAAAGCGAGCACTGAGAAGTGCTACAGCTCAGACAAAGCTCTTTCGAAAGTGTACCAACAAGTACAGTTGCCTGACTAGTACTGGGAAAGTACAGATCGCCTGGCGAGGAGAGATGAGTCAGCGGGAAGCTGATACCGTCTTCTCGCTACGAGTGCCAAGCTCGTCCTCCTCAACATCTGATTCTTTTTTTGGAGGCCTCGAAGCCCGCTCCCCCCACGTGGCAATCGACACAATCTACATTGCCTCCCACATGCTACAAATGTCTAAGAAAAAAGAGATAGCAGGGAGGAGTGGGAAAGGTACTACAAGAGTACCTGCCTGTTTGTACGTTAGACGCATTACCAGGCAAGGTTTGTGTTGGTAAGATGGTGTTAAGGCGTGGTATTAAGGGTCAGGGAAAACCACATAGGCAGAAAAAGAGAAAGAGCCTACATGTAAAACTTGACATATTTTGATAGCACATTCAAGGATGTGGGCTGGAATATCCAGAGGTTGTGTTAGTTAGGAATATGTGTCATGCAGTCATAACCATTTTCCTTGCGTTTTTCAGTTATTCCTTCTTGTCATAGCCTGGTGCGGCTCAGGTCCACTAGCGTCTGGGATTTTGGCCACAGGTTAGTCCATTCGTCCAGCAGCCAGCGCTCCCTGGTGCCAAGTCTCCTTTAAGGAGAAGGGGAAATAGAGCCAAGCCTTACTTAAAGTAAGGGGCTTTTTCGGTTTTCGCCTGATGACCCTCCTTCTTTGCGGTGTTGGTGGTACACACTTGTCACTGCAATCTGTAACATCTGACGTTGTTCATGCCCATTATATACCCTACCAGTCCTGGTAACAACACTAAACACGAGCAGCACTATTGCACTCTGGTGACTGCTCTACGTGAAATATAGAATTGCAACTGTAATCATACACATACCCGCCGATGGTGCGTACGTGCACGAAATTACATTGACATCCGACCATTTCTTCTGGGTGCATGATATTTTTTTTGTCAGACTGTGTAGCTCGAATTGAAAATCATGATAATTGAATTAATGAATAAATAAATACAATGATACATTTTACGGTCAGCTACTTCTGTTAGCTTCTACTGCTCGTGCATACACGTCACACCACTATTTCAGAACAGACTGTGTTTGTGGTACAGCTTACACGTATAAATGGGAGCCCTCCCGTAAGGGGCCCATTCACATTCGAAGAGGTTGGCGAGCCGGTCCACGAAATAAATCCCCGCCTCGAACCCAACTGGCTCGCCTGTTACCATACACTGGCGAATCGGCTGGCGCACCGGTCCTCCAGTCTGTAAGTATATCCCTATATAGGAAGGTCGCTACGACTTGAAAATAGTATGTGCATTGCCTGGGTTTTCATTATGGCCCAAGGAAAACATTCTAAAGTAGCTTTCGCTGTTCCAGCATTATCGTGCGTTGATGAAGGAAAGAAGAAGAAACGTGTATGAATGAAGGAATGGTTGAGGGATAAACCACGATTTTTACATGTTAAAGAATTCTGCACGTACAAGAGCCTTCAGATTACAAGAACTTTCTGCGTATGGGCAACAACAGTTTTTCCAAATTGTTGAAGTTGATTCGGCAAACATTGACAAAGAAGAGACTCACGCGAGAGATGTCATCAGTGCTGAAGGAATTTTAATTGTAACATTGGGATTTCTAGCGACAGGGAGAAGTTTTGAAGAGATGAAATTTAGTAGTATAATATCTCTTCAGCTATTAGGAAACAAGGACTCGCCCGGTACATTTCAATAAAATCTTCCCATAACTGCTTATTCTCCTCAAAAGTCAAATTGTTATTCGAGGTAATTAACTTCACAAATTAACTCACTCAGAAATACTTAACCGGGGCGAGTTGGCCATGCGGTTAGAGGCGCGCGGATGTGAGTTTGCATCCGGAAGATAGTGGGTACGAATCCCACTGTCGGCAGCCCTGAAGATGGTTTTCCGTGGTTTCCCATTTTCACACCAGGCAAATGCTGGGGCTGTACCTTAATTACGGCCATGACCGCTTCCTTACACCTCCTGGGACTTTACTATCCCATCAACGGCATAAGACCTATCTGTGTCGGTGGGACGTAAAAATACACTAGCAAAAAGCAATAAATACTTGAAAACTAGATGAATTTACAGACAAAAGCACGGCGAGCTGGTCGGATAGTTAGCCGTACACACACATTGACGGGTTGAGGGATCGGTCAGGTTCGCCGATTTATCTGTCAAACCGCCAACAGGGACATAACCTACCCCCCCCCACCCCACCCCACCCCACCCCACCCCATTCCCCCACTATACACATTCGAGAGCCGGTCAGAGTGACCAAGGTGACGGACCGGTTGGTGAACTCACTCAAATGCGAATGGGTCCCTTTTCACCGGAGGGCGATCGGCCGTGCGATGCCGAGCGGGTGAAGGTCGCATCAGAACGCGAGCGATAACACACGAAGAGATTTCGGAAAAAAGCGATCGCCATTATCCTTAAGCAACACTGTCCGACTCTTTCGCTATATAGTCAAACTTGCGGCCTTTGGTTCAATCGGTCCCGGGCTCGATTCCCGGCCAGTTCAGTGATTCTAATCGCTTCTGATAAATTCTTCTGGTTGGGGTCTAGGTGTTCGTGTTTGTCCCAATACTTTTCTCTCCATATTCAGACAACATACTATGCTATCAACCACCACATGTATACGCAATAGTGATTACATCCTTCCATATAAACCCCTGTGGGTGGGAGACGCAGACGAAGAATACACCCACGGTATCCTCTGCCTGTCGTAAGAGGCGACTAAAAGGGACGACGAAGGGATGATCAAATTAGAACCATGAAACTATTTTGTGATTAGTACCAGCACGCGGGGAACACCATGGGTCGCCTTTACTTGCGCATAGTACCACTATGTTAGGTACCAAATAGGTTTGTGATTAGTAGCAACCGTGAGCGCGACGGCTTTTACAGTATCTGTGATTAGTAGCACTATATGAGCGACGCCATGGGATGCAGGAAATCATGGTTCTAGCTTGCCTATGATTAGTACCCACTCTACGAGGAACACCACGGGATGGTATGAGTCCCTGTGGTTAGTACACTTAGGCGATGAACACCATAGGTTTGCGTTGCCTGTCAAGGGCGCTGCAATGTGCGAAACACATTAGGTCTGTAATACATGTGCGAATTTCATTACCCGTGAGTCGTACCATAATGTATGGAATACCCCGAGTCTACGCTACTCTTGATTAGTACAGCAACATGGGAAATACCATGGTTCTACATTTTTAGCGATAAGTACCTTTATGAGGGCCGGTGACCTGGATTTTGGACCCGTTTCGAGAACGAGTATATTCTAATCGGTTCAGCATCGTGCTATAGAAGCAGTCCCTTGGTCCGAACTACTATTTTTGTGCCAGCTTCTGTGCATGTGAGGCACTGTAGGTCGGATCCACTGATGGTTTTAACTTCATATCGATCCATCCATTCATTCTTCGTCCTCACGCTTTGAATTCTGGTCAGTGGAGGATTTTGGACTTTTTCCATCTCATTTCGTCTCATTTCGTACCATTAGGGGCCGATGACCTCGATGTTAGGCCCCTTTAAACAACAAACATCAATCAATCAATCAATCAATCAATCAATCAATCAATCAATCAATCAATCAATCAATCAATCATCTACCATATAGGGTTGGCGTCAGGAAGGGCATCTGGCCATAAAACGGGGCCAAATCAACAATTGCGACGCAGTTCGCACCCGCGACACCACAGATGTGGTAAAAGCGATAGAAGAAGAATAAGAAGAAGATTACCCTTAAGCATCGCTCTCTTGCAGCTCTATACTACGTAATAGGTCGGCAGATAAGCAGTTAACTAAGGGCGGCAAGTTTCAACAATCACTCGCCAAGTTTGTACTTAAGCTCCTATTTACTGTAGTATAGGGAGCCTACGTTCCTAGCATCGAATTGAGCAACTACCTAGAACCAAATTTTACAGACGAAACCTTCTCCCTTTCCAGGCCCTTACGGTAACGTTTCGTTTTTCTTGCTTAATTTCTTTAGGCATAAAACATGTCAAAGTATCTAAAAGGGAGTTAAACAAGTGGAAAAGGTGCTATCATTAAGAAAAGGCGCAAAACGATGCTTGCATTGAGAAAAGGTGCAAAAACATGCAACCAACACATAGTTAGGGGTGGTCATTCAATTCATTTAACGTTTTCTTTGCAAGACAAGCTTATATTTTCATTTTAATAGCAAAACATCAAATATAAATAATGTGTAGCCCCTAAACTTCCTAGCATTAGTTATTATACAAAAAAAATTTCGACTCTCTTCGAATTTATTGGCTTCTCTTCTTCCTCTGCTAAAACCATTTGAAGAATTAGTAATTTTGTTTAGTAATCTGAGTCACAACTGGTTTAGTTATGTACGGAGAATGCTATTACGGCAGTGGGTAAACTATTACATTAAAAATACGATAATTCCAGCGCATATTCGTTGATGGGTGAGTATTTGCCGTTGTGTATTTTCTTGCTTACTACTCTGGAATATTGCTGTTTTTTTTTTCTTGTTTATCTAAGCGGACGCGTGTTGACCAATATTCTAACGTAATTCTACAGTGAACGCTGTTTGTTCGTGTTTTGTTCGCTCGCCGTGTTTGTTCTTCTCTGGATCTATGTATAATTAAATTAAATATATCTCTCGGTCGCTATGTTTTCAAACTTCCGTCCTGCTTTGTGTTCACTCAACATATTTTCCTTCTGCGGTACTTTTCGCTAGCACCGTATCGATTGATGTCAAGCTCTGTTATTTCACATACATTTACATATTCAACGCGCAAACCAAACTTTTTCGTTCTCGAAATAGCTGCTCGTTACTGAGGTCGAAGGGACACTTGTCTACATGACTTGCTCAGCAGGAATTCCGAGTTTAATTTTCTCTGCTTATCTAAATGTAGCCTATGTTACAATCCCATTCTTCACTCTCCTCTGAAATTCACGTAATATTAAAGTTTTAACTGTCCGGCGTTACTTTCATCAACGTGAATCAAAACAGCATCGTGTTCTTAGATTTCGTCATTTTGTCTAACCGTGAATTACTTTAGGTGATAAAATTGGTATCTTTCTAATAGTAATGTTAATGGTCCTTCGTCCCACTAACTGTATGTGTGTGTTGAGTCCTGAGGCCAAAGGCTGGTTGGATCCTCAACAGATCAACCATCAGATATTATACATAGCCTATGTGTCTCTGAGGATGCATGTTAGGGAAAATATGAGTTAGGTAGTTTCCAGTTGTTTTCCTCACTGAGCCAGAAGGTGCTGTCACATATCAGTCTGTCGAATCCGCTGAAATGCATACGCCGCACAGTGCGTCGACCAATGGACAAAAATAAAAAAAATAAAAAATACGTATAGGCTATTATGTGTGAGTAGCACGGAATGAATTACAATTGATTGCTAAGGTAGAAAACCCACGTCGAAAACAGATAAAATTCCCACAGTCAGCATAGCGAGCGCTCCAAGCGACACTATTCGACCAACCCGAGTCGTTACTCGCCAGTCGTTATTGCCAGTCAACTCGTCCAGCGTGTGCATCGGTGTTTAAGACCACAGTGAAGGCTGAGGCTTCTTGTTACTAGTAGACAGTTTCTGTACAAGTATGTGCTTTCCCTTACGACGAACATTTGGTGAACATGTTTTCTCTGGTATATCAGTGATATCTTTAAAAAAAGCCAAAATATGTCTCGGGATATCTGCAGTAATATCTTTCTCTAACATTTCTCTTTAGGTTTATCAGTACTTTGTGTGCAATTGTCCGCAAGTTTGACTTTTATAACGTATTTTTCAGGAGAAAGCACCAAGAAACACCAATAGCTACATTTTTGAAAGGTGGATGTCAACCACCGCTGCCAGTCGAAAGAAAGTGGAAATTCTGAAGGCTGTTTGTAGTGTTGATAAACTTGAAAACTGCACAGAAGATGTGTACAACACTTTACGTAAATTTAGTGAATTACTGCACGCGACTCCGAGCAAAAATGGCGGACGTCTCGCAGGGTTCGTTTGGTGTTTCTAGCTAAACATGCAGAGTGCCTCGTTCGAACGTGTACGCTCCCTGACTACGTAACAACATTGATAACTACTCACTGCCAGTGTGTCCGACTCGTTGGCTGAATGGTCAGCTTATTGGCCTTCTGTTCAGAGAGTCCCGGGTTCGATTCCTGGCCGGGTCGGGGATTTTAACCTTCATTGGTTAATTCCAGTGGCCCGGGGACTGGGTGTCTGTGCTGTCCCCAACATCCCTGCATCTCACACACCACACATAACACTATCCTCCACCACAACAACACGCAGTTACCTACACATGGCAGATGCCGCCCACCCCCATCGGAGGGTCTGCCTTACAAGGGCTGCACTCGGCTAGAAATAGCCACACGATATTAAAAAACTGCCAGTGTAAAATGAAGAACGATGGAGCTTGCTCTGATCGCGATAGGCCCTGTAAACAGTTCGAGGCCAGTTCGCTAAAAACAAAGCGACTAACTCTGCATTCCTTTCCAGCTAAACAGGCAGCAGCGAAAGAAAACGCACCAAGAACTAGGAAACAGTCGAAATCCTTATCCATTATGCAAGCCGTAACCTTATTTGTTGATCTGGATCGTTCTGAAAAGCAATGCACCACATTGAGGTCGGTCGTCAGCAGTGTTCAGGCAGACTGTTTCCCTTCCCTACACATTGTAAGGCAAGCAAAGAACTTTTGTCCCAGTGTACTGTATTTCATTTGTTACGGGGATACCCGTGGAGCAGGAAAGAGGTGAAAGAAGGTGCGGGCTTGAATGGGTCTAACTACAATATCAAAATTAATTTAAAACTTAAACTGAAGGTTATATTTTCAGAACTTCAGACTTAACAATTTTTTGATGACAATGTTACAGGTACAAGTAGCAATCATTAAACAAGATTGGGAAAAGTCCAAGATTTAGAACCTTAACACTTTGGGCTTTAAGCCGCTATTTTTACAATATTACAAATGGAAGAAGAATTACTTGGTTAAGAGCAGAAATCCCCTAAACCACTGAGTACTTGCTCCCCAAAGTGCAATTTCTAGCCTTCTAGAGGCACTCTTTACAATTACAAAACTTTGAAAAAGAGCTGATAGGCTCTCAGTTTTCCAAGCCTGCTCGAGGCAACATTGCATCAATCTCTGGTCTCTCAAACCACCATTTACAAATGGAACTTATTTCCACAGGATTATTAAATACCCAACCTACTGGGCCTTCGTAGAATAAGAATCACAGGTTAAATTGATGGCCCGACCACAAAATGAATGGAGGCGTATACTCTCACTCCTAGATATGAACACTAAAACAACCTAAGGGGCTCTAGGCCGATGAAACAGGAGCTATTCCCAAACTACTGAGGTGACTCGTATATAATTTACTTAAATACATTATAGGCAGAAAACCGTTACAAAACGTGGTCACCTCAAACCAAGATGAAGGGGAGCTCGAGAGGGTACATCACTCTCTATCCCCGATTTACAGTTAAAGATTTATGAATTTTTTTACATCAGCCGGAAGAAAGTTACATTTTTAAAAATGTTGTTACATACTAAAGAGTCGGACCTTCCCCTCTGGTTAAACTGCGGAGGTAGCAAGATAGAATAAAGTTATGTGGCCATTACCTTGTAGATGTTCTGTTGACCGATGAAAGAGGCCGCCCGCCTCCTGCTTGGACAAGCACACTCAGTAAGATGACGATCAATTAGCCAAGAAACATAAAAAACCGCAGCTTATAAACCCTCAGGGAAGATTCGAGATCATTCAAGACTAAACTAGCCACACCCTCTCAATTTCATTGGTAGATTTCAAAAGTAACACTCAGAATCGAACAAGAAGCCTGTGATAGGTGTAAAATTAATTACAGAAATTAGGGATTGGCTGGATTCAAAACTCGCGGAAATAAAAAGGAAATATTGCCAACCCAAAAATAAATGAACATCATTCAGTTACAAAAACCTATAAGTACAAAACTTCTTTAAATTATAACTTCTTACACCTCGCACCAGTGTGCATGATCATAGTTTTTAGTAGTGTCATCTGTGGAAGAATGTCCAAACTTCTTGACGAATGGCATACAAAACAAGGATAAATTCACTCAGTGTAGGCAACTGCGCAATAACAAAATTCCATCATATTTCTGTGGTGACATCTTCTGAGAAAAGTTCTAAGTTGGTGTAGTTTCAGTTTCACTGTTTTACTAATAGAGGGGTTCGTTTAGGCGCTAAATTTGAATGCGCGGTGTTGGGGTGTACCTCCCGGTACATCATTCACCGAAACATCTGCAATAATAGACCTACGAGAACTATTGTACAAAAGTGTTGGAATCATTTCCAAATCGTTAAATGTAGAACAGGATCTAACAGCGAAATTGATCTTTTAATGGGGATTTGACGGCAGTGGAGGTCACAGTATTTACAAACAGAAATCCAACGATTTGATGTGGAATATACGGATGAATACATGTTTTTGATTGATTTCGTCCCTATTCAATTGATTTATGCAATATAGGGAACAGTTCTGTGGGACAACGGTCGTCCAGGTTCAAAATTGTACTGTAGATCTAATAGATTCATATTCTCGAAAGAATCACTGGAGTTGGTTTTACGAGAAGAATATGACATGAAAACTCGTATTGAGAATTTTGTGAACTGTACCATGGTCCTTAGTGACTGTATATTAGATGTCACCTTTAATTTGCGTTTGACTATGGTAGATGCAGCATGTGCAACGTTCTAAGTGGAACCAACGCAGCCTCAAAAAGTTTCATTTGTGGTTTGAAACCAACGGGAATGAATTCTACTAAACCTTGTGGTAAGCCTGCAAACAAAGCTCTCTTTTCATTCGGTCTACCTCCCCTAGTGCCAAGATAATAACATTTGAATGTTTATTATATATTGCGTATCGTCTACCCTTCATGTTCTGGCAGGTTAGTGGTCAAGGAAGCAAGGTAATTTTGAAAAATAAAACAAGAGAATGCAAACTGCGTTTAAAGAGAAAATGGGCACCCTTTGCTGATAAACCTAAACAAGGCTTTGGCTCCTCCAAAGATGGTAATACGGTCAGAAGGTTCTTCGCTGATCCTCGGAAGTCTTCTGAATAACAGGAATTGATGAAACACTTATTAGGAACCCATCTGTGATTCTACGGTTAGTTGTCAGTAGCAGATTCATTGATGTAGACAGGCTTAAAAGTCTAATTTGCGAGACCAAAGACTAATGCCTAAGGTCATACAAATGAAATTACATGCCAAGCAGTTTGTACAGTTGCTAGTCCATGGAGTTGATATATTACAGTCTTTTGAGTCACCCGTAAGACTGTTTTCGGAAGAGCCTTTAGAAGCCCTCCACAATGTCTTCCGCCACACTAGGTTAAGGCTTTTGTGGAAAACGTCTCGATCCAATACGTGTTTAGACCTGATGCTTATTGTATCGGACCCTACTGTATCCTCACAGGTAAAGAAGTTCGCAAAGAAAAGGACGATAGATACAGATCTGAACATTTATTTTAGAAATGATGCTGGCCAGCTGCATACCTCTATGGATAATTATGATTTCGTAGACTGTGATGGTTATTACTCCTAGGAGGAAAATCTAGACATGTTGAAATCATATAATTCATTAATTTCCACTATATTTTCAGTGTTATTACTTATTACTTATGTTTACAAGTGCCTTGTAAAGTTTGATACGGTACTTTCAGACGAGATAGCATTTTCTATATATTTTCAGTTGTAAAGTTAAACGACGGCAAACATATTTGTTTAGACCTAATTGGCCAGTGAGCGCCTTCATAGACAATAAATACGTAAAGAAAACTTAATTTTGATTTTTGTCCACTACTCCCATGTGATCGCCGCACTGTGCGCCGGCTCACTTGATGATCAACATTTTCACACCATTCATCACTAGGAACTTCATTGGGAACTTTGTTACTAGCATCGCTTATACCTTAGCTACTTTCCTATTATCAAAGTGGGGCCGATGATCTTCGATGTTAGGCCCCTTTCAACAACAAGCATCATCATCATTATCATCATCATTATCAAAGTGAGCGATAAGACAGAGACAGATGAATGAAAGTAAAGAACTTGATCTAGCCTTTCAGCACACACTATCTCACCAGAAATGGATTGGGCAGATCCCACTAATTCATTTTACAATTTTTGGAGACGCCAAGGTACCAAAATTTTGTTCCACAGGAGATAGACCATTTACGTGCCAATAAATCGCCCGAACGTTTTGAACACTTGCAAATACCACCGGGTTAAGCCGAGGTCGAAACCGCCAACATAGTCTTAGAAGTCCAACGCTCTACCGTCTGAGTCAGTCGCCCCAGCGTGGGGGAAGAAAATAGAAATGATAAGAAAGAACGAATCTGGACAACGGAGGGTTGCACCAGTTAATACAAGATGCGTCCTTGAGCGCACGTGTCACTCCTGGAAGCAGCTGCATGTATTTTCCTTTTGTTCTGTTTGGTCAGTGTGATTTAGAGAATTGCTGCGAATAGTCATATCATACCATTGGTGCCTCATGGCCTGCCAAATTTCAGACATATGGTAAGGCTACATTGTTGGTCTTTCCGACGCTGCAGTAATTTCTCATCATCGGGGATTGTACAAAAGTGTAAAATGAAAGGCCTCAACTGTAATAAGTCCTCTGTAGGCAGTGTGATGAAAAAACTGCCGCGAAGGAGAGTTTGACCCTCGAGGACTCCGGACAGCATTAAGAAGGTAAAGGGTGTTATCCTGAACTAAAATCCACCAACTCAGAGCCGCTTTGCCAGCCACATAAGTATATCTAAAGGTACAGTCTACCATATAATTAAAGAAGATCAACCTGGTGAAGTATTATAAGATACGTGGACGTGCTTTAAAAGCAAGGCACGTTAAAGAACGGTTCACTAATGCCAGAAAATTATACAAAAACGGTCCGCCTCCGTAGCGTAACGGTTAGTGTTATTAGCTTCCGTCGTCGGGAGCCCATGTTCGATTCCCGGTACTGCCAGAAATTTAACAATGGCAGGAGGGCTGGTATGTGGTTAAAATGACACATGAAACTCACCTCCGTTGGGGGTGTGTCTGAAAAGAGCTGCACCACCTCGGTATGAAGACACGAGCTTACCTACTTTTAAACGAAAGCTACCTAGAAGGTGATAAATGGCAGTCGGTTGTTACCTTGGATGAAGCTTTGGTTTATTTCGATGACACCAACAAGCCAAGGCCAAAAGAGGCACTCAAACTTCGTCAAGGAAAACAAAGAAAAGTTTGCTAATGGGTTCACGGAAGTGGCAGGATACTGTCCCTGAGGTAAACTCAGAATCCTCAGAGTGCCTAAAATGTGAAGATCAATGCTACCTACTTCCATAAGAATGTCACAGACCCCTATTTCGACGAAGATATCCCTTGGCTGTACGGTGAAGATACTTTAAATGTCAGGATCCACATGGTTAAAGCATCCAGCCATTCCGCCAGATCACTACGAGAGAAAAGAATCAGAGACAGGTCTCCTTGTCATTCCATTTAATGACATCCCTGTCAAATACCCGGATGCCTCGCCGCAGCGGGGATTTTAATTCGGAAGAGAAATTACACATCCGATCCGGTAAATGTGTGCCTACCGGCGCTTATGGTGTACCATTGCTGGGGCAAGAACAACCACAAGGAGAATATCTTAATGGTCGACGTCCATGTCGAGCTAATTGAGCACTTGCACGCAAGAGGGAGATCCACTCCTACTCATCGAGGTGGCCTTATCCTGGACGATTAACTTTCACCCTACAAAACCGAACAACATCCGATTCTACATGAAGCAGCTTTCTCGTTATTTCCACGTTGTCCGGCTACTAGGTGCCAGAGGAAAGCCCAGACGTCATCGACAGACAGGAGGCAGCCACCCAGACGCTGCAAGAGATAAGGACGACGACCACTGCTGACACGCAGACCACCAAAGGTAGAGGCATAAGCAGCTGGGCACGGAATCATGCACCTCGGCTGTTATGGAGCCTGCGGCTGTGGGGATGGGCCAGAACGAGCGCGAATCAGGTCACACTGCCCTACTTTCCGAAGTGGATACAGGCGCGACCGCCACCTCAGGGGGCCACCCAGGAAGGCCTCATCACCAAGCGCAAACCAGGACGGCGCCCTGGACCAAGAACGGCAGTACGGAGGTGGAAATGGACACCCCCTGACATTCTGAGGCTGCTACTCAGGCTTCCCGTCCGGGCAGCGCCTCTTTCATCATGCGGACGTCAGCATGTGCCCTACAGGACAGGTGCCACACCAGGAAGCCCGCACACGATGCCGGTACCTATCAAGAAGGAGAAGATGAAGCAACAGCGGGGCAGCCCGCGCCCTCACGATCCTCAGGCCGAGAAGAGTGGCGGGGGGACTTATAGGCGGAGGCCTCCTCCCCTGCCACGATGAGACCGCCACCAGGGAAACGACGCCAGCGCCGGACCAGGAGAAAGAAGACACCGGCCTATCAGCAGAGGGCCACAGTGCCGCAAGACGCGACTGAACACAGGGAGGCAGTCGAAAGAGGAACAAATCAGGAGAGGAACTCAGCAGCTTTCGGCAGTCACGTGAGATTTGAACGTCCCCGTCTAAAGCTCTTGCAGTGTTTCCGTTGTAGGTTAGTTGTGGGCTCCAAGTGCACTGCAATCGCTGTGCTTGTGACCACCACCATACAGCTTGCTCCGCACTTAGGGAAGCGTCGGTGTGCGCCAACTACACAAGAGGCATCCGGCCTCTCATCGCAGTTGCCCAGTATTCAGGGCTGTGGAACGGGTGGAGGGGAAGGAGTCCCAGCGTCATAAGCCACCATCATCCAGCAGCTCCCCACCGTAGTGGGTCTGGCCTTGTTTTGCGGGACCAGAGACTACGTACCAGCAACCCCAAGGGGACCGGGCTGTGCATCAGGTATCAGGATTTCTCACGGCATGGCTGGGTAACCGGCAAGGCCCACGCTAGCCATAGCAGTGCCTAGAAGGACTGATCCCCTGAATAACTGCACCGGCTTGGAATTGTCTTTAGTCTTGTGCATTACACTTGTTCCTACCTAACAACATTACCTGGAGTTTTCCAGACCACATCCTTTGTACTATGTATAACATACAGGTTTCACCTGTAGGCATCTTCGTATTTCTGCCTAAGGCATTTTCCTAGTTGTTACTACCAACCTCCAGTACCACACAACGTAATACATAATCTGCCTGGTAGCATGTTTGACATGGGGACAGGCCGAAACTTCCATTGTATCACTACTTCCCAGACCGCTCTGCTGTCTTGTCCTCTTAGAAGTAACAGCATGTTGGAGGCGATGTAGCTAGTGATGATAGCCAAGCGGGGGGGGGGGGGAGGAAAGAAGAAAAGGGCCTGTCCCCGGAGTCAGAATGGGAAAAGCGGCTCATTTCTCCGCGCTTGATAAAGGCGCCTTGGTACCAGCACCTCTAAAATAGCGCGGCTTGTGGGTTGCTCTCGTGCTGCTGTTGTGAGCACGTATCGAAAGTGGTACAACGATGGGCAAACAACGATGCGTTGTCTAGCCGTGTGTCTACAGCGTTCATTGATGACAGAGGCCAACGGAGGCTGTCGCGCATTGTTCGGAGCGTCCGCGGGGCCACAGTTCTAAAAATTGATAACGGGCACATCAGTGATAACGACGCCAATGTTTCCCAGCACGTGGTTCATCGAACACTGCTGTGCATAGGACCACGGATTGCTGATTGCACTCCATCGAAAGCCGTGCATGAAGTGCGATCGGGTGCAAGGAGTTACTAGATGACATAGGAAAGAAATGTATTAAGGGAAGAAAGGAGACTGTGTTAGAATGTGAGTAGTATAATTGGATGGTTCGGCGGCCACCTCCACCTCCGGCTCCCAGTGGCCACCTCCACCTCCACCTCAGCCAGAGGCCTCCCAGTGGCCACCTCCACCTCCACCTCAGCCAGAGGCCTCCCAGATGCCTCCTCCACCTCCCGCGGGAAATTTGAATTTGTAAACAAAGCCACGTGCTTTTTGACAGCTGTCATCGACAACAACGCATCGCTAACCTCAGTACTGCCATCTTGACGGGCCTAAACCTCAGTAGTGCCAACTTAACCTAACTAGCTCGAGATAAACAAAGCCACGTGTTTTTTGACAGTCATGTGCTTTTTGACAGATTTGTAAACAAAGCCACGTGCTTTTTGACAGCTGTCATCGACAACAACGAATCGCTAACCTCAGTACTGCCATCTTGACGGGCCTAAACCTCAGTAGTGCCAACTTAACCTAACTAGCATGAGGTAAACAAAGCCACGTGTTTTTTGACAGCCACGTGCTTTTTGACAGATTTGTAAACAAAGCCACGTGCTTTTTGACAGACAACAACGCATCGCAAACCTCAGTACTGCCATCTTGACGGGCCTAAACCTTAGTGGTACCAACTTAACCTAACTAGCATGAGGTAAACAAAGCCACGTGCTTTTTGACAGCTGTCATCCGCCATCTTTAAACCACAAAGCACTGTGCTGCCCTCTTTATCGCAGTAGCTGCAAAATTCGTCACCTGTCATCCGCAGTGCTGCCATCTTGACGGGTCTAAACCTTAGTGCTACCAACTTAACCTAACTAGCGTGAGGTAAACAAAGCCACGTGTTTTTTGACAGCTGTCATCCGCCATCTTTAATCTATAGAGCACAGTGCTGCCCTCTTTAGCTACTTACCTTTGAAATGTGGTGGCGGATAATTTGAAAAATGCTTTTTGACAGCAGCCATCTTTGTACACCGTGCTGCCCTCTTTAGCTAGATACCTGTGGTGGCAGACAATTTCACGTGACAGCAGCCATCTTTAATCAAGAGAGCACCGTGCTGCCCTCTATGTGGTGGCGGCAATTTGAAAAATTCTACATTCTCTTGTTTGGAAACAAACCCATGCGCTTTTTTTGACAGCTGTCATCCGCCATCTTTAATCCAGAGAGCACCGTGCTGCCCTCTTTAGCTACTTACCTTTGAAATGTGGTGGCGGCAAATTCCACGTGCTCTTGTTTGGAAACAAAGCCATGTGCTTTCTTGACAGCTGACATCCGCCATCTTTAATCTATAGAGCACAGTGCTGCCCTCTTTATCGTAGTAGATGTAAATTCGTCACAGCTGTCATCCGCAGTGCTGCCATCTTGACGGGCCTAAACCTTAGTGCTACCAACTTAACCTCACTAGCGTGAGATAAACAAATCCACATGCTTTTTTGACAGCTGTCATCCACCATCTTTAATCTATAGAGCACAGTGCTGCCCTCTTTAGCTACTTACCTTTGAAATGTGGTGGCGGATAATTTGAAAAATGCTTTTTGATAGCAGCCATCTTTGAGCACCATGCTGCCCTCTTTAGCTAGATACCTGTGGTGGCAGGCAATTCCACGTGACAGCAGCCATCTTTAATCATGAGAGCACCGTGCTGCCCTCTACGTGGTGGCGGCAATTTGAAAAATTCTACATGCTCTTGTTTGGAAACAAACTCACGTGCTTTTTTCTGGCAGCTGTCATCCGCCATCTTGCATCACAAACCTCTGTGCTGCGCTCTTTAGCTAGATACCTTTGAAATGTGGTGGCGGCAATTTGAAAAAAATCTATGTGCTCTTGTTTAGTAAACAAAGCCACGTGCTTTTTTTGACAGCTGTCATCCACCATCTTTAATCAATAGAGCACTGTGCTGCTATCATGCGGGTAATTTCATCACCTGTCATCCGCCATCTTTAATCTACAGAGCACCGTGCTGCTCTCTGTAGTAGCGGGCAATTTGAAAAGTTCTGTTAGCTGTCATCCGCCATCTTTAATCAAGAGAGCACCGTGCTGCCATCTATGTGGTGGCGGCAAATTCCACGTGCTCTTGTTTAGTAAACAAACTCACGCGCTTTTTTGTCAGCTGTCATCCGCCATCTTACATCGCAAACCTCAGTGCTACACTCTTTAGTTGAAATATGGTGGCGGATAATTTAAAAAGAAAAATTCTACAGCAGCCATCTCTCGGCGCTAATTGCACAAGATGGTGGCTATACATGACTCCTTAAAGGTGCTTATGCAAGATGGCCGCTATACATAGACTCCCTTGGGATGCTTGCGCAAGATGGCGGTTATACATGGCTCCTTTTGAAATATGGTGGCGGATAATTTAAAAAGAAAAATTCTACATCAGCTATCTCTCGACGCTAATTGCACAAGATGGTGGCTATACATGACTCCTTAAAGGTGCTTATGCAAGATAACCGCTATACATAGACTCCCTTGGGATGCTTGCGCAAGATGGCGGTTATACATGGCTCCTTATGAGACGCCCTAGAGATGCTTGCGCAAGATGGCGGTTGCTCTTATGAGGTGGCTTAAGGGTCCTTGCACAAGATGACTAGAGACGCCCTAAGGATGCTTGCGCAAGATGGCGGACACAAGATGGCGGCTATACACAACTCCTTATGAGACGCTTTAAGGGTGCTTGCGCAAGATGGCTGCTGCTCTTAGCTTAGAGGCTAACGTGTCGTGCTAGTTCGATTCATTAAATTTGGGGCTTAAATGCAAAATGTTAAATATCTCGAAAGCAGTGCATCGCAGAGCAAAACGGACAAAATTTTTCTGACCAATGATTTAACAGCTGCTGTTATGCATGCGGTGGAGGGCAATTTGAAATTCTATGTGCTTAATCAACAGAGCACCCTGCTGCCCTCTTTAGCTGAAATGTGGTGGTGGATAATTTGAAAAATTCTTTTGACAGCTATCATCCTTAAACAATGGCGACTATACATAGGCTGTTAAGGCCTTATCATGCTCCTCCCCCTCCTCCTCCTCCTCCTCCTCCTTCTCTACCTCCTCCTCCGCCTCTTATGTCAAGGCATAGCTTTATATCGAACAAGTTTAAACCTGCATCGCGAAGGCAAGCGTGTGCAGCGATAACATTATTGTGCATGTTTAGACTTTCGAAACATAAGAAGAGTAGAATCAAACGCTGTACTAGATACGACATGTGATCAGAACATTGATTGATGCGTTCAGAAAACAAAATAAGTGATCAAGACTAGAATCGAACACTGTACTCAATACATCATGTGTTTAGAATATGTCATGGGATACCCTTGATCAGATTGAAACATAACAAGACTAGAATAGAACACTGTAATCGATGTTGTTAACTTCAACATGTGATCAGAACATTGATTGATGTGTTCAGAACACAAAATAAGTGATCATGACTAGAATTGAACACTGTACTCGATACAACATGTGATCAGAACATTGATCGATGTGTTCAGAACACAAAATAAGTGATCAAGACTAGAATCGAACACTGTACTCAATACAACATGTGTTTAGAACATGTTAGGGGGTACTACAACCTCATCGATCGCTATCAGCAAGAACGCTTGTACTTTGTTAAGTGTAGAAAATTAATCTTTGTTGGTAAATGGTTTTATGTTCAGAACAAGGAATGGAACCTAGGGGTTACGTCTTACCTAATAAAATCCCTGAGGTGCGATGAGTTACGTTTTTCGAACTAGTGTTTGGAACACTGAACTTTTCAAGATGGCAAGAGTGAGGTTAGCAATGTTCTGTTGTTGGATTTTAAATTCTACGCTATAACATGCATAAGGTGGCAGCCTTGAGGTTTACCGCCGTAAAGATGGTAAGAGTGAGGTTAGCAATGTTCCGTTGTTGGATTTTAAATTCCTCCGCTCTAACATGCATAAGGTGGCAGCCTTGAGGTTTACCGCCGTAAAGATGGCAGCAGTGAGGTTAGCGACGCTCTATTGTCCTCCAAAGTGAGGTTAGGGTTCGTCAAGAAGACAGCTGTCGGAAAAAAGCACGTGGCTATGTTTACCAAACAAGAGCACGTGGCCATGACGTCACGGTCACGTAGTATGTTGCCTCAGCATGCAAAGTTCAATGTCTACACCTACGTAGTAAACACTCTGCTATGTTCACAGGATTTTTTACACATAACTATTATTTATTCTTTAAGTTCATGCACATAGGCTATGCTAAGATAGCAGCACAAACACATGCGAACTTTGTACATTCTAATGGAATAAGTTTAGTACTGTGTGCATCATGGATACATGATGTGTGCACGCATTTAAACTTGACTATACGTAATGCTGCTGCTTTGTTTACAAGATTTTTATACATTGCTATTCTTTAAGCTTTAAGTTCATGCACACACAAGCGATAGTCGTACGCTCTGGCAGGAGAAGTTTAGTACGATAGTCGATGCATACATTATCGATAGGTGATGTGTACACGCTTTAGAACATAACTCTTCTTTGTGCATTAAGTTCGTGCACATAGGTTAGGGGTACACAAAAGCGATTGCTACATGCTCTAGCGGAAGAAGTCTAGTACGATAGTCGATGCATGTAAAATCGATAGGTTATGCTATGATAGCAGCACACTAACACGATTTTAGCACAATCTAGTGGAAAAAGTTTAGTATGATATTTGATGCATGCAAAATCAATAAGTAATGTGTACACGCTTTGAAACAAGGCTATTCTTTGTACTTTAAGTTAATGCGTCTTAGTTATGCTAAGATAGCAGCACAATTTACCTGAAGAAGTTTTGTACGAGAGTCGATACATGCAAAATCGATAGTTGATGCGTACACGCTTTGAAACATGACTATTCATTGTACTTTAAGTTCATGGGTATAGGTTATGCTAAGATAGCACCACAATCTAGCGGAAGAAATTTAGTACGATATTTGATGCATGCAAAATCAATAAGTAATGTGTACACACTTTGAAACATGGCTATTCTTAGTACTTTAAGTTCATGTGTATAAGTTATGCTAAGATAGCAGCACAATCTAGCGGAAGAAGTTTAGTTCGATATTTGTTGCATGCAAAATCGATAGGTGATGTGTACACACTTTGAAACATGGCTATTCTTTTTACTTTAAGGTCATGCGTATAGGTTATGCTAAGATAGCAGCACAATCTAGCGGAAGGAGTTTAGTACGAGAGTCAATGCATGCAAAATCGATAGGTAATGTGTACATGCTTTGAAACATGGCTATTCTTTGTACTTTTAAGTTCATGTGTATAAGTTATGCTAAGATGCCAGCACAATCTAGCGAAGAAGTTCAGTACGAGATTCGATGAATGTAAAATCAATAAGTAATGTGTACACGCTTTGAAACATGGCTATTCCTTGTACTTTAAGTTCATGTGTATAAGTTATGCTAAGATAGCAGCACGACCTAGCGGAAGAAGTTTAGTACGATATTTGTTGCATGCAAAGTCGATAGGTAATGTGTACGCGCTTTGAAACATGGCTATTCTTTGTACCTTAAGGTCATGCGTATAGGTTATGCTAAGATAGCAGCACAATCTAGTGGAAGAAGTTTAGTACGAGAGTCAATGCTTGCAAAATCGATAGGTAATGTGTACACGCTTTGAGACATAGCTATTCTTTGTACTTTAAGTTCATGCGTCTTAGTTATGCTAAGATAGCAGCACAATCTACCTGCAGAAGTTTAGTACGAAAGTCGATACATGCAAATTCGATAGTTGATGTGTACACGCTTTGAAACATGACTATTCATTGTACTTTAAGATCATTGGTATAGGTTATGCTAAGATAGCAGCACAATCTAGCGGAATAAATTTAGTACGAGATTCGATGAATGCAGAATCAATAAGTAATGTGTACACGCTTTGAAACATAGCTATTCTTTGTACTTTAAGTTCATGTGTATAAGTTATGCTAAGATAGCAGCACGACCTAGCGGAAGAAGTTTAGTACGATATTTGTTGCATGCAAAGTCGATAGTTAATGTGTACACGCTTTGAAACATGGCTATTCTTTGTACCTTAAGGTCATGCTAAGATAGCAGCACAATCTAGCGGAAGAAGTTTAGTACGAGAGTCGATGCATGCAAAAACGATAGGTAATGTGTACACGCTTTGAAACATGGCTATTCATTGTACTTTTAGGTTATGCTAAGATAGCAGCACGATCTAGCGGATGAAGTTTAGTTCGATGGTCGATGCATGTAAAATCGATAGGTGATGTGTACACGCTTTGAAACATGGCAATTCATACTGCTGCTCTGTTCCCAAGACATCTAAGCATAGCTCACCTTAATGCTGCTCTTAACGACGTCGAGCTAAGGATTGATTACGTGACTGTGACGTCACGGCCACGTGCTCTTGTTTGGTAAACATAGCCACGTGCTTTTTTCTGACAGCTGTCTTCTTGACGAACCCTAACCTCACTTTGGAGGACAATAGAGCGTCGCTAACCTCACTGCTGCCATCTTTACGGCAGTAAACCTCAAGGCTGCCACCTTATGCATGTTAGAGCGGAGGAATTTAAAATCCAACAACGGAACATTGCTAACCTCACTCTTACCATCTTTACGGCGGTAAACCTCAAGGCTGCCACCTTATGCATGTTATAGCGTAGAATTTAAAATCCAACAACAGAACATTGCTAACCTCACTCTTGCCATCTTGAAAAGTTCAGTGTTCCAAACACTAGTTCGAAAAACGTAACTCATCGCACCTCAGGGATTTTATTAGGTAAGACGTAACCCCTAGGTTCCATTCCTTGTTCTGAACATAAAACCATTTACCAATAAAGATTAATTTTCTACACTTAACAAAGTACAAGCGTTCTTGCTGATAGCGATCGATGAGGTTGTAGTACCCCCTAACATGTTCTAAACACATGTTGTGTTGAGTACAGTGTTCGATTCTAGTCTTGATCACTTATTTTGTGTTCTGAACACATCGATCAATGTTCTGATCACATGTTGAAGTTAACAACATCGATTACAGTGTTCTATTCTAGTCTTGTTATGTTTCAATCTGATCAAGGGTATCCCATGACATATTCTAAACACATGATGTATTGAGTACAGTGTTCGATTCTAGTCTTGATCACTTATTTTGTTTTCTGAACGCATCAATCAATGTTCTGATCACATGTCGTATCTAGTACAGCGTTTGATTCTACTCTTCTTATGTTTCGAAAGTCTAAACATGCACAATAATGTTATCGCTGCACACGCTTGCCTTCGCGATGCAGGTTTAAACTTGTTCGATATAAAGCTATGCCTTGACATAAGAGGCGGAGGAGGAGGTAGAGAAGGAGGAGGAGGAGGAGGAGGAGGAGGAGCATGATAAGGCCTTAACAGCCTATGTATAGTCGCCATTGTTTAAGGATGATAGCTGTCAAAAGAATTTTTCAAATTATCCACCACCACATTTCAGCTAAAGAGGGCAGCAGGGTGCTCTGTTGATTAAGCACATAGAATTTCAAATTGCCCTCCACCGCATGCATAACAGCAGCTGTTAAATCATTGGTCAGAAAAATTTTGTCCGTTTTGCTCTACGATGCACTGCTTTCGAGATATTTAACATTTTGCATTTAAGCCCCAAATTTAATGAATCGAACTAGCACGACACGTTAGCCTCTAAGCTAAGAGCAGCAGCCATCTTGCGCAAGCACCCTTAAAGCGTCTCATAAGGAGTTGTGTATAGCCGCCATCTTGTGTCCGCCATCTTGCGCAAGCATCCTTAGGGCGTCTCTAGTCATCTTGTGCAAGGACCCTTAAGCCACCTCATAAGAGCAACCGCCATCTTGCGCAAGCATCTCTAGGGCGTCTCATAAGGAGCCATGTATAACCGCCATCTTGCGCAAGCATCCCAAGGGAGTCTATGTATAGCGGTTATCTTGCATAAGCACCTTTAAGGAGTCATGTATAGCCACCATCTTGTGCAATTAGCGTCGAGAGATAGCTGATGTAGAATTTTTCTTTTTAAATTATCCGCCACCATATTTCAAAAGGAGCCATGTATAACCGCCATCTTGCGCAAGCATCCCAAGGGAGTCTATGTATAGCGGCCATCTTGCATAAGCACCTTTAAGGAGTCATGTATAGCCACCATCTTGTGCAATTAGCGCCGAGAGATGGCTGCTGTAGAATTTTTCTTTTTAAATTATCCGCCACCATATTTCAACTAAAGAGTGTAGCACTGAGGTTTGCGATGTAAGATGGCGGATGACAGCTGACAAAAAAGCGCGTGAGTTTGTTTACTAAACAAGAGCACGTGGAATTTGCCGCCACCACATAGATGGCAGCACGGTGCTCTCTTGATTAAAGATGGCGGATGACAGCTAACAGAACTTTTCAAATTGCCCGCTACTACAGAGAGCAGCACGGTGCTCTGTAGATTAAAGATGGCGGATGACAGGTGATGAAATTACCCGCATGATAGCAGCATAGTGCTCTATTGATTAAAGATGGTGGATGACAGCTGTCAAAAAAAGCACGTGGCTTTGTTTACTAAACAAGAGCACATAGATTTTTTTCAAATTGCCGCCACCACATTTCAAAGGTATCTAGCTAAAGAGCGCAGCACAGAGGTTTGTGATGCAAGATGGCGGATGACAGCTGTCAGAAAAAAGCACGTGAGTTTGTTTCCAAACAAGAGCATGTAGAATTTTTCAAATTGCCGCCACCACGTAGAGGGCAGCACGGTGCTCTCATGATTAAAGATGGCTGCTGTCACGTGGAATTGCCTGCCACCACAGGTATCTAGCTAAAGAGGGCAGCATGGTGCTCAAAGATGGCTGCTATCAAAAAGCATTTTTCAAATTATCCGCCACCACATTTCAAAGGTAAGTAGCTAAAGAGGGCAGCACTGTGCTCTATAGATTAAAGATGGTGGATGACAGCTGTCAAAAAAGCATGTGGATTTGTTTATCTCACGCTAGTGAGGTTAAGTTGGTAGCACTAAGGTTTAGGCCCGTCAAGATGGCAGCACTGCGGATGACAGCTGTGACGAATTTACATCTACTACGATAAAGAGGGCAGCACTGTGCTCTATAGATTAAAGATGGCGGATGTCAGCTGTCAAGAAAGCACATGGCTTTGTTTCCAAACAAGAGCACGTGGAATTTGCCGCCACCACATTTCAAAGGTAAGTAGCTAAAGAGGGCAGCACGGTGCTCTCTGGATTAAAGATGGCGGATGACAGCTGTCAAAAAAAGCGCATGGGTTTGTTTCCAAACAAGAGAATGTAGAATTTTTCAAATTGCCGCCACCACATAGAGGGCAGCACGGTGCTCTCTTGATTAAAGATGGCTGCTGTCACGTGAAATTGTCTGCCACCACAGGTATCTAGCTAAAGAGGGCAGCACGGTGTACAAAGATGGCTGCTGTCAAAAAGCATTTTTCAAATTATCCGCCACCACATTTCAAAGGTAAGTAGCTAAAGAGGGCAGCACTGTGCTCTATAGATTAAAGATGGCGGATGACAGCTGTCAAAAAACACGTGGCTTTGTTTACCTCACGCTAGTTAGGTTAAGTTGGTAGCACTAAGGTTTAGACCCGTCAAGATGGCAGCACTGCGGATGACAGGTGACGAATTTTGCAGCTACTGCGATAAAGAGGGCAGCACAGTGCTTTGTGGTTTAAAGATGGCGGATGACAGCTGTCAAAAAGCACGTGGCTTTGTTTACCTCATGCTAGTTAGGTTAAGTTGGTACCACTAAGGTTTAGGCCCGTCAAGATGGCAGTACTGAGGTTTGCGATGCGTTGTTGTCTGTCAAAAAGCACGTGGCTTTGTTTACAAATCTGTCAAAAAGCACGTGGCTGTCAAAAAACACGTGGCTTTGTTTACCTCATGCTAGTTAGGTTAAGTTGGCACTACTGAGGTTTAGGCCCGTCAAGATGGCAGTACTGAGGTTAGCGATTCGTTGTTGTCGATGACAGCTGTCAAAAAGCACGTGGCTTTGTTTACAAATCTGTCAAAAAGCACATGACTGTCAAAAAACACGTGGCTTTGTTTATCTCGAGCTAGTTAGGTTAAGTTGGCACTACTGAGGTTTAGGCCCGTCAAGATGGCAGTACTGAGGTTAGCGATGCGTTGTTGTCGATGACAGCTGTCAAAAAGCACGTGGCTTTGTTTACAAATTCAAATTTCCCGCGGGAGGTGGAGGAGGCATCTGGGAGGCCTCTGGCTGAGGTGGAGGTGGAGGTGGCCACTGGGAGGCCTCTGGCTGAGGTGGAGGTGGAGGTGGCCACTGGGAGCCGGAGGTGGAGGTGGCCGCCGAACCATCCAATTATACTACTAATGTGGTCCAAAGAGTGAAAGACGTGGAAAGGCAAACAATAAGGACATTGTGTAATAGCAAAAGAACACTAGTAGAATTTTGAAAAATAAGTGAAAATATGGCAATAATGACACAAATGTTAACAAAGAGGAAAATGAGAAGAAGAATTTGATAAAGGTCGAAAATCAATGCATTTTATGCCATACAAGTATTGAAGTGGCACATGTGCTAAAGAACTAGGTAAAGGAGAAAAATCTAAGATAAATATACGGATACGTAAGAGATAAGTAAAAGAGAGAATTGACCTGAAATTTACACAGTTGCCAAGCTATTAAATAGAGAATGGAGGAAACCAGGAAGAACACCAACATTATGCAATATTACCAGCGAAATATGGGGGAAAATATAAAGAAAGCGAAAACAGAAAAAATACGTGTAATTAGTGAGGAGGTATCCTTGACTACATAACTCAGTTAAAGTACAGGAAATCCGAGCTCGATAGCAGCAGTCGCTTAAGTTCGGCCAGTATTCGGGAGATAGTGGGTTCGAACCCCACTGTCGGCAGTCCTGATGATGGTTTTCTGTGGTTTCACATTTTCACACCAGACGAATGCTGGGGCTGTACCTTAATTAAGGCCACGACCGCTTCCTTCCCACTCCTATCCCTTTTCCTCTCCCATCGTTGCTATGAGACCTATGTATGTCGGTGCCACGTAAAGCAACTACATGGATAACGTTCTGGAGAGAGCAGTTTCCACAAGTCAACTCCAGTAACCTATTTTCGTGGATGGACCACAATGAAGTTCATAAAGATCTAATTGTAGATGACTTGGCTGAGATCCGATATTACAATGCAAAGCAGTGTGAAATGAAATATCAGAACGAAGTTTTCCAAAATCTTGAAATCTTCGGTCGAACTTTGAAGAGTTTCTTTTGAAAGTGGCAATGTCTGAAATTTGTTTGATACTTAATTTTCATTTAATGCTTCTGCAATTTTATCGCACAATTCCTAATTAGTCCACTATCACTTAAATGATGTTTTTTAGTATTCGCGAGTTCGTAATTCACGACAGACTCTTCTTGTTGTTTAGCTTCATTAGTAAACACAGCTTTCTGATTAAAAATTTATTTTTTTTATCTGATCACTCACATATTCTAGGGGCTGCCTGGCCGAGGCGGTAAAGGCGTGCTTGGTCTGCCCGGAAGGACGAGGGTTCGAATCCCCGTCAGGAGGTCGTAAAATTTAAGAAACGAGATTTCCACCTCCGGAGGTGCACATGGCCCTGAGGTTTACTCAACCTACATCAAAGATGAGTACCAGGTTAATTCCTGTAGTACACTCACCCTATAAGATATTAATGATGTTCTGGTAAGGGGAGATAACGACGAAAAGGTAAGATATTTTAATGAGCCCTTCGGCGTTAAAAGCGGAAGGGTAGAGTGTCGAGTGAAAATGTTCTTTAGGAAAAACATAGCACGCAACATAGTTTCTGCACGTTCCGAGGTAAAGGATAGTGGAAACCTTTACCTTCCATCCCTCCAAAGGCCTTCATGGTCTGTACCGGAGATGACTTTGCTTTGCTTTCACACACGTATTCTTCTTGATTCAAACGAATTTCGGCAAGGAGATCGAACATTAAGATAGTCTCCTTGTGGTTGTTCTTGCCGCAGCGATGGTACCATAAGCGCCGGGAGGCACACATTTTCTGGATCGGATGTGGCATTTCTCTTCTGAATGAAAATCCCCGGTGTGGCCTCGTAGTCGAAGTTGAGAGATAGCTTGTTAGTTGCCATCTCTCCTAGGTATCGGCAGTGTCGACCTGTAAGTGGAGTAACACTAGGAAGTGATCACTTAAAAGAACACTGCGCAGACAATGCTTTTGGTTGTACTTACTGTAGAAGTACAGGCTGTAGACCTGCCCTCTATTATATACCATACCACCGGCATTTCAGGTGATACTCTCCCAGCTCCAGGCGCGCTAAACGTGCCCGCGTTGGGGTGGCTTTAATTCAGTAGCTTGTCGGTGTATATTGCACCTATCATTTAGATTGCCTTATTTGTGAATTAGAGTAAAACGAAACGTGAAACTGGCACACATACTCTGTGATTGGTTAGAAGCTTGGTTAAGCTTATTAAGATCGTTTAAAGTTATATCTGGCTATTAACTGATATCCCGTGAGTCTGTAGTACACTCACCCTATAAGATATTAATGATGTTCTGGTAAGGGGAGATAACGACGAAAAGGTAAGATATTTTAATGTGCTCTTTGGCGCTGAAAGCGGAAGGGTAGAGTGTCGAGTGAAAATGTTCTTAAGGAAAAAACATAGCACGCAACATAGTTTCTGCTAGTTACGTAAATGAACGAATGATGTGGATAGATTTGGTAGTTGTAGTAATTAGGACTATAAATGATTGTTTTCAACTTGTGAAATAGCAGATAGAGATATAGCACTCGACTTTTATGAAGCAATAAGCCCCTACACACGACCCAGTCTGCTGGGCCCGATCAGTAGGGTGTGGTGTGTAGGCTTCTCGGGACGGGTCGGGCCGGGTGGTTGGTTGGGGCGACTACGTTACCTCGCAAGTTAAACTTACTATTACCAAACTCTGCAAGTTGGGTCGTGCGTAGGGCGGTTGTGCATCTCGGGGCGATTTGTCTGTATCCATTTGTAAAATCGAATGGTTGTACTTATTTATGAAATTCCTTTCTCTGAAATAATCTCTTTATAGCCCAATATTTTCTCCTTTGTATCGATTTCAGTGACAACGAAGTCAATCCATTTCCTATTTTTTGAAACTTAAAAAATGAAGGAGCCATGATCACGTGTGTTTTCAGAGCAGATTGTGTCGCGTGGAGAACAGTCAACCACCCAGCAGATTGGATCCAGGAGGTTGTGTCGTTGTAGAGGCCTTTAGAGATGTAGCAGTCAGGGTCAACAGCAACGATATGTAATAATGTTATTTGTTTTTACGTCCCACTAACTACTTTTACGATTTTCGCAGACGCCGAGGTGGCAGAATTTAGTTCCGCATGAGTTCTTTTGCGTGCCAATAAATCTACCGACAAGAGGCTGACGTATTTGAGCACCTTCAAATCCCA
The DNA here is from genome assembly GCF_040414725.1 of Anabrus simplex. Classification (NCBI taxonomy): domain Eukaryota; kingdom Metazoa; phylum Arthropoda; class Insecta; order Orthoptera; family Tettigoniidae; genus Anabrus; species Anabrus simplex. Next base: position 426,944,437 of record NC_090266.1, on the reverse strand, counting down.
CCAGTCTGAGCCAGGATTGAACCAGCCAAGTTGGGGTTGCAAAGCCAGAGCCTCAACCGTCTGAACCACTCAACCTGGCGCGTTAGTGGATTACGTCAGTGCATGAATTGAAAATAGAACTGAATGATACATATAAGAAGATGATGGGGTGAGCGCGGAGAAGATACGGAAGCTAATAGGAACGATAAGTGATTAATGGACTTCTTCTTCTTCTTCTTAATCTGTTTATCCTCCAGGGTCGGTTTTTCCCTCGGATTAAGCGAGGGATCCCACCTCTACCGCCTCAAGGGCAGTGTCCTGGAGCTTCAGACTTTGGGTCGTGGGATACAACTGGGGAGAATGACCAGTACCTCGCCCAGGCGGCCTCACCTGCTATGCTGAACAGGGGCCTTTTGGAGGGATGGGACGATTGGATGGGACAGGCAAGGAAGAGGGAAGGAAGCGGCCGTGGCCTTAAGTTAGGTACCATCCCAGCATTTACCTGGAGGAGAAGTGGGAAACCACGGAAAACCACTTCCAGGATGGCTGAGGTGGGAGTCGAACCCACCTCTATTAATGGACTTCTGCGGTAGTAAAAAATTAATAGTTGGTAACTTATGTTTCGCTATACACCGCTACACATGAGAGCGTAGGACTACCAGATCCATTCTTCTTCTTCTCCTCCTTCTTCAACAGCTTTTTCTCACAGCTGTGAGGTCGCACATGTGGATTTGGCCATGTTTTACAGTCGGATGCCCTTCCTGACACCAACCCTATATGGAGGGATGTAATCACTATTGCGTGTTTCTTTGGTGGTTGGTAGTGTGGTATGTTGTCTTTATATGAAGAGGATAGTGTTGGGACGGACACAAACACCCAGTCCCCGAGCCAGAAAAAATAATCAGAAGCGATTAAAAGCCACAACCCGGCCGGGAATCGAACCCTGGACCCTCTGATCCTAAGGCCAGTACGCTGACCATTCAGCCAACAAGTCGGACGACTACCACACCCATTTATTATAAACTATATCTATAAGGAATTTACAAGTATTTTGAGGTTTTATCGATGATACTACCACTATACGCCTGGAACTAAAGAATGCCACTATTTTCTTTGTTCCTATCGTCTTGACACTAGCCGGACCCAACCAATCCAGGCAAATGGTCTTGTCTAGGCCAATATTTTGTAGCTCTAACCTATGTTTAATCTTCGTCAACCATTTTTCATGTTATTCTCTAGCTGTGTATAATGCGCCGACGTTCTTAAGCCCGCTCAGTGCATTGTGAGCTCGTCGGAGCCACCACCACGTTGGATCAACAACATATAACTTCATTCATTCGTTGTACGAAGACTAGTAAATACTAGAAATCATGCCAAAAGAAAAAACCCGCTTCTGTGGTGTAGTGGTTAGTGTGAGTAGCTGCCACCCCTGGAGGCCAGTGTTCGTCTTCCGGCTCTGCCACGAAATTTGAAAAGTGGTACGAGGGCTGGAGCGAGGTCCACTCAGCCTCGGGGGGTCAACTGAGTAGAGGTGGGTTCGATTCCTACCTCAGGCATCCTGGAAGTGGTTTTCCGTTGTTTCCCACTTCTCCTCCAGGCAAATGCCGGGATGGTACCTAACTTAGGGCCACGGCCGCTTCCTTCCCTCTTCCTTGGCTATCCCTTCCAATCTTCCCATCCCCCGCAAGACCCATGCTCAACATAGCAGGTGAGGCCACCTGAGCGAGGTACTGGTCATCCTCCCCAATTGTATCCCCGACCCAGAATCTGAAGCTCCAGGACACTACCCTTGAGGCGGTAGATGTGGGATCCCTCGCTGAGTCCGAGAGAAAAACCGACCTTGGAAGGTAAGCAGATTAAGAAAGAAAGAAAGAAAGAAAGAAAGAAAGGAAAAACACAGCTAAAATTATTATTCTGCTTCAGCAGTATATATATTGAGAACCATTCTTATAGGCCTGCATGGAAGGAATACAAGTATTTTTCAGAGTAAACAATAGTGCATATATGAATGAGGGGCTGTCTGGCCGAGGCGGTAAAGGCATGCTCGGTTCACCCGGAAGGACGTGGGTTCGATTCCCTGTCAGGAACTCGAAAAAGAAACGAGATATCCACTTCCGGAGATGCATATGGCCCTGAGGTTCACTCAGCCTACACAAAAAATGAGTACCAGGTTAATTCCAGGGGGTAAAGGCGATCGCGCGTAGAGCTAATCACTCTACCCCATCTAGTGCCGAGGTTACGGATAGTGGAAGCCTTTAGCTTCCACCCCTCCAAGGGCTTTCATGGCCTGTACGGAGATGACTTTGGCCTGTTTTGCTTTGCATTTGTCATTGCACACATTGCTATTTTTAATTCATAGGTGCGTGCATTGAAATATAAATGGCGTATGGCTACTTTTTCCGGGAGTGTCCGAGGACATGTTTGGCTCGCCAGGTGCAGTCTTTCGATTTGACATCCGTGGGCAACCTGCGCGTCGTGATGACATGATGATGAAGACGACACATACACTCAGCCCCGTGCCAGCGGAATTAAACAGTGATGGTTAAAATTCCCGACCCTGCCGGGAATCTGACCCGGGACCACTGTGACCAAAGGCCAACACGAACACCATTTAGCCATGGAACTGGACGGTGCCTGCATTTTTTGCTGTGTTTAGTGCAAATGAAACCACACTCTACCAAATCTCTATTATCTCTTTTTTATATTTCTCAGTTACTGTAGTGCAACCAGGTTACTTTTCTCGTTCATTCATACCCCATTTTTTCACTGTAATACTTCATAATATTTGCCGCGCTCTACGGTTCATTGTTAATACCTCGTAGTTTACGGCGCTTTACTGCCATTGGTAGTTATTGCTTAAGCATACCTCATATCGTTGTGTGTAGGTAATGAGTTTGGCAGCTTTTCTCTACAACGGACTTTGGTTTTGTATTGTACGCATACAATGGGACACACGCTCCGGGCTCTGAGTCACTGTATTGTTATGAAGTCCATCGATCCATTCCACAGCGTGCTTGTTGAAGACGGTAAGTGTGGTGACTAGTGACCACCAAGTAAAATTAAGAAGTCGTTCTGATAATATGGAGGTAAACATTCGAGGTAGTTAGTTTTGTTCGTCAATTTTACGTGATATAATACTTACGTGACCAATGATGCAATACGACGAAACAATTTATACGTTAGGTTTTTCATACGTGGCACTAGCATCCCACTACCTATCTTAGTTAGCCTTATAAGGGCAGGGTTTCTTACAATTTGTTTTACGTCGCAGCGACACAGATAGGTCTTATGGCGACGATGGGATAAGAAAGGGCTAGGAGTGGGAAAGAAGTGACCGTGGTCTTAATTAAGGTACAGACCCAGCATTTGCCTGGTGTGAAAGGGAAGATACGGAAAAATATCTCGAGGGCTGCCGACAGTGGGACTCGAACCCACCATCTCCCGAATGCAAACTCACCGGTACGTGCCCCTAACCGCACGGTCAACTCACCCGTTATGAGGGCAGATGTATCAGATTAAGGAAGTAAACGAAACATGGATTATTATTATTATTATTATTATTATTATTATTATTATTATTATTATTATTATTATTATTATTATTATTATTATTACCTCCAGGATAATCATGTATTACTGTACTCCATACTCCAGTATTATCATCACCGAGATGATTATACCGTTGCTGTAAACAACAACCACCACCACCAATGAATCCTGAAGCTGTCATTTTACATTTAAGGGTGCTTCACTGCAAGATACTCGTGTCATTGTACAGGGACTGGCATCGAGAAGTTACCGGCACTTTGGCCGGTGCTACCATGCAGGTGGACATGGACAGTGGACTTCGTTCCCTGGTGGCGGGGACAGAGTGCTTAGTGCAGCAGCATGGTTAGCGGAGAGCGTACGAAATTAATGTTTAGTTTACGAGTGGTGTTCTTGTTGAGCGCTCGTTAATAGCGTTGTTTGTGCTCCATTCCTACACTTATTATTGAACGTTGTTTGTTTTAGCCATCAGTATGGTGACCTCTAATATTGGACAACTGCTATTTGTAGTTGAGACATTACATTTTGCCTAAAGAAGAAATCGTATGACAGGACCAGCTTTTGCCTCCGTAATTTCCCCGACGTTTAATTGTCTGTTATTCTTTTATTTATGGAGAAATGTAAAACAAGCGTTCAACAAGAACAATCCACATACTCTTGAAGCCTTGGAGAACGGAATCAAATGACTGATACGTGATACTTCAGAGTCAGAGAGACAAGGATTATATTTCGGAACTTTTTATGCCGATGCAACGTTTTTATCGAGAACAATGGATATCATTTTCAATACCTGCTCTGATGAAATGTAAGATCTATATTAGTTTTCAACTTCATTCATAATTAACTCTTAACTAATAATTTTATCTTACCATAATGAAACTGGGCCGGTGAGTCTAACAATGGATTGCAGGCAATCTGTTCCTCCGACGTCCCCTGCATAGTTCAGTAACTTTTCATTGTCTCTCATTGTATTTTCTAGTATATCAATGTATCTACTTTCAGGGCAAAATTTCCAGTTTCTCGAAAGACCTTTTGAACTTAAAAAGACAAGTGATGTTTTTTTTCGCAGTACGGAGTCATGTTGCTGACGGGTTCTATTCCACCGGCGGCAGCCCTGAAGAGGCTGTACCGTAATAAAATTAAGTCCATGGCATCTACTGGCACAGTCCTGCCTCTTTTGTATCCCAGCGACACAGAAATCCTTTCTGTGTTGGAACGAAGTTAAACAGATAAAAAGAATAATGTTATTGTTTGTACGTCCTCCTAACTAATTTGACGGTTTCCCGAGCCTAGGTGCCGGAATTAGGTCCCGCAGGAATTATTTCACGTACCAGTAAATCTACTGACACCAGGCTGACGTATTTGAGCACCTTCAAATACCACGGGTCTGAGCCAGACAGATAAAAAAGAGGAGCAGTTAAAGAGACGTTAACGAATGGTTATTCAGTTATCCAGGCCGGCTCCGTGGCTAAATGGTTAGCGTGCTGGCCTTTAGTCACAGGGGTCCCGGGTTCGGTTCCCGAAAGGGTCGGGAATTTTAACTATAATTTGTTAATTCCGCTGGCACGGGGGCTGGGTGTATGTATCGTCTTCATCATCATCTCATCCTCATCACGACGCGCAGGTCGCCTATGGATGTCAGATCAAAAGACCTTCATATGGCGAGCCGAACATGTCCTTATTCATTAATCAGGAGAGTGTCACCCTATTCCAACTGTCGTACGCTAAATGTATACATGTGGTGTACATAGGCCTATGGCTTTTACAGCAGCAGTTTTTGAAGTACACACGTCCTGTTAAAGCCTTAGCACCATGTACTACACTCTTCTCTTTCCTGTAGCGAGAATACAAATTAATTACGTTTTATTTGAGAAATATCCTTCGTGTGTTTTCGTATCCCGCCCTTCGTTTCCAGCTCGCATAACCTCCGGTAGAGGATGACGTTCTAGGTTGACTGCATTTGGTAGGCTACGCGCTTCTAATTGGTGCAATATAATTTATTTATTTATTTATTTATTTATTTATTTATTTATTTATTTATTTATTTATTTATTGAAAACATGTGCATGTATAGCGTACGCGTTGTTTATTCATATTTTATTTCGCTCATAAGGTTTGTGTAAACATTTGTTTATGCCTATATTGCTTTCTATTATTATTATTATTATTATTATTATTATTATTATTATTATTATTATTTCATCAACAAATAAATAGAATAAAATCACATCAAATCCAATCAAATTAAACCAAACTAAATGGGAACTGAATGATATCCTTATGTTACCTATCGTTTTGGCTTTGGATATCTGAAAGCTACAGTGGCAAATCATGAGTAATATTATGACATACCTTCCATTTGGCTAAGGCAGAGGACGGTAGAAATCCTTCCTGAAGTCTTTTCAGCAGCCACAGGGATAAGTGATCCTGGAAATACTACCTACAGTTGCTCATATTAACGTTTTCACAAGCAAAGACTGTATGCACGTAAGCCTTCAAAATGTGTACTGTTACGAATAAAACATTGACTGTTTTATCGATCGAATATAATTCTAGGATGGCCCTATTAGTACACACAATTACTCAACCATGAATGACCACACTCCACTAATTGCTGTCTATTTCCAACTTTCTCACAGCAGGACTCCAGCTGGACAGTCTTTACTTGAACGGGCAAACTTTCATAAAATTTCATTGACAGCTCGTCTTCCTTTCACTTCCTCTCGCAAGTCCAGTCACGCCGCACTGGAGTTTTACATAGACAGATTTTAATACGGGACTACTGACCACCACAACACATGACAGCTATATCTTAGCTCGACTACAAGAAAATTCCGCTACCCACACACTCAGTACAGTCTATTAAAGTGGCCGCTCCACACAGTGGACTACTCAGCACTGACAAATCAATCATTCCACAAACTGATTCCAAGTCAGACTTCAGTTAACGGTACTACACACTCAGAACTCTAAGGTACACAGTATTCTGATCAATACACGACGATATCCTGACTCTGGTAGAACAGTGACGACAAACAGCACTACTACCGCCCCAGTCCAACTACCTATCTGCCTGTTCACGGCTAGCCTACTTTTTATAGCCTGATGATGGAATACTAGAGGGCTACAGAGGGAAGTTTCTCGTTCCAAAAGGACCCCGGGGAAACCATACGAAGAGAAAAGTAGAAGAGAAACCGCGGCGTGCCTTCGGGCCGGCTGGGAGGTCTTAGTCATCCCTTCCAGGAATTACGAAGAGGGCTACGACAGGGCTGGCACGTAACAATGCGAAGAGTCTCGAGAATTCGATCTACATTTCTTCGTGGAAGCGTCTGAATTTAGCATGCGATGCATCTCATGACGCATCTTCACCTAAATAAAACCTAATAGTAAGCACTACCTTCACAGCATCCTTGAAATATACCTTTATAGATTGTGTAATATCGGGATTAAATTACGATTACAATTATATTCTTAATATCCTACGGATAGTGTCAGCATCATTTTTCATCATATGAGCCCATTTATTTCTTAACTCGCTGAATCATTTGGGTTTTGACCAACGTCTTTATTTGGAGTAATTCCATAATATAATGTGACATTTGTGGTAAAAAATTCCATCCTACATCCATTAGGACTCTCACCTTATCTGTCAGGCAGAGAAAACATAATCGACGCCACTGGCCTACACTTTGCTTTGCATTTGCTCTACCTCATTGTTGTCAGGAGACTGAGGTCGGATACACATACTGATATCACAGGTATGTTCTTCTTAAAAATATCGTTTGAAGTCATCATAATTTGAACTCAGAACAGTTCCGTAAGAATGGCAACGGCCAGTCCACCCGATGTGAAACAGAGTAAATCTTTAAATCATTAAGCCTCCCGATAGGATCATTTTACGCTATATTTTTGAAATTGTTTCACTCTGAAATTAGTTTCTAACCCCCTCCCTCCCCTGGGGAAGAGACCTGACGAGAAAATGGAGCTGTTTTGGTTGCTAATCTCTATAAAGTAGATTAACTGAAGAAGAAACTGAACGTACAGAATAAGCAGACAAATTCCATTTTCATTGTATCATGAGGGTGTGACCATGTGTTACACAAGGGAGGTGGTGTAGTTCTCAGGTCTATATGACTGGAGTTTGACATCATACCGGTGAAGAGAAAATAGCATTCTTACTCAGAAACATCACAGCATGACCCATGATAGAACTTTGATGCCGAAGTTGAATGGTGCAATAGATCACATCAGGATGTGTTTTGGTGGCAATCCTGAATATGGGTTTTGCTACTTAGAAAAGTAATGGGTAGAATTAAGTTTATATTATATTAATGTATGTCATATGCCTCTCCCGAAGTGGGAGTCTCGTTTTCACATTCCGACTCCATCGTCAGACGAGCAACCACAAGGCAGGTTTTTGTTAAAGAAAGTTTATGTTTACAATTGGCTTTACTTCGCACCGACACACATAGTATGTGTTATGGCGGCGATGGGAGAGAAAAGGGCTAGGAGTGGGAAGGAATCGGCCGTGGCCTTAATTAAGGTACCGCCCCAGGATTTGCCTGGTGTGAAAATGGGAAAGCACGTAAAACCATCTTCAGTGGGGTTCGAAACCACTATATCCCGAATGCAAGCCAAACGCACGGCCAACACGCTCGGTTTTAGAGAAAGGATAGTGGATCTTATTGAGGCTGTATATATCGCCCAACGTGCAGTCAACTGTACCACAGACTTGGGTTGAACAGTTATGAGATGTCCGACTCCTTGGCTGAACGGTCAGCGTACTGGCCTTCGGTTCAGAGGGTGCCGGGTTCGATTCCTGGCCGGGTCCGGGATTTTAACCTTAATTGGTTAATTCCAATGGCACGGCGGCTAGGTGTATGTGTTGTCTTCATCATCATTTCATCATCATCATCATCATCACGACGCGCAGGTCGCCTGCGGGAGTCAAATAGAAAGACCTGCACCTGGCGAGCCGAACCCTTCCTGGGATATCCCGGCGCTGAAAGCCATACATTTCATTTCAGTTATGAGATACGGGCGGCATTGGGATGTAGCAGGGCGTTGGCTTAAGAAGGGTTGCTGCTCTCCAGGTAGACCATGTCATACCTTAAACCGTCCGCCTCCGCAGCGTAACTGTTAGCATTATTAGCTGCCGTTCTCGGGGGCCCGGGTTCGATTCCGGGTACTGCCAGGCATGTAAAATGTCAGGAAGGCTGCTCCACCTCGGGATGCGGATATGAGTTTATATTTTTTACTTGAAACTTCGTTTCAATCCATGCTAAGTACTCCTTTGTGAGCTCGCATCCGGGAGATAGTGTGTTCGAACCCCACTATCGGCAGCCCTGAAGATGGTTTTCGGTGGTTTACCATTCTCACACCAGGCAAATGCTGGGGCTGTTCCTTAATTAAGCCACGGCCGCTTCCTTCCCATTTCTAGGCCTTTGCCGTCTCATCGTCGCCATAATATCTATCTGTGTCGGTGCGACGTAAAGCAAAATAGCAAAAAAAAAAAGAATAAGTACTCCTTACTCGCGAAATAGTTGCGTTTTCTTGTCATGCTATGGGCGCATATGGTTCAACAATTTTGCTATGAAATCATGCATCATGGAAAATTTCGTGATCGTCAGTTTGAGGGAACTTTGTCGACATGAGTGACTCAGTTTCGTTCGCCCGTCCTTTCCAAATGCAAAATCGTGATCTAGTTTTCCTTGTAGGCTGACATCGTGATGCCGATACATCATCCGGGACATCAAAATCAAGCTCCATTGAGAATGTGTGGGTCGAAGTGTGGTGTTTTGGCACAAGATTCGGCTAGGACAGCAGACTTCCACTAGGTTATGCTGCTCTGTAAGCAGTGTTGCCAATTTAGCAATTTCATAGCTAGATGAAACGCAATTTGCTACAAAATTTTGAGTTTAACTCTTAGCTACACTTTTAACTAGACTAAGACATTTTTGCCTTCTTCCATTTTAATACTTTTCTTTACGATTCGTGGGTATCTTTCGTTTTGCAAGTGTGAAATAAAATCATAGATCACATGCACAACGTGATAATCTTTGAAAGGACGGTCGATCCCTTCACCAATCTGCATCAGTGAACAACAGACTTCCACACTACAAGCTTATTATGAGGTAAAGTAGAAATGCTTGTGTGAGAATATCTCGCTCTACGCGCAAGTGACCAGGCATTGCATCATAACTGACACTGAGTTTGACGTACGCCAAATATAAATAAATGTTACTATTAAACTGAACGATGAACTGCAGTCTCGCTTCCCACACGATATAAATACTACGCAAATGACAATCATTTTGTTGTTGTTGGGGAAAACGTCAAAGTACTGAAACCTTCAATTGTTGATATCGCATGTGACCTTGGTGTTGTTTGTGATAATATAGACTTACTGGTAACCCAGTGGAAAAATATTACACAAAATAGCAAAATACTTGAATACAATAGAGTTTTGGGTTGAGGGAGATAATAGTAAATAAAATCCTTATCAAGAACTAGTATTCTTGGCATTTCATTGATTAAGACTACCATATTCAAATGCTGATGTGGAACGTGTCTTCTATTACGTTAATATTGTAAAACCAATATCAAGAAATAGAATTATGACACAAACATTAGATGCCATTCTGCTTGTACGTTTTGGCCCCAGAAGAAACAATAGCTGCTGTCATTCGTACAAACTCCCTACACGTGTGCTTAAAGTAATTGGCACGTGTCCTTCTTATACTGCTACTATCTTCTGCTACCTCTGGTAGTGCTGTTAGAGACAAAGAGCAGGTTGAAGGCACCATATTTTTCAACTGGGTGAGTTCATCTAGCTTTCTCTAAAATTATTTATGTCTGAACTTTAACCACTTTTAGCTACATCTATACATTTACAATAACTTGTCCTGACTGACTGACTGACTGACTGACTGACTGACTGACTGACTGACTGACTGACTGACTGACTGACTGACTGACTGACTGATTCATCATCGCCGAGCCAAAACTACTGGACATAAAGAAATGAAATTTTTGGGATACATTCATATTACAATGTAGGTGCTCGCTATGGGAGGAGTTTGGATATTCCGTCGCTAAGAGGGGGAAAAGAGGGGTGAATTTTTAAAATGAGTGTATCTATATCTCGAAATCTGAACAGTTTAAAGACATGAAATTGGTATTTGGAATCTCTCTTTAAAATTGAAACACGTATTTCTTTGTTTTCAAAAAATCCTGTTAAGGGGAGTGAAAAAGGTGAAAAAGAGGGTTGAATACTTTTCATGTGGATACTTATATGTCAAACTCTGAAGGTGTTACAGTCATGAAAATTGGTATTTGAAATCTCCTTTCAAAACAAAGAAACATGTATTTCTTATTTTTTGAAAATCTACTTAACAGGAATGAAAAAGGGCTGAATTCTTAAACTTAGTATAACTTAAAAACTTAACATGTTACAGACGTGAAAATTGACATTCGGAATGTCCTGCAAAATTAAAGGAACACGCATAATTTGTTTTCTGAAAATCCGCTTAAAGGGAAGTGTTAAAGGGGGTAAATATTTAAAATGAGCATATATGCAGTATATATCAAAGACTTAACATATTACAGACGTGAAAATTGGTATTTTTATACTCTTTTAAAAATAAAAGTAACTTGTATTTGTTTGTTTTCGGAAAAAGAACTTCAGTGGGGGGGGGGGGGGAGGGGACTAAAAAGGACTGAAAAATGGGTTAATTTATTTTTATGTAGATACTTAAATTTCAAAAACTGAAGATGTTACAGACATGATAATTGGTATTTGGAATCTCCTTTCAAAATAAAGAAACACGTATTTTTTGTTCTTGGAAAATTTACTTCAGGGGTGGTAAATAGGAGTGACAAACGGGTGGATTTCTAAAATGAATATATATAAAAAACATAAGATCTTAAAGACGTGAAAACTGGTATTTGGAATCTCCTCTAAAATGAAAGGAACACGCACAATTTGTTTTCTGAATATCCACTTAAGTGGAAGTGTTAAAGGGGGTAAATTATTAAAATGTTAATTCATACAGTACCAATACATTATATATCACAAACTGAACACGTTACAGACGTGAAAGTTGTTATTTTAATCCCTTTAAAATAAAAGTAACACGTATCTCTTTGTTTCCGATAAAAGTACTCTTCATAGGGGGGTGGGGGGGGAGTGTAAAATAGAATGAAGAACGGATTGAATTCCTTTTATGTGAATACTTATATCTCAAACTGAATATGTTACAGACATGTTACATAATAAGTTACAGAGGTGAAAACTGGTATTTTTAATCTCTTTTAAATATAAAGTAACACATACTTTTTGTTTTTGGAAAAATATCTTGGAATGCGGGGTAAAAAGGACTGAAAGAGGAGTCGAATTATTTTTATTAGGATACTGCCATCTCAAAATCTGAAGATGTTACAGACGTGAACATTGGTATTTGGAATCTTTTTAAGAATAAAGAAACATGCTTTCTTTTGTTTTCGCAAAATCCAATTAAGGGTGGATAAATTAATTGAACCGCCTTTGCTGGCAGGACCTAGTGTTTACAGTGCACTATGTCTTCTGGTAAAGGCTAGAGCAATTTTGTTACTTTCATAGATCTGTCTCTGTCTTATCCTTGGCTTTGACAATATGAAAGTGACTGAGGTATGAGCGATGCTAGTAATGCCAATCCTTACGCAGCCAGTCCCTGCTATGAATGGTGTGAAAATGTTGCTCATAGGGTCGGTTGGTGTATGCATTTCAGTGGGCTTGATAGACTGATATGTAATAGCAACTCTGGCTCGGTGAGGAAAGCAACGGGAAACTACCTAAATCCTAATTTCCCTAGTACGTCTCTTCAGTGATGCCTAGGCCATCTATGACAGGTGGTGGCAGAGCTGTTGAGGATCCCACCAGTGGCATCGCTGACGGACTGAACATACATACATATTAATTGAAAAATGAGTTTAATTATTTGTATGAGGAAACTTATATCACAAAAACGAAGGATGTTACGGAAGTAAAAATTGGTATTTGGAATCTCCTTTTACAAAAAGGAAACATGCATTTTTAGGGGGGGGGGGGGAGGCAACGACTGAAGGATGGCTTAAAAGGAGTTGAATTCTTTTTTGAGGGTACAAGAACATATAACAATACACCCCCTAGGATGTTTTGATTGGGGATGGGGTATTATGGCAAAAATGAAAAAGAAATGGCGTATGGCTTTTAATGCCGGCAGTGTCCGAGGACATGTTCGGCTCGCCAGGTGGAGGTCTTTCGATTTGACTCCCGTAGCCGACATGCGCGTCGTGATGAGGATGAGATGATGAAAGAGACACATACACACAGCCCCTGTGCTAGCGAAATTAACCAACGATGGTTAAAATTCCCAGCGCTGCCGGGAATCGAAGCCAGGACCCCTGTGACCAAATGCCAGCACGCTAACCATTTAGCCATGGAGCAGGACGATGACAAAAATATACGTTTATAATAAACCGTTTGAATTACGAAGTTAAAATGTTAAAAGTTAAAAATTGAGAAGAGATTATTTATCATTTTGAGTTTATGGAATTTGCAGTTAATGAAGTTTTATTTGTTGGTATGGGAATATTATATATAAAAATGTAATAGTATATAATGGCGAATAAGATATGGGTGGTTGAAAATATAAAGAATAAAATTAATCACTTTATAGGTATTATCTGAGGGATAAAGAAATATTAAAGTTTTTAATTATTTTTAGCATGACATGCTAACGTTATGAATTAACTAATTTCTTCATCAGAAGTAGGTGTTAATTACTATAAAATGGTTTAATAGACCAGTACTTACTTTCAGTCATCTGATGATGAATTTATTATCCTATTAATCAATTTAATAAATGAGTTAATATTAATTCTTTCGATTACAATAGGTATAAATCTATGGATGGCCCCACAGATTTCTGAACATTGGCCATAAAATAACCCAGGTCAGTTTATAAAAAAACTTGTTTGGTTTAATCGACCTGGAGTAGCATCAACCTTTACCCCAAAGGCTGGGACTGTTCAGGAATGGAGGACATCAGCGGCGGTGACTAGTATTCGAATAGGTGTATTTATAGGAAGTACAGTTCGATTATCTACGTCTAATAACCAAAATGTTTGATACAAATTTAACCCCTCAGAGAGTTAAATGGTGGGTAAAGTCCGAAAAACAAATATATGAATTGCTTCCTTCAAAACGGTTTAACGTACGGAGACAAAATTCATAATAGCGGTATATATTTTATATCCTAGGTGTTTTTTTCTAGTTGCTTTACGTCGCACCGACACAGATAGGTCTTATGGTGACGATGGGACAAGGAAGGGCTAGGAGTGGGAAGGAAGCGACCTTGGCCTTCATTAAGGTACAGCCCCAGCATTTGCCTGGTGTAAAAATGGGAAACTACGGAAACCCATTTTTAGGGCTGCCGACAGTGAGGTTCGAACCTACTATCTCCCGAATACTGGATACTGGCCGCACTTAAGCGACTGCAGCTATCGAGCTCGGTATATCCTAGATGTGAAATAGGAAATATGTTTAAACGTTCCACCGCTAAACCGTCAAATGAGCTTAGCTTCGTAAACTAAATTATTCATCCCTCCAAACCCGTTTGGCGTACAAAGTTGTAATTTTACGAGAATGGTCTTCTTTTATGTCCTAGGTGTATAATACCGTATACTTCAAAACAATTCTCCCCTATGAGGTTTAGATGGTACTCGTAGTTGGCGCTCAAGAACACAACATCCATTCTTCCGAAACCGTTTCAAGCACGAACATAACCCTCCAATATATAACACGTGGAAAAATAACTTTAATTTAAAAGCTGTAGCGAAGTACGGGTACCTTGTAGTTTTAAAAAAAGTTTAGCTTCTTTTTGTGTTCATGAGTTGGCAACACTTTGTGTGAGTGGATGAGATCACCGATGGATGTGTATGGTTCACTTCATTGACATGTTGATTGATCAAAGTGGTGTGGTGAACAAGAATAGCTACCACTCTAAGTACTTCTCCAACATATCCACGACAGACGTGACCTGTTTCCTGGCTGGGAGCTCGGCAAGAGGTCGAGGCTGTTGACGGCTCCTAAACCACTTGAACGAAACAACAGCAGTGTAGTGAAGTGTGTTCTTGTACTCTTCCCGACGCTGGATCTTGTATGGAAGAATTAGAGTCAAATTTTGATCACGTTATCCTCCGCCGTGGTCTTTCCAAAGCAAAACTCTTGGCGCAACAGCCCAGAAGAGTCATGGCCTACCCAGCGACCACTGCTCAAACCAAAGGCCTGCAGATTACGATGTGACGTGTGGTCAGTACCATGAATGTTCTTGGCCATTATTCTAAAAATACGATGTCAGTAACAAAATGAACGTTTCCAGTTTTAAAATCGAAGATCTCTACAAAGACGTTTCAAAAGAGGGGTTGGTTAAAATCCTACTACTGGGCATCCAAGGAGTTGTTTGTGGAGTTTCCCCACCTCAACTCCAGGTGAATTCTGGAGTGGTTCATAATAATTTATCTGGAGAGCAGACAATGGTATGAATGTAAATGGAATAAAAAGTCGAGTTTCACCAAGAGGAAAAGTTTTAATTGTTGTATTGATGCGGGTGGTAGTATCTCATGGAACACGGTAAGTACCTAGTACCGGGCGAGTTGGCCGTGCAGTTAGTAGCGCGCAGCTATGAGCTCGCATCCGGGAGATAGTGGGTTCGAATCCCACTGTCAGCAGCCCTGAAGATGGTTTTCCGTGGTTTCCGATTTTCACACCAGGCCACGGCCGCTTCCTTCCCATTCCTAGCCTTTCCTATCCCATTGTCGCCATAAGACCTACCTGTGTCGGTGCGACGTAAAGCAAATAGCAAAAAAAAAGTACTCAGTTGTTAATATAAGGAATGGCCTTTATTGGGGTAATCATACTAACGACGTAGTTAAGAAAGGCTACACACACTAGTATCCAAAAGTTAAGCGTAATCACTAAACGAGGCCATACCGCCTGATAAGGATGTCAGACGGATTGCTGAACAAGCGGAAGCTGAATCACACACCGTATGTCACACAACTTGTCAAAATATACTCTAGCAGAAAGGTTCTGATAGATAAGGTACACTTTTGGCAACAACTAAAAAACTTGGCAATGTCTTCCACAACAAAATATGCTGTTAATAGGGTGTATGGTTACCCCTAACTGCCACACATGCTTCGCAGCGACGTGGCATGCTCTCTATCAGATGGTCCAAGATCTCTTGTGGCAGTCGGTTCCATTCCTCCGAAAGGGCAATGCGAAGTTCTTGGAAGGTCCTTGGTGGAGGCTGACGGGATGCAATTCGTCTCCCCAATGCATCGTAGGCATGTTCTGTAGGGTTCAGATCAGCAGACATGGCCGGCCAGTCCATGCGATGAATGTCTTCCACAGCCAGAAATTCATCCATCAGAGCAGCGCGGTGCGGTCAGGCATTATGGTCTATTAAGAGGAAGTCTGGACCAACCGCACCGCTGATGAGTCGAACATTTGGTCTCAGTACCTCATCCCTGTATCTCCTAGCGTTAACAGTGTTCCTCGGACCACACATGAAGATGTGCAGGTCCGTACGGCCACTCAAAATGATGCCGCCACACACATGGCGCCACCACCAGATTAATGTGCTACGGGAATCGTTCTGAAAACTGAAGCGGGATTCATCTGTGAAGAGCACATGCCTCCATTCATTCATGGTCCACTTTTGATGTTGACGGCTCCACAGTAAACGGGCCCGTCTCTACGCTGGAGTGAGCGGGACGCACACCGCTGGACGTCGGGCAAACAGCCCTGCTGTTCTGAGCCTCCGGTACACAGTTTGCCGGGAAACGGCAACCCCTGAGACGGCTGCAAGCTCCGCCGACTTTTGTCTTGCAGTCGCACTCCGATTTCATCGGGCGGTTAAGGCCATATATCGGTCCTGCTGTGGGGTGGTCACCCTTGGTCGACCTGGTACTGGCCTACGACTAACACCTCCTGTGTCTCGAAATCGTCTCCAAAGCCTGGAAATGGCACTTTGTGGCACATTCAAGGATACGGCGACTTCGGTCTGTCTAGCCTGCTTCCAGGCCGTCTGCCTGCACAGAGAACCTGCAAAACGGGAACCAAATGGCGTCGTCGTGCCATTATGTTGTCACGTTCACCACGAAGCTACACTCCGAACACTATAACACGGCAAACACGACTTACGGAATAAGGAACGCAGGCACTGGCTGTGTTTACCTTGCGGTTACGCCGCTAGTCAAACCAGGGAACACTCCTTTCCTATACAGAACGAACACGTAAGGTTGGTAGGTGCATATGTCGTGCGATGTGCGATTTCGTGTTGCCCTGCTTACTCGTAACTTATGCTTAACTTTTGGACAGTACTGTAGTTATGAGAGTATTGAGAAGTTGTAGAAATCAAAGTAAGGATGTACGGGAGAGGGCGATAAGTCTCTGGTAAGAACGCAGTTAGAGTATGTCTCCAGTGCTTGGGACCCTCACCAGGACTACTTTATACGAGAATTGGAAAAAATCAAAAGAAAGCAGCACGGTTTGTTCTGGGTGATTTCCGACAAAGAAGTAGTGTTACGAAAATGATGCAAACTTTTGGCTGGGACGACCTGAGAGTATGGAGAAGATATGCTCGATTATGTGGTATGTTTCGATCTGTCATTGGAGAGTTGGCGTGGGATAACGTAAGTGACGAATACGTTAGAGTGGAGCTTTTAAACATAGGACAGATCATAATATATAAAGTTGGAATTCTAATAATTAATTAATGTTATTAGTTTTACGTCCCACTAACTACTTTTACGGTCTTCGGAGACGCCGAAGTGCCGGAATTTAGTCCCGCAGGAGTTCTTTTACGTGCCAGTAAATCTACCGACACGAGGCTGTCGTATTTGAGCACCTTCAAATACCACCGGACTGAGCCAGGAACGAACCTGCCAAGTTGGGGTTAGAAGGCCAGCGCCTTAACCGTCTGAGCCACTCAGCACGGCAAGTTGGAATTCAAGAGGACATGTAACGACAAATATTAATTTATAGGACGAGGATTTATGGATTGGGATAAATTATCAAGGGAAATAATCACTAAATTTCCATGTTCCTTGAAAATGTTTGAGAAAATGCTACGTGAACAATTGATAGGTAATCTGCCACCTGGACGACAGTCCAAAATGTGGATGATTGATTGATTGATTGATTGATTGATTGATTGATTGATTGATTGATTGATTGATTGATTGATTGATTGATTGATTGATTGCTTGATTGATTGATTGATTGATTGATTGATTGATTGATTGATTGATTGATTGATTGATTGATTGGATTACGGCTGCTAAGCTCACCATCCTACTTCCAGTTATTTATAAATACTCACGCAATTTCAGACACCACAGCTGATCAGACTTTACACGCACTAAGTGCTGTTTCCTTCTTTTCTCAAGTTCCTTGCATGAGAAATACAACAACAACAACAACAACAACAACAGCAACAACGACGACGAAAACTTGCAAACTTTCTCTACCGTGTACATAATGTCTGTATCATGTTTGTGTTGCTGTACGTTGCCACGACAGACAGTGTTTCTATCAACTATAATCTCTTTGTTCTGAATCTCTTGCTTCAGTCGACGCTGTCACACTTTTCGTTCTCTCTGTCTCCTTTAGCTAAACGTTTAAACAAGGACTTCAAGCGAGAGTTCGCAATAGTAGATTCAATATACTTTTTTCAGTTTTGACATATTTTATATGGGTAGATGACCTAGAGTTAGGCCCATTTAAACAACAACAACAATCATCATCATCATCATCATCATCATCACCATCATCACCATCATTACATATTTTATTTCGATTCGCCACTGTACAATTCCTAGGATTTTTCCCACTTGCCTGAGATTTACGTCTCCTGTATTGATTTCTTAATACCTTTGAAGACTGTTGACGATGCTACTACTGCAATCAGCTCAAAATAGTTGCGTTGATACATGGATTTAAACGGCGAGAAACTTGAAATCCTGCCATATATGGCTTTCAAGCTCAGAAAGTATTTTCTTGATGATATCCAAACCTGGGATATACGCATACTAAGACAACTTCCAGTTCCTGGTAGAAGTATTTGTTTATCCCATTCGATATGAAAATGTAATATTATAAGAATTCCATGTTCATCCCACTTTCATTCAAAAGTAAACTTGATTGGATCGTACGAGTTGGCTGCGTGGTTCGTGCGGTATAGTTGTTTTCTTGTATTCGAGGTATGTTGGGTTCGAATACCACTATCGGTAGGCCTGAATATTATTTCCACGGTCTCCTATTTTCACACGAGTCAAATGCTGGCTGGGGATATGGTTACCTCGTTCCAAGTCCTAGCCCCTTCCTCGCCTATTTACGCCATAAGGTCTGTCTGAGTTGGAGCCACGTTAAACCACTAGTATAAAAAGCTTCATTAACTTTTGATCTCGAATCTTTCATTTTAATGTATAACTGCCATTGTAAATTTGCTTCCATAATAGATAAATCAGTTATTTATTTATTTATTTATTTATTTATTCATTTGTGTCTTTATTAAGTGGCGAAGTTAAGGTTCTTGGCCCTCTCTTACACTTAACCACATACAATATTTTTTTACAGTATTAATCTATTATTGTAATCAATTACTGTTATTGAGATATGTAAGTCAGATAAGGAATTACAATAATACAATTAATTAAGGTTACCACTGATGAAAAATTATAGGATAAATAGAGAGTGGATAATAACAAAAATATATCAACTTATAACCTAAAGAATATATCTACAACTAGCTTAAAGGAGAACTTATTCAAATATAAGGTTAAAATAAATTAACTGAATATTAGTATGTCACAATCTGAGTATACTAAAATCGATGTTACTATGTAGTCTATTTCTACGAACAGTCGATAGCCTTAAATGGGAGTAGTAAGAACGTAAATGGGATAGCCTAAGAACTTAAATCTATTACGTAATTTTTGGTTTCATTCACACGTCATTCACTCTTACATTCATTCGAGTCAACTGTATGTACTCTGGAGGAATTTACGGTAGGCTGCTTTACATGTCCTAGATGAGCAAGACTTTTTCATATCTTCCGGGATCGTATTCCATAACCTCGAAGCAGAGACCAGGAATGAATGGCTGTAGGTATTTGTTCGATGCGGTGCTATTTCCAGTAGTGATCCGGAACGAGTGTTAATTTCGTGGAACGAAGAAAGAAGTCTAAAATTGGACTATAGATAGGTGGGGCTGTTTGAAGAAAGTAACCGATAGACGAGAGTCATTTGATGCGGTTTTCTACGGTCATTTAAACGTAGCCATCCCAACTTTTTGTAGTATGGTGTTATATGAGCATCATGTCGGAGCTGAAAGGCATATCGAATGCAAGAGTTCTGTACACGTTGTAGCTTTGTTGCTTGTTCACAGGTTAGGTCAGTCAATAAACTGTCACAGTAGTCAAAGATTGGAAATAGACGTGTTTGTATGAGTTTTAATTTAAGGTCCATTGGGAGAACATTTTTATGAAGCTTCAATGGATAAATGGATGCATGTACTTTTCTGCACACATTGGTTATATGCTCATTCCAGGTCAGAGTCTCATTTAAGATGACCCCAAGGTTTGTAACAACCTTGGAATATGGCACTTCGCTATCATCAATGGTAATTGGAGGAGGATTGTGATTACTATTATCTAATGTAGTTGTATAAATTTCACTGTACTTGTAAAATTACTCGTTTAGGACAGTTGTCCTCTCGATAGAGATTTCGTTGTGAGAATTCGAAGATATCGGAATATGAAGTAGGGAGATAATGTATTCGCTTCCGTGAAGAGAATCTTACCAACTGCTGTCGAATGAACACTAATGTGGTCTCGAACTTGGAACACGGATCGTAACTAGCTATTTGTTAACGAGCGAACAGCCGTCAAGTAGAGGGGAAGGCGAAGGACTGCAATGAATATGCATTACGACTCATGAACGTCGGTTCGCTTCATCGCATGTTTGCCATGTCACTTGTCTCGTGATAGATCGCTTTCGGTTCATAGGTTAACCATTGACTTGAATTACCTTAATGTCTCTGACAGTATTACGACAGAAGTCTCTGTGCACTTAGTTATGTGGAAATTAGTATTCATCTCTGAGCTGTGTGCTTCATGTAGCTCACTGTGGGTAAATTTCCGTCAGCCATTGCATGTGCACATCAATAAACTAATGCCATCGAAAAAGAACCGTAAACTTCCTCAGTTTACAAGTTAATCTGTTACTGGATCATATATTACAAAGTGGCTTCGGGCTTGCGTGACACAAGGAACTACCGCCAGCTATGTGTGTGCGTGTGTGGGGGGGGGGGGTACAAATTACAGGCGTTTGTACGTGACATCCTCCTAAATGTGGAATATCATTCATCGAGGTATAAAACTACAGGTAAATCATATTAACTTGCAGGAAAGCACAAACGATTTAGACTAGTGAACAACTTATTTCTTTGTTGATGTTCCCATTTATATATAAAAAAGTTGAAAGCCTCGGCAATGAATAAGATAAGGAATATTTTTTGTTACCACAAATAGGTCTTGCTTGTTTAAATCTTAGTGACTTTCAAGGAATACAGGGAGTGTTTGTAAGACCCGTCTGTTATTTTTTTTTGTGATCTCTCGCACATTTTCTTTTACCTTGGGTTGCATTCAAGTTCTTTCCTTTGATGTCGCCTATTATCTACAGTCAAAGACTGCTACCATGTTCTCTTTAACGAGGAAGATAATGCACTATGGGCGTGTGTTAAGACGTTATTTGAAATGAGAGCACTCGTTATTGTCCAGTATCTGTCGGAAGTTCTTTTTCATTTACCGAACCCCTATTATTTGGTGGATTATGTACAGTACATGCATGAAATTCCACAGCCAATGCATACGTACGTACGTACATACATACATACATACATACATACATACATACATACATACATACATACATACATACATACATACATACATACATACATACATACATACATACATACATACATACATACTGAACCCTTGAATTTACCGTTCCATCGTTGGTTGTCTTCCTCGGCTATTTGGATAGAGCAATATCATCTCTCGGATCTTGAGGTCGTTACGATTTTTCTGTCCCTTCATTGATCAATCGATGGGGTTCAGAGGAAAGCATAGCTATTTCAAATGAGGAGAAAAAACGTGCTTACAGAAATTGTACTCGATGAAATCACGAACATTTGTTGTAGTAAGTAGGCAAGAAAAATCAGTTAAATACGTCATAACATGTTATAACGAAGCCACAACGCATAACATGAGCGATAAAGGTATCTTGAAATTGTTCATATTACTGTCTACCAAAGAATGAAAACGCAATGTAAGATTCGTGGACACCAAAAACCACAAAAGGGATAGAAAACCTGAAAATCGGGCAACATTGATCCAAACGATAACTGAGAGTTTACCCACACGATCCGTGGAAAATCTGACTTTCAACAAGTAGGATTACGGATTTATATTTAATTAAGGTTATCCACCAGTAGACTTTCCTATCGGTTATTGGAAAATCCCCTGAATGGACCCTTAATCGAACCAAATTGACTATCAGTTGTTTTCGATAGGTTGTGAAATATTACTTGAAAGCATGGTCTTTATTACAAGTCAGCAACTATCGCCACAATCAAAATTAAAATTCCGCCGTGTTTTGTTATCTTGTGACACTCTTAAGTTACAGAGGAATCCCGATGCTGAAACATGCATCACCCCAAACAGATGATCAGAAGGAATAAACAACACTTGATCTGAGGGGATCTTACGTTACATCGTTCTGAAGGAACAAAACTTCGAAATGCAGGAAAACATTAATTCATAATGCGTTTAGAAGAAACGCCTAGCACTGAAGTTAAATAAAAGTGATAAGACACTTGAAAAATGTTATTAAACCAACTTTCAAATTATGAAACAGTTACGTCGTTAAATTCGTTAAAATGCAAGTCCACAATATAAAACAAACAACATGAAATCTTTACATATCTTTATAACTACGACTACAATTTACAAATATGTCTATCTACACTTGTCCCCTTAAACCAAGTTACAAGTGATCTGTAGATCAACGTCTCACATAAATAATGCGAATACGAAAAATGAAAATAAAGTATAATAACAGTTGAGGAATCGATTCCGCATTCTTAGTGTAAATCCTACAAAAATTAATTGTGAACACACTGCACTAGTATAATATACCCCACACCCGAACAATAAATCTTAAAGTAGAGAAAAAGGAACAAATAGAAACGAACGTTCATCGAACTTGAACGCACGTGGCTAAGTAGTAGGGATAATTCTCCATTAGCTACGTTCCACGTGGGACAACCCTTTCATTCATGCCGCTAGTGATGCAGCGCTATTATCGAAGCAGCTTACGGCTTGTAAAGATTATGCCGAAACATGGCCTAAATAGTACCTGCCAATATCTTCCACACTCGAATCCACTACTGCAGACACTAACATCGTTAACGTCGATTCGCAAAATGCCTAACCTATGACTTGGCTATGTACAGACGGCGTCCTAATCGTGCCGCTGAGCCAACGTTACAGTGTCTACTCATTCTTAAGTTATATGGTGCACGCGGCATCCTAAATCTATCGTTGAGACAACGTTATGGTATCTACACTGCACTCATACTGCCAGGTGAAATTGAAACTTTAACACAATGTCCAGATGTATAAATCTGATCCTCGTTGAAACTCTAGCACATGAAGTGACATTCGCTACAGAAATGAACTCGAATCTCGATATATTGCTGTGTCTGTTTCCTACGATAAAGCGTGAAATCGAAATTAAAGCACAGGTTCGAATAGTTTAATGTATTCCTCATTACAATTTAAACACATGCGGTGAAGTTCGCTAAATAAAAATAAACTCAAATCTTGTTTGATATTACGTAATATCACTGAAAATAATAATCACAACTATCACGATATTCACGGCATAACTCGAGTGTGAGGCTCCAACTGACCTGCAATGTCAACGTTCCAAACACGTATCATCGTGAACTGTCCAGTGAAGTGACTTTTCATCAACATATGCAGGCTAAACTCTCAATCTAATAAAATTCATTCTCTCGCCCCCAATGTTTCCATTTTGCGAAGTTTTCGTCTCGTAAAGATACAGAATAAAATTCAGTTTACAATAATTAAGTATTATCTTCACCGTGTGTCAGAGTGGATTTTGTTCATGAGGTCAACTAACACAAAATGCACTTCGTCGGTATCAAATAGAATCGTCACCTTGACGTAATTGCCGTTACCTACGATCTTACATAAGATAATAATCATGGGAGAACATCAACTTGTACTTAATATAGGCGTTACAACAAACTCACTTCAATTGTTCTGGTTTGCTACAAGACAACGCTCCACTTATACAGTCTGTCTCAGAAATATTACACATCAACATATACACTATATCACAAAAATTCCTCTCCATCGAACTACAGGGCCTCTTATCCTCAGCGTCCTGCTTATTCTACATCACTCATAAAATGCAGACTTATTCTCTTTTAACTTTCTTCATAATTATTCCCATAATATTTCATTTCGATTACAGTCAACTTTCTTCTTGCTTGAAACTTTTAAATACAAGCAATCCCATAACCAAACAACTTTATAATGATCTCAAAATCGACTTCTCAATTTTTTTTCAGACTTCAGGAGCAAAATTGCATGCCGTAATTTTCTATATCACAAACGGTATCACAAAATTTAAATTTCCTAAACTGCCAAACTTTATTATGCTTCACTGGATTTCGATATAAACCGCAAATGTCGCTTACTTAACTGCTGAATGTATTATTAATATCTCAAATCCTGACGTGACTATTACTATTATCATTATTATAACTTTTACCGGCACGAACATTATTTAAATGATTTTCATTGTAATATTTAACTTCACTTTTTAAGAAAATTTTTAACACAGTTTGACGCATCGCGCGCTGATATAAATAATAGACAATTCGCCTCTACAATAGAATAACGATAGGACACTTCACCGTCTTCGCAACATACTTGATTCTACACACGCCACATATACAACGCGGTGTTATTATTTATTAATTAATTTAATCGGACAAGCATTTACATCTCTAACTACAAAAACTTAATATTTGAATTTGAAAGACCTGTAATTATGCCGATTTATGTGACGTTATCTTGGCTACAGCTTGCACACCAGCAACCTCTGAATTTAGCCCCTCAAGATGGTAGGAGGCATTCTTCGCTTACATACTACCTTGTCAATGTACTGATTCTGCACTCATCTTGAAGCAACACACATGAATGTCCTCGAATTAATTAACCTAATAAGAAATTTTATAATATACATATACACAAAAATGAAACAACACAGACTCGTGTCGAGTATTCAACTGATGCAGTTTGTGGAAAATTCCCACCTCCTCATCACCAGGTGTTCCACAGATATGAATGACAGTGAGACAAATTATGTTATCTTTGCCAGATTCCAACAGTTATCCCTTGCAGACTATCAAAATAACCTTGCCCGCAGAATTCCAAAAGCTGTCTGTGACTTTGCTGTCTTCCTACGCAGAAGTTCATATTTCCTACATATACATTCCTATGATATTCCCACCTACCAGGATGGATGCCGTAAATGCAATGTTTCAATATCTAAGTTGTCTACACTCCCCATTAACACGTTGTAAAATTTTCGTCTCTGAAGCCATCTGGCTTTTGAGATCCCCCAGTCTATCTCACACAATTTAATTTTAGAAGTCCTCTTCTTGTTATCGCTAGACGTAGGTTCACCCTCTCAGACAACTGAATGATGACTGAATGTCTCGCTGGCAGAGGGGGTATTTATGCATTTTATAGAGACGCGGTGCGTTGCATTATCTATTATTGTGCAATCGTTCCATTTGATGATTGCTGGAGCGATTTCTTTCAGACGCACTCCAGATATTCCGCCTATTTTTCCAATCACAATGCTGTTGTTCGCTGACTTCTCCGCTTCTTTAACGGGCGTAATTACAGTAATCAATTCCATGCCCGATGACTGCAGAGCATTTTGACCGTATGTCCTTGACACGTGTAATCCCACTTTGCCTTCAAGCATGCTAACTTCTTTCTGAGCATTATTAAATACATTTCCACCCTGTGAAGTTAGCTTCATCAAATGTTTCCCAAAGTTCTTAATCAGTTATTTTCCTCGTTAATAACAGTGCCGAATTATCTCACAATGAGGGTTATTAGCCATAATTTCATTATTAATTTTCCGAGGTCTTCCGGAATGTTCCGACCTCGTTCAATAATTTGAGGATCGCCTCCCGCTGTGAGTTGGCAAGCCGCAGAACACGAGGTGTGCTTGAAATAAAAATATGGATGCGAGTTTATTCTCCATCTCGCAGTAGGTATTTCAGCAATGGAGAATTATGGGCTCAATACATACATACATACATACATACATACATACATACATACATACATACATACATACATACATACATACATACATACATACATACATACATACTGCCCCCATCATGCCGGGCTCAGCTCGCCGGAGAGCGAGGGTCTCAGAGGTGGACCGTTCGCTATCGGCTGTGCAGAAATTTTTAAAGGCAGGGATAGATAAAGGACTAGCGACAAATGAAAGGATACTAAAATAGGTTTACACATTTATTAAAACTGACACTCCTTTAAATAAAACAATTAAATTCACAAAATCTGGGTTTGGTTCTTGAAATATCTTCTCCTCGTGCTATCACTTATGAGGGATCTCGCTCAAATTAAAGTTCAATGACTGTTCGTTTCTGTAATAATAAATATAGGAATCATTAATTTACTGAAAAATTGATGGAAAAACAAAATAATATCTGATATCATTCTCCTATAATGATAATAAAATTGTTTAAATTAAAATATCCCATCTGGATTTCGCTTATTTTTACAAGAAAATGATTATTTTCTTTTCCTTATTTAAATTATTGAAAATTATTTAATTCATCAATTTATGGTTAGCAACACTTCCTTAGACTTTCCCTTTAACAATTACTTCATTTTTATAATTATTAATTGAATAAACGTCTTGTAATAAATTTTTACTTGAACTTATATCAACCTAAAGTTTACTCAATTTTATGCAGAAAGTGATTGTACAATAACTAATAATTAAATCTCGTGACATCAGTCCACGGACGTTGCCTTCTCTTATTCACTTTAACTTAGTGAATTAGGCCCTAATCTACCTTAAATTACAATAAAATCTTCTAACGATTCAAAATTGATCCAATTACGGACACGCGAAATAATACAAATCGGTCAAAAATTTGACGCACATAGTGGAGAATATCGTCACAAAATCATACAAGAAATATTCAAAAAACACAGAATAGGATCAAATCACACATCACACATTCACACATGGGTACACGGCATTATTATAATACTATTTACACGAACACTAACCCATTATTATTAAATTCAGGATTTACTGCAAATTAGGGAAATCATTCTCTAGATGACACTATCACGCTCATCCCAGGTATCAATTTAGAATGTGATAGAACTAACGTTATCACTTAAACGTAGAAATTAACTATACGACGATGTTCAAGGAATATTTTAAACAGAAATCATCCCAATTAAGCAAGTAGAATAACTACAACACAGGTCAAAATATTAGAATACGCGCTTACGGTACATGGGTTGCGGCATTTATTTTTATTCACCTATAATGTCGTGGCTCTCGATTACTCTGCACTGAAGTTCGAAGAAATCATGTCCAGTGACACATCTCTTCCCAAAATTTGACTCTAATGGATGCATAAATTATTACTCAAAATATAATGCCCATCTGCAAGTCATACTCAAATTTATAGCGCAGAAAACATACATATAATTCGTCATTACTCCGTCCGGAGAATTGCCATGTCCCAGGCTTACTTTACATAAAGTGAGCACACGATAATACTTTCCAAGAATAACTAACATTAAACCCATGACCTTATTAAATCATTTTAGCCCGTAATTAGGTTTAATTATTTTTACTCATTATTATTATTATTATATTCCTGACCGTGCATAATCTCACTCGCAAAGCTGTCGTATGAAGTTATTCGGATGACTCTAAACAAACTCGAACCCACAAACATGTCGTACAATCGTAGAATGAAATTCTACACTAAGAAAAACACTAGAACACTGTCCTAATTTGTCTCAATTAATTTTCAAATTATTTCCAAAACCAATCAAAATTAACGCGGGGTTCATTTATTTTTTTATCTCTCCTGCCTTCTAAATTCTTAGGACAGTTGAGGTCTCTCTCGATGACATACACTCATTTCTAACTAATAGAACAAATACACACTCATTCCAGAGCACTAACTACCTCTCACCAAAGAAATAAGAATGAAAAGTCTAACTACTGCAAAACTAACAGAAATCTAAATGAATAAGGTAAGGCTACGTTTACAAACATTTTACAAAGATAGAAAGAAATTGAATTCTTAAAGAATACTCATGTGGCTGGTGTGAACTGGATTCTGGCTGATGACCTAGCACGTGGTCACATCACCTTCCATCGAACGAAGTCTCGCCCATGTCCGACGCCTTACATGTTTAGTGACTCATGGAGGAGCTGAAGATACACAGGAACTTGTAGTATTCTTTGCGGAACTGGATAACCATCTTGCAGTGAACTCGAACCATGGACCTTCCTTCTTCCAAGTTCTCGTAGAAAGCTGAAACTAACAAAAGTCTTAGCAATAGCCCAGGATACACACACGATGCTTTATAATTTGGATGAAGACACTTATCTTAGGATAACCCTAAATAAGATCGTAGCTAAATTTTCCGAGTGTCTGAATTGCTGTTTATACAGTCCTCGATGCTTTCTCTAACGTAAAGTCTTCCAGTGAAGCAAACGACGTCCAGTCTCTTCCGTAGCTGCAGTCAGAGTAATGCTCAAATTTGGCGTCCCGAAGTACAAAAGCCTCTATAAAATTTTCCTCTGGAATTACCATTAATTTCCTATCTAAAGACGTAGGTGTGTCCCTTAATTACCTCTAATTGGTGGATTTGTTGCATTCCTGTGAAGATTGTCATTTTTATTGGCTGCTCCAGTTTCACGTCACTTGACTTTCCATTTATTGATCGATTGAGATCAGGCTGCTCGCCGGGTCACGTGGTACGCACACATGTGTTTGAAGGCCACATAACAGGAATTTCACCCTGCTTCCTCGTTCTCTTGGTAGGTCGGGAAAAACCGGTCCGCAAGTGGCTGGCTCGCACTAGCACGGAAGTACAGAATCTCACCCTCTTGGCGATTAAATAATGTTCCAACACGCTGATGAAATAAATAATTTTCCTTTTTACTAAATTATTACCACTTTTGAAGGGGACAATACAGTACATACATACAAACATACACACATCCTGCCCCCAAACAACCCGCTACCAAATCGGTGGTCACGAGGTATCCAGGGGTGGTACGTTCGTGAACAACAACAATAACCACTATAGGTATTTTAATTTCGTGGCCTTGGAAGGAAAGCAGGCAAATGGCACAAGCAAAAAACGCAATACATTTACTTAATTAAACAGGAGATGTGAACTTCAAATATTAGAGAATCTTGATGCATGACATAGTTAAAATCCTTCAAGTCTTATGTCAACACTCGTAACTCCACATGGCACGTTCCAGTTGAGTCCAGAACAACTTCCTCCTGCTTAAAGATATAAATATCCGTAGTCATGTCAAACTGGAAAAGATAGAACAACTCTGAATTAATTTCTTAATCACAATTCAGTGAATTTTATCACAGCTATAAACGCGCCTCCGTGCAAACTAGAAAGATTACACTCGGATAATCCATAATATCACATAAGAATGCTTCACTGGAAATAAACATAATACGTACCATTCCCTTATCTTGGCCATCCGATTATCCTCCTTGACCTAAAATCAATAACTAAAAGCAAGACTTGATTTCAGGTTCAAAAGGAATCTAACTCACCATAACTTAACATGTCACCATATTACCAACGTATTTCAAGTTCTCACTTGAATTGTGTAAAATTACAATCCCCTAACTTTGAACTAAAAAAATTATTATGTACAACCAAACTCAAAGTTTGCCTTTTGTCATTTTTTCTGCTTGCGTCACATTCATCACCATGTTACTCTAGATTATGCAGCAACTCCATTTATAAGCTTACCAACCGTGAATTATTTGTGTTACATCACTACGTAATGAAATTGGAAGTATTCTGTTCAGTTCTCTGAGTAAAATTCATACAACGCAAAATCTTAGTCTTAAAATTACTAAACATTTGTAACGGACTCTTCACTTCATCGGCAACTACTGTTATGAAATTCGCCACGCACATAACCTCTTTTCTACGATTAGTATGGACTTACCCTCATCATGATATAAACTGCATTTTTCTCCAACTGGAACTTGCATACTTCTGTGAACTTGCATACTTCATACTTTGCATGAACTCTACTCTATTCATCTTCACCATCTTCGATAAACTAACTTCCTTTTTGCCGGCTGACGTCACGTGACCGCCTGGTTTATTCGCGCATGCTTCACTAATCTCTGGAATCTTCCAGCTTCGTCCTTAATTACATGTGCCCAGAAGTCTTCATTTGTGGGCAGTTCAATTTGCTTCATGATGAGGTATGACAAACTGATTTCTTTACTGTAAATATTTTTAATTGCATTGGGACAGACTTTCCCTGCAAAATTAAACTGGGAGCATGGCATTTCCAGGCCGAAATTTCACTTGCCCCTTTTGTATTTAAAACTTTTCATTGACGACCTTCGTAACAACTTTCTTTTGAAGTGTGCGTGTGGTGTATTGGCAACTGTGCGATTTCTACTGTACACAAACTTCTATTCATTCAGTGCTTCGGGATATTGTGAAACTGGTTTAATGGAACTACATTGTGATTATTCGGCTGTAGAACTACGTTACCTAGTGTTAATCTGTGTGATAACGGAAGTGGTGGTGACCTGCATATAGTATTTGCATTTTGCTCAGATATTTTTTCACCTGGTATACTTGAATTTGCTAACTGAACATCTTCCCTTTCTTGTCGTTCTGGGTTTCTCTTTTTATTGCAGTATTCATCCTTTCCTTGTTTGTCCCTTTCCTTTCCTGCAGCATTTTCTCTTTTTCCTTTCTTTCTCTTGGATATCTTATCTCTTCTTTTATATAATGAATTTGTAATCCGTGTAAGTGGTTGGGAAAATTTTATATTTGTATAGTCCTCCTTTCATGTAAATTGTCAGAGGTCTGATTTATTATATATATCTATTTCTAAATTTTATATTGGTTTCTGATCTATTTTCACTTATCATGTCCCTTATTCCTCCTTACATTTTTCTTTAACTTTCCAGGTTATGTAGCATCCTTTCCTTTGCCCAATATCTTGTTACTCAGCAATGCTTGTTGGAGATTTCTAAGACCACGGCCTCCATTCTTAATTTGATAGTTCATTGCATAAATCTTACTACTTGAGGTAAACTATTCTTAGATTTTCCCTTAGCACTATTATACATAATATATGTATATTACTCCCATGGGCCCCGTTACACATTCCAATTTACTCGATTGAACCAGTTGTTGTTGATTTGCCTTTTATATCTCAGAGGATCAATCACGATCTTCTACTAGCTCATACATTACATACATACATACATACATTATCATTATAGACTGTTATGCCTTTCAGCGTTCAGTCTGCAAGCCTCTGAGAATTTACTAAACGTCGCCACAATCCTCGATTTGCAACTAGTGTTGTGGCCTCATTTAGTTCTATACCTCTTATCTTTAAATCGTTAGAAACAGAGTCTAACCATCGTCGTCTTGGTCTCCCTCTACTTCTCTTACCCTCCATAACAGAGTCCATTATTCTCCTAGGTAACCTATCCTCCTCCATTCGCCTCACATGACCCCACCACCGAAGCCGGTTTATGCGTACAGCTTCATCCATCGAGTTCATTCCTAAATTAGCTTTTATCTCCTCATTCCGAGTGCCCTCCTGCCATTGTTCCCACCTGTTTGTACCAGCAATCATTCTTGCTACTTTCATGTCTGTTACTTCTAACTTATGAATAAGATATCCTGAGTCCACCCAGCTTTCGTTCCCGTAAAGCAAAGTTGGTTTGAAAACAGACCGATGTAAAGATAGTTTCGTCTGGGAGCTGACTTCCTTCTTACAGAATACTGCTGATCGCAACTGCGAGCTCACCGCATTAGCTTTACTACACCTTGATTCAATCTCGCTTACTATATTACCATCCTGGGAAAAAACACAACCTAAATACTTGAAATGATCGACCTGTTCTAGCTTTGTATCACCGATCTGACATTCAATTCTGTTGAATTTCTTACCTACTGACATCAATTTAGTCTTCGGGAGGCTAATTTTCATACCATACTCATTGCACCTACTTTCAAGTTCCAAGATGTTAGACTGCAGGCTTTCGGCACAGTCTGCCATTAAGACCAAGTCGTCAGCATAGGCCAAACTATTTACTACATTTCCACCTAACTGAATCCCTCCCTGCCATTTTAAACCTTTCAGCATATGATCCATGTAAACTACAAACAGCAAAGGTGAAAGATTACAGCCTTGTCTAACTCCTGTAAGTACCCTGAACCAAGAACTCATTCTACCATCAATTCTCACTGAAGCCCAATTGTCAACATAAATGCCTTTGATTGATTTTAATAATCTACCTTTAATTCCATAGTCCCCCAGTAAAGCGAACATCTTTTCCCTCGGTACCCTGTCATATGCTTTCTCTATATCTACGAAACATAAACACAACTGCCTATTCCTCTCGTAGCATTTTTCAATTACCTGGCGCATACTGAAAATCTGATCCTGACAGCCTCTCTGTGGTCTAAAACCACACTGGTTTTCATCCAACTTCCTCTCAACGACTGATCGCACCCTCCCTTCCAAGATGCCAGTGAATACTTTGCCTGGTATACTAATCAATGAGATACCTCGATAGTTATTGCAATCCTTCCTGTTCCCTTGCTTATAGATAGGTGCAATTACTGCTTTTGTCCAATCTGAAGGTACCTTACCAACACTCCACGCTAATTTGACTACTCTATGAAGCCATTTCATCCCTGCCTTCCCACTATACTTCACCATTTCAGGTCTAATTTCATCTATTCCTGCTGCCTTATGACAATGTAGTTTATTTACTATCCTTTCCACTTCCTCAAGCATAATTTCACCAACATCATTTTCCTCCTCCCCATGAGCTTGGCTGTTTGCAACACCACCATGATGATTTCCTTTTACATTGAGAAGATGTTCAAAATATTCCCTCCACCTCTGCAGTGATTCCCTGGGATCTATTATGAGTTCACCTGAATTACTCAAAACACTGTTCATTTCCTTTTTCCCTCTCTTCCTAAGATTCTTTATTACTGTCCAGAAAGGTTTCCCTGCTGCTTGACCTAGCCTTTGCAGGTTATTACCAAAATCTTCCCATGACTTCTTTTTGGATTCATCAACTATTTGATTCGCTCTGTTTCTTTCATCTACGTACAAATCCCTGTCTGCCTCGGCCCTTGTTTGGAGCCATTTCTGATAAGCCTTCTTTTTACGTTTACAGGCTGCTCTCACTTCATCATTCCACCAAGATGTTCGCCTTTTCCCATCTTTACACACAGTTGTTCCTAGGCATTCCTTTGCTGTTTCTACTACAGCATCCCTGTATGCCAGCCATTCACTTTCTATATCCTGAACCTGCTTACTGTCTACTGTTCGAAACTTCTCGCTAATCATATCCATGTACTTCTGTCTAATTTCCTCGTCCTGGAGATTTTCTACCCTTATTCGTTTGCAGACAGATTTCACTTTCTCTACCCTAGGCCTAGAGATACTTAGTTCACTACAGATCAGATAGTGGTCTGTATCATCGAAAAATCCCCGAAAAACTCGTACATTCCTAAAAGATTTCCTGGATTCAAAGTCGGTTAAGATATAGTCTATTATGGATCTGGTACCCCTAGCCTCCCATGTGTAGCGGTGAATAGCCTTATGCTTGAAGAATGTATTCGTAACAGCTAAACCCATACTAGCACAGAAGTCCAGCAAACGCTTCCCATTCCCATTAGCTTCCATATCTTCCCCACATTTACCAATCACCCTTTCGTATCCTTCAGTTCTATTCCCAACTCTCGCATTGAAATCGCCCATTAGCACTATTCTATCCTTGCTGTTGACCCTGACCACAATGTCACTCAATGCTTCATAAAACTTATCAACTTCGTCCTCATCTGCACCCTCACATGGTGAATACACAGACACAATTCTTGTCCTAATTCCTCCCACTGACAAATCTACCCACATCATTCGCTCATTTACGTGCCTAACAGAAACTATGTTGCGTGCAATGGTATTCCTGATAAAGAGCCCTACCCCAGACTCTGCCCTTCCCTTTCTAACACCTGTCAAGTACACTTTATAATCTCTTATCTCTTCCTGCTTATCTCCCCTTACCCGAATATCACTTACTCCTAGCACATCCAGATGCATCCTCTTTGCTGACTCAGCTAGTTCTACCTTCTTTCTTCCATAAGCCCCATTAATGTTGATAGCTCCCCATCGAATTCCGTTTCGTTCGCCAAGTTGTTTCCAAGGAGTCCCTCGCCTGTCAAATGGGAGTGGGACTCCATTACTCCCATAGGTCCGAGGCTTGCTTAAAGTGTTCTGAGCTCGGCAAATTCATGAAGCAGGATGCTACCCTACTTGCACATAGTCCAAGTGAGGATCTCTCCTCTAACGGGTTATGGACCACCGGTGAATTGTATAGTCCTAGCCGCCTGAGCACAAGGAGGGCCACGACTCAGAATATGTCCGAGATGCCCACTCCCATTCCATAGCAACTGGTATCCCGACTCTCAGGACCACTTACTAGGCCACTCAGCCGTTGCCCATGGTTCACGAACTA
This sequence comes from Anabrus simplex, assembly GCF_040414725.1. Classification (NCBI taxonomy): domain Eukaryota; kingdom Metazoa; phylum Arthropoda; class Insecta; order Orthoptera; family Tettigoniidae; genus Anabrus; species Anabrus simplex. The sequence continues at coordinate 426,909,855 of NC_090266.1, read as the reverse complement.
GGACGTGACTACAGTAACCCACAAACATGAACCATAAACCATAACCACAAACATTACACAAAAACAAAAAACAAAAACAAATGTGTTACATTATTCCGATTCCAATATAGAATTCCTTTCATGAATAAACCTAACAAATCAACGTTGACCTTGAATCTATCGACAAACATAAGAAAAAGCCGTATAATGGCAATTAACGCTAAGAAAAATTCGAAAAATGTAAATCAAACAAAAAAGTTCATATATAAGACACATTCTCAACCACAAATTTACATTCGGTAAAAGTGTTCTCTTATTTAAACACTTGATTATTATTATGCAATCGGATCTAAAGGTTGAAAAATCTTGCCCTTATGGATCTTTTCCCACATTCTCGAAGACTCGTAATCGAATCTACCAAGAGATCACTTTTATAGATCTACATGAATTCAGCACGTTAATCTCCTGACAACAAGAAAAGAGTGACACAAAGATCGCCATCGTTAAACACATGTAATTGCTGAACACGAGGCACGAAAATTTAGTAGAAAAATCACGCACGGCGCTTTTAATGTAGATTGAGTGTATACGGGAAATATTTAATCCTTGAAAACACGCGCGTGCACCAATTAATCACCTATCATCTAAAATGTAGTAAATACCACGACAATATCCAACTAATATCTGTGGAACAACCCCGTTAAATTATACGATTAGGCGAAGAAAATAGCGTGCACGCTTCGGCATCTCCACATCATAGTTAAACACCCAATCCTTTATTCTCACTTTACCCGTCGCGGTCATGAAAATGTATAAATTTAAATTTAAGGAAACCTACTTCAGATGAAAATGCAACCTGATCTTTAGCGAAACAACCCAACAGATGAACAGTCCAACACTTAAATACAAGAAATGTCATTAGGAAAGTGATAACTTGGTCCTAGACCGACATCCATTACAAGTGTCTTTCCACGATGAGATCCCTGGTTTTAACTAATTACTAAACACGCACGTAGAGAAAAATCTCTGAAATCAAAAATACACCAGTCAGCACCACAAATAATCCAAAAATAGATCTACAAAAATCAAAATCGTCATACACAGAAATATAGATCGAAGTGAATGGATGTCTAACTACTAATATCTAAGAGGAAGACAAATTTCAACTGAAAATAATAATTTCGTGTGGCTATTTCTAGCCGAGTGCAGCCCTCCGATGAGGGTGGGCGGCATCTGCCATGTGTAGGGAACTCCGTGTTATTGTGGTGGAGGATAGTGTTATGTATGGTGCGTGAGTTGCAGGGATGTTGGGAACAGCACAAACACCCAGCCCCCGGGCCATTGGAATAAACCAATGAAGGTTAAAATCCCCGACCCGGCCGGGAATCGAACCCGGGACCTTCTGAACCGAAGGCCAGTACGTTGACCATTCAGCCAACGAGTCGGACATTTCAACTGATATGTAGGTATATTACAAACGGTACTTATTCTATCCTGATGGGTGTTGGTTCAGAATCTCCGCTACCACATCCCTGGATGCGTCCCCCATAGAGTCAGGGCGGCATGGCATCTTAGTGACACGTCACTAACGACAATGTTGGTTTCATGCTGGTGGCACCGAGTCCTCTAGGATAAGTCACCCTACGGCTTCTGAAATCCCTACGACGGAAATCCCTCGTCAAAATAAAATTATTCTTGAGCTGAAATGTAAAATCACACGTTACCATTTGTTCATCCAAAGTGTAAGTCAAATACCCACTTGATCAAAATTACTTAACTTGAGTTATATATTATCCTTTGCCTAGAAGCCTGATACCCCATTTCTTGCATAAACCATAATGCGTCACACAGACAATAAGAATTTGTCTTTCTAAAATGTTCCCGTCGTAAAGTTCCGTCAACATGCATTCTCACATAGATACCTTTATCCCGTAACTTATAAGATTACTTCTTACATGAAATTCCGGTATCAAATAAATGGAGAGTTGATATAGTAGGCCCTGTGTACAAGGGGAAGGGTAATAAACGTAAAGCGGATAATTACAAACCAATCAGCTTGGTTGATTGTGAGCTCTGGGAAAGCACTCTTTCTGATTATACAGTATTATAGACGCGTGCGAAATTACTGACTGGTTTTGTAGAAAGCAGTTCGGGTTTAGGAAATATTATTGCAGTGAGGCTCAACTTGTAGGATTCCACTAAGGTATACCAGATATTATCAAGAGGTCAATTGGACTGGGTACACCGTGTGAGAGTACTGATCAAAATGTGGGCTATTGAACTAGACGAAAGAATGGTTGAATGGGTGGCTAAACTTCTAGAAACCCCTCGTATGTTGCATCTTATCTTAGAATGCACAATGCGCGGGAAGGGATGTACTCGAAGATTATAAAATTAGAAACACCACTACCAATAAGTGTACGAGTGTTACTCTCCTAGTGCAAGCAGCGCATCTACATAATCTTAGCACAATTCTTACAAGACAGTGACATTAAAATATAAGTTACGTATTGTATTGTATATCGACAACTTATTTTATGCAAATGAAAGTAAATATTTAAGCACACATTTCTTGTTGAAAAGACTAAAAAATAACGGGTTTTGAATATGTATAGCAAGATATGTAGTTTGCAGTGTGTAATGTGTCTGTCCTGTATACAATCTTGCTGGCTGTGTGGTAATTGGGCCAACAGCCAATTAATACATTTAAAGAAAATGCTTATTATCAGATTGTAGGCCTATGGTCAGAATATCACTTTGTTCGTTCTTAGCGAGGTGGAACTCACCACAGATCACTGTATTTGTTATTTCTGATCAGGAAGGATAACCCAAGGAGAATATTAGTAAGATGTTGCTCCCTGTGTAAATGAATTTCTCCTCTCTTACTACAATTTTCAGACGAAACACCATTAAAAAATCAACGGGTTAGGTGAATTTATTTTAATGTACATACATACTTATTCATTATGGACTCTTTTGACTTTGAGCTGTCAGTATGGAACGCTCTCTGAATGAGTAAACAGCGTCGTCTTGGCCTCCCTCTGGTTCTCTTACCCTGAATGACTGAGTCTATTATTATCTTGGGTAACCTATCCTACTCCATTCGCCACACTTTACCCCACCACCAACACCGTTTTATGTATACAGCTTCATCAGTCGCGTTCATTTCTTTCATAGCCCTTACCTCCTCATTCCGAGTACACTCCTGCAATTGTTCCCACCCATTTGTAACAGCGATCATTCTCGCTACTTTCATGTCTGTTATATCTAACTTTTGATCAGACCTCCTGAGTCCACCCAGATTTCACTCCCGCAAAGCAAAGTTGGTTTGAAAGTTGACCGGTGTACAGGCAGTTTCGTCCGGGAACTGATTTCCTTCTTACGCAATACTCATTTGTCAAACTAAATTCTTTATTCGTAATCTTTTCGTTTATTGCTTTATTTATTGATATGCTAATGATGACATTTGTCTGTTCTATGATTTTGTAGCGTTTCTTTTGTTTATTTATTTATTTATTTATTTATTTATTTATTTATTTATTTATTTATTTATTTATTTATTTATTTATTTATTTATTTATTTATTCGTGAGTTAATTTATGTATTATCCAGGCTGTTTTTATTTTTTAGATATAACACCGAACTTCCCTTGTCATATGCGCGTTGTCCTATTTCGCACGACTGAATCGGTTACAGTAGAGCCCCAGTTAATTCAAGCACTACTAGTTAGAGTTTCCGTGTAATTTGATCTAAATTTAACTTTTAAACTTTAACAAAATACACCAAAACCCTGTTTAAATAAGTTTCTCACAATTATGCTCTTTGTTTACAGTGTACTTACATAAAGAACAGTGCCACCACAGATTGACAGGCACCTTCAGGCTGATGTTTGAGGGACCGAGCAAGCAGTTGCGCGGTTTGAGTCACGTAGCTACCAGTTTGCACTCGGGAGATAGTGGGTTCGAACCCCACTGTCGGCAGCACTGAAGATGGTTTTCCGTGGTTTCCCATTTTCACACCAGGCAAATGCCGGGGCTGTACCTTAATTAAGGCCACGGCCGCTTCCTTCCAATTCCTAGGCCTTCCCTGCCCCATCGTCGCCATAAGACATATCTGTGTCGGTGCGACGTATAGCAAATAGCAAAAAAAAAAAAAAAAAAAAAAAACCCACTGCCGGCAGACCAGAGCATGATTTCCCGTGGTTTCCTACTTGCACACTAAGCAAATTCTGGAGTTGTATCTTAATTAAGGCAACGGTCGCTTCCTTCTCACTCCTAGCCCTTTCCTATCTCATCGTCGCCGTAAGACCTACCTGTGTCGATGCGGCATGAAGTAAATTGTAAAAAAAACATAGATTTTTGAGGTGTCTGCATGCATTTTCTTGGTTCAACCTTGGCCCAACGGTGCTACTTGCTACTCAAAAACGAAGCTCTATTTCAGACAAGAAATTCTGAACAATTTATTTAAAATGTAGATTCGTATTTCTTTTAAACCTGATCGTGTTAGCTCATACCTAACACAGGTATTCAGGTATGTACTGTATCATTTAACCTCTTTTTGTACTCTTTTCCTCGTGCTGATGAAAATTGTACACAGGCATTTCCCTTTTGATTTGTTATTTCTGTGGAATCCGAGATGTTTGTGACATGCGGTAGCATCACCCTTAATTACCTCGAATTACCGGGACTCAGAAAAAGGGGAGAAATTAATCGCCATAAACAGCGATGATAATATCGACAGACATTATGTGGGAGAAGCCACGGACCACGCTACGTCAGCTCAGAGAGATTGGGTTGTCATGCGGCCATAAATAAACTCATCAAACACTACCCGTACAAAAGCATACGACTGCATGAGTCAGGAGCTCCTGATTTGCCAGCTTGCATAGATTTATATATTTATTTTGGGATCGTTTTGAGTCTGACGAGGAACAAGAGCTGTTACTTACGTCAAATGAGTGTTTCGAAAAAAATTTATTTGAGCAAAACCCCAACTTGTATCTTTTTTTCTGCCGACTTATTCGATTATAATCGTAATACGTAATTATGTATTGTTCCCAGAAGCACATTTGAGCGTTTCTCCCTTTATTCTTTCCTTTGTTTCGTTCGTTAGTTATTTTATTTTATTTGTATGTTAAAATGGTATTATTGAAATGAACTGATCCTATACCGTGTATCAAAAACCTCCCATTGATTGAATTTTCAAGCAGCATAAATGCTGACATCATTTATTTGAAGTTGACATCAGTCAAGATGGGAAACGATTGATCGCCCTGTTTTAGTACGGGTGTGAAGTAAAGAACATCACAGAGAAGCCAAACGTTCATTTATTCTTGCAAACCTGCAGTAAGACGTAGATTACCGAGTCAGAAATATTGTTAGCTTACCCCGTTTACTAGTGCTGACTTCGTTTATGTAGGTCGGTAGTGTCGATGTGGTGTGATCCAAAAAATGTCTTAGATATCAGATAGGTAGGTGTTAGTTATTCTGTGTGAATCTGTAGTTAGACGACATTCTTTTTAGGCCTGCTATAAACTGAGTAGCAGAGATATAGCTTTTGATCAGCATTCCTAACAATGTCGTACTGCGTTCTCGACATGGTTTCTCCTTACAAATACTGGCAATGCTTGCAGTAGTATAAGTTGTTATCTCAGTAGGTTTTAAGGCATTCAATTGCATTTTCAACGTTGTATAATTCTAAGTCAGGGTCCGATAGCACTCATTTAGCAACAAGGGACTCATTTCCTACTAATTCATTGTTTTTGCTGTCCGATGAATTGTGCAAATGGCAATGTTTTCTCTATATACAGGATATATTTTTATGTGTAATTTTTTAGTTTTCCATAAATTAGTGTAATTTCTACGTTATTTTATTTATGAATGACCGGGCGAGTGAGGTTAGGGGCGGGCAACTGTGAGCTTCCATCCGGGAGATAGTGAGTTCAAACTCCACTGTCGCCAGCCCTGAAAATGGTTTTCCGTTGTTTCCCAATTTCACACGGGGAAAATGCTTGGGCTGTTCGTTAACTAAGGCCACGGCCGCTTCCTTCCCACTTCTAGGCCTTTCCTATCCCATCGTCGCCGTAAGACATATCTGTGTCGGTGCGACGTAAAGCAAATTGTAAAAAAAAAAGAATTATGAATGACACATTCTGTAAGGAAATAGATTATCATGTTATACATATTTACTAACAGAAATGCAGTGGTATTTAAAGAAAAGTACGAGACAACATGAACGTCCATTTCTCTAGATCAGGTCTTGGAATACAGACAGTGACGGTCTTGTTACGTAGCAATTTCCTGTAATGGTGTTTCTCTTCGAGTGAGATCAACCAATTGCTCTGGGACTCTGAGACACAAGTTTGTTTGTTATTAATTTCGCTATACGTACTTTCTTGTTAATTTTCTTCATTTTTCTCTTCCTTCCTAGTTCTTTAGCTCTCATCGCTAAGATTTAAAATTTTATCCTTTGTAATGCACGATGTATCTGGTGGCTCGTCTAAAATTAATTGGCCAATGATTCCTCCTTCTGCTAGAATTGTCTTTTCATTGTAATGAGGCTTCGCTGTATGCAGTTCTTATTAGAAGCCGTGTTTTGAAAACTTCCGTGACTGAGGCGAATAGATATCAAATGTATAAGATGATGCTGGATTTAAAATATTAAACTAGTAGTGTAATATGTTCTTTCCATGGAATAGCTTGTTGTACTCTTTTTGTTGTTGTTTGCTAATTGAGGAGTGGAAATTTCAAAGGGTCTAAGTGCCTTTTAGAAAATTTTACAGTAGAGAGAAGAAACCTTAGCATTTACTGTAAGTACAGTTTTGATTTTCCTTTATTTTATCATCATAACTTGAAGGGAATATCTTTTATGATACGTCATATTAGGATACATTATACAAAACAAATTCTATTATTGTGTATGTACTGACACAAAAGTTATAGAAGGTTCCAAGTGCCGTAAGACATTATTTTGAATAATATATAAAAATATCTTTTCTTTCTATAATACAAACTGAACAGAACACTACAAACGAATACTAACTTACAACATCTGTTACACATAGCATAACCGTTCATAAAATAACTTTGCATGAACAGGAAGATATGGCAGCATATTAAGGAGATATTTCTTCTTTGCTGGAGGTAGACTCCTGGGAGACACACTATGGAGATAAGTGGATGTAATGTCTGAAGGGCGCTTTCTCTGTTTCACGATGTTTACTTTCTTCCAGTCCTCTGTTTCCTCGAATGTTTTCTTAGTAAAACGTTTACCAGGAAAGTATTTTAATACTTTAATAATGCTCAATTTTGATACATTGCACTTCGCAATACCTATAACTGAGTCTGCAGCATGTTTCACATCACACAAGTTGCATGCTTCCATTGCTATAACCTTGAATGGATTAGAAGGTTGAGCAGTCGTTACAATTGCCTGCAAGTCATCTGGAGTGTATGTCATCGAAACTCTCTTCCTATTTTCGATCAATCCGAAATCGTGGTCACAGCTAAGAAAGCTGTGGCTACCGACAAGGAAAATGACCACACTCTATCATGAAAAGCATGAGAAAAGACATGACACGATTTTTATTCTGTCCTGCGCAGTTGTCTGACCTTATTATAAGCGTTCTTATCTTTACATCACCATTGTTTATCAGCTTTAAACTGCAAGATGCATTTTCATTAGCACCACGAGATGCAACACTTTCCATAAACACATCACCCCATCATCAGAATATGCAATATGTATGCCTAGATTGTAGCAAATAAGTTGCCTATTGTGTAAAACATGTTGCTATGGGTGAAAGTGGGCTCCAGAAATACCTGCTGTAGATCTATAGACATTACGGACGTGTCAGAATGGGGGAAACATGCATCGTAACAATCCTGAGACATATCATCTATTGCTGTTTTATATTTTTTATTATGTTTGTCATGTTGAGCCTTAAGTTTTAGTGATTCGATGTAATTTTTCACTGCAGAAATACTACAAGCAAACTGGTCACATTTTCGGCATGTATCTAATCGTGGTCTATGAAATGAAGCATTTGGAAATTCTGTTGTAAAAACCTTTCGGTAAAACTTGTATGTAACTTTACTGTTCGGATACTGTTGTATGAATGCTTTATGCATCCTGTTGGTATTCATATCTGTGCTGAAATACTCTTTGCTAGATTTGGCATGTCCATAGTGATTTATGTCTGTGGGAAATGAGTCAATCTGTGTTTTTATAAGGTCTCAGTCCTGTGAAGAGAAATTTCTGAACGTAGACGTTCTCCCTTTCTTGCTTTCATAAATACGTTCACCATGTTTTGGAATGCTCTGCAACACCTGGAACTTTTTGTGACGAAGAGAAAAAGTATTTTGGAACGTTGCTTTACAAACCTGAATCCCTTCACTGTTTCACTTGGGTCAGTATAATGGACGGCTGTTTGTCTGTGACTGTCAGCTGGATCCTGATAACTACCATGACGGCGCCCCTGTACTGGAGCAACGTGAATGAGTCCAAGTAAATACGTACCCTGAGTATTCTCATCTTGCAGCCGGTAATAATCTTCAAAAAGCTTGAGTTTCCAATCGGGTAATCGACATTTGCAGATTACATACGACATAAAATAAAAAAGTACTCTATTAAAACATACACTGACTGACAGAGCAAATGCAACACCAAGAAGGAGTGGTCAGAACTTTATGCCAATTGCAGGGTAGACTGACGTCACTGAGGTATGCTCATGATGTGAAATGCGCCGCTGTGCTGCGCACGTAGCGAACGATAAATGGGACACGGCGTTGGCGAATGGCCCACTTCGTACCGTGATTTCTCAGCCGACAGTCATTGTAGAACGTGTTGTCGTGTGCCACAGGACACGTGTATAGCTAAGAATGCCAGGCCGCCGTCAACGGAGGCATTTCCAGCAGACAGACGACTTTACGAGGGGTATGGTGATCAGGCTGAGAAGGGCAGGTTGGTCGCTTCGTCAAATCGCAGCCGATACCCATAGGGATGTGTCCACGGTGCAGCGCCTGTGGCGAAGATGGTTGGCGCAGGGACATGTGGCACGTGCGAGGGGTCCAGGCGCAGCCCGAGTGACGTCAACACGCGAGGATCGGCGCATCCGCCGCCAAGCGGTGGCAGCCCCGCACGCCACGTCAACCGCCATTCTTCAGCATGTGCAAGACACCCTGGCTGTTCCAATATCGACCAGAACAATTTCCCGTCGATTGGTTGAAGGAGGCCTGCACTCCCGGCGTCCGCTCAGAGGACTACCATTGACTCCACAGCATAAGACGTGCACGCCTGGCATGGTGCCGGGCTAGAGCGACTTGGATGAGGGAATGGCGGAACGTCGTGTTCTCCGATGAGTCACGCTTCTGTTCTGTCAGTGATAGTCACCGCAGACGAGTGTGGCGTCGGCGTGGAGCAAGGTCAAATCCGGCAGTAACTGTGGAGCGCCCTACCGCTAGACAACGCGGCATCATGGTTTGGGGCGCTATTGCGTATGATTCCACGTCACCTCTAGTGCGTATTCAAGGCACGTTAAATGCCCACCGCTACGTGCAGCATGTGCTGCGGCCGGTGGCACTCCCGTACCTTCAGGGGCTGCCCAATGCTCTGTTTCAGCAGGATAATGCCCGCCCACACACTGCTCGCATCTCCCAACAGGCTCTACGAGGTGTACAGATGCTTCCGTGGCCAGCGTACTCTCCGGATCTCTCACCAATCGAACACGTGTGGGACGCCGTTTGCAAACTCTGCCCCAGCCTCGTACGGACGACCAACTGTGGCAAATGGTTGACAGAGAATGGAGAACCATCCCTCAGGACACCATCCGCACTCTTATTGACTCTGTACCTCGACGTGTTTCTGCGTGCATCGCCGCTCGCGGTGGTCCTACATCCTACTGAGTCGATGCCGTGCGCATTGGGTAACCCGCATATCGGTTTGAAATAAACATCAATTATTCTTCCGTGCCGACTCTGTTTTTTCCCCAACTTTCATCCCTTTCGAACCACTCCTCCTTGGTGTTGCATTTGCTCTGTCAGTCAGTGTACAATGCTATGTTTTTAAATTCGTGTTTATCTACTTATGATCCCGTTTGCACTGTACCTCAAAATAGTGGTGAATTGACAGTATGGCCGTTTATAACGTACCTTCGGACTGGCTAGTGATGAGGGGTGCATGTGCTTCCGTTTCCTGGTTGTGTATGCCTTCCCTTGTACACGTAACAGGTGTTGTTCTTTTTGGAAATAATCTTCGCCTTTCTTTCGTCTTTTCGGTGCAGGCTCACTCATTATAATACACAATATTTAAAAGCACCTCGCGCAGCTGCAGCGTACTGTTAACGGAGTCAAGACGTAACTCTTGCTGACTACGTATGCACGGCACTTAGACCCAACCAGGGCCAACGGGCGTTGAGTTAGAACATGCTGCCACCTGTTCGCACGTATAGAAACTATTGTAGTCATGAACGGCACATGGAACCTATACAGGTTATTGGCGTTGTCACTTGGAACCACATGGTGCATAAAAACCATTTTTCCAAAATAAGGCACTTAGACCCTTTGAAATTTCCAGTCCTCAATTATGTTTTAACTTTATTATCACACCACTGTAAGTGATCATTGTCACCCAATAAAATGAAGTGGCGTATGGCTTTTAGTGCCGGGAGGTGTCCGAGGACTTCGGCTCGCCAGGTGCAGCTATTTTTATTTGACTCCCGTAGACAACTAGCGCTTCGTGATGAGGATGAAATGATGATGAATATGACACATAGACCCAGTCCCCGTGCAGGGGAATCGAACCCGGGACCCCTGTTACCAAAGGCCAGCACGCTAACCATTTAGCCATGGAGCCGGACACCCAATTATTGCGATGAATTTGTTAATAAAAATTTCATCGCGGAAACCTGTTAAAATATCTGCGACTGCTTTCGAAATTCGTGCTATATAAAAAGGATGCGAAGCAGATTTTGTTTGAGATCTCCATTTTCCGTCGACACTTTTTTCACGGAATGTTCTATAATAACTTCGCCACAAGTAAAGCCATTATCTATCTATCTAATATATCTATCTGTCAGTAATCAGAACAAGAATTTTATCTTCGGCTGCGTATATAAAATTGTACCATTTAACCTCGGAAAAAACACGTTCCTTTAAAATTCCTTATCCTTATCTCGGCACATATGGTTGGAATGACAGCAGTATGGATTCTGTTTCTTCGTACTTTTTCACAATTCAGTAGTGTAGTAAACAGTAAGTAAACATATCATTGTAGTACCGGTATAAAGAATTTTGCTGTTTTTAGTATGTGTAATAAGTAAGCGTTGGGCTAAAAATATGCCTTGTTCATTTTTTTTCTGTCGCAGCTATTGATGTTTATCATAGTTACTTTCGACTGTAAATGAGGGTTCTCTCTTGGTCTCGCGAGGACCTATCAGTAGAGATCTATATTAAAATAACCGAACGAGCTGGCCGCGTGGTTAGGGGCGCGTAGCTGTTAGCTTGCGTTCTGCAAATGGTCGGTTCGAATACCACCGTCGGCACCACTGAAGATGTCTTTCCGCGGTTTCCCATTTTCACACCAGACAAATGCTGGGGATGTACCTGAATTAAGGCCTCGGCCGCTACTTTCCCACCCGTCCGTCGCCAAAAATCTTCGATTTGTTATTACCACGGTAGCTAGAATAGAGACGGTGGGTGTCACGAGACGGATGCTCAGTAGACTGCCGTGGTCGTGACGTCACTGGACCGTCCCTCCCATTACACTACGCATTGCTTGGCGCGCTAATATCAGTCTATATACTCTATGGTTTCGGTGATTTCACTCAAGCAGTGAAGTTCGGTGCAATGCAGTTCGTCTGCGGTCCGCACGTTATTTCTTTAATGATCTAATTACTTTCGAGGCTTGCGAATGTTTTGAAAGTCGTGAACTTGTGCGTATCGTTCGTGAGTGAGGTGAATTCCAGTGTATGTGTCGTGTTTGTGCTGTTAAAATGCCGCGCTGTGCGGTTGCGGGCTGCTCAAACTATCCCAACAATGCAAAGAATCGTAAGTTGTCCTTTTATAGATTCCCAAAAGACTCAACTCTACACAAACAATAGGTACATTTTTGTAAAAGAGAAGATACTTTTAACTCTAAAATCGCACGTATATGCTCCGAACATTTTCTGTCCTCTGATTTTGAATGAGATTTACAATCTGAACTGTTAGGCCCTTCCCCTGCGCGCTTGTTGGAAAAAAGAACAATTCCTTCCAAAACATTCCCACATTTACTGCATCAATAGACAATTCGGAGAGAAATACACGCACCGAAAGGCGGGATTGTAAAAAAAAAAAGTTCTGGAATCGCTAATAAGCAAATCTCTAAAGAAATCAATTGAGATTGATGACCTTTCTCAGGAAGGACAAATTAACGAACAGTTATGCCAAAAGAAAGACAACTTGCCCATGAAGTGTGAACTAGCTGGTGTGATGTCAAAAATGAAGGATTAAAAGAAAGAATAAAATTACTTACGGAAGATATAAAAAAAAGAGCCCAAACCAAAATAACGAAATTGGAGGCAATTTTAAAGAATTGTGAGGATTTGTTTTATAAATGTCAAACACAATGTTTACTAAAGGGAAAGTGCACAAACTGGTCACTTGAACCTGTAGCCAAAGCAGTTATAACTGTTCAGTGTATCTCCAAAATAGCTTTGCCATATGTTAGGGGAAACTCTAAAATAACCCTGCCTGGTGAAATAACAATTACACAGAGGTTTTCACAATTTTCAACTCCATCTGGGTTTTTGGATATCAGTTTTAACCTACTAAATGGCCTACTAAATCGAAACAGCCTGTTAACTATCAGTTCGACCATACCATCACTACCGATGTATTTTATGAAACGATGAAACTTGTTGAGAAAACGAGATTTCGCCTAAGGTCTTTTGTGAATGATATGGGTTGTTCCAACCGAAAGTTAAGCGTCAACATACGACCAGAAAAGTCTTCCATAAAAAATCCATGTGCTGATGAACGTGTGATTTGGGCATTTTGTGCCGTTCCTCACATCCTTAAGTTAATAGGAAACAATATATTTAGACCAAGAATTACACGCTTGCATCTGGAATAAACTGTTATAAAATACATCTTTATAGACTTACCAGAAAATTGGGGACTTAAAATTCACTCAAAAAATAACCGAATAACATTTGCTAGTAACTGGTAGTGAACGACAAGCGTAAGAAAAGCTGCTGAACTTCTCTCTGGCACTGTGGCTAAGGCTATATCGTATATTTTTTCCTGGGAATGAACATGAAGTACAGTTTGTTGAAACTGTTAATGATGGATTCGATGTTCTTAATAACAGAATCCCTCATCATCCAACAAACACGTTGAAAAGTGCTTACGGAACAAGTTTAGAGAAGCAGGATGTTATCCTGAATTAAATGTTCCACCTATTTTCATCAGCAAGAGTTATTGGAAAGACTGACTTACTACCTTTTCAAATAGGTTTCCATCCGTAGTTTGCAGGGATTATTTCGAAACCTAAAATCTGAAGGATAGCAATATCTACTAGCATCTAAATGTAATCAAGATGTTTTAGAGTCATATTTTTCTATGATCAGGGGCGTAGGTCGGTTTTATGACCACCCCCTGCCCACAACAGTTACTCAGAGAATAAAGTCCTATTACTGAGCAAAAGTGCATATGACATAATTAAAACTGCAAACTGCAACGGAGAAGAGTGTGAAACATTAACTGTAGATGTCCTCGACCGACTAAACAGTGCTGTTACTAATGACATAGTAGAGTCAGTCGAAACTTGGAAATTTTTGATTCAGAGTATGAAGACTTTAATTGTATAGTTGACTCATTAATAGGTCAATTTACTGGGCATAACAATCTCGAAGCTTGCTTACATAATTAAAATAGGGACTTATTGAAAATGTTGGTGGGGTACATTGCATACCCTAGGTACGTAAAAAGGAATCACCACCAGCTTCATCTACGGAAGAAAAACTGGAAAATGCATTAATATTAGGATCTCTGACTGGATCTCGGCTTTATCTAGAGGAGGCCTAACGAATCCATCTCCCCAGTGGTTCGACACTGTTTGCGAAGTAGAAAAAAAGATTTTCAAATGTTCCAGGGAAATGGTCTGAGGAAGTGTCCAAGAGTGATGAAGGAACTGATAGATATCATCAGGCCTAAGTATAGTGAAGTCGACGACTTTGCTGTTACGTGTTTTGTGAGAATTCGTTCATTTATTAGAATGAAAGAACTGATTAAAAAGAGAGCACTCAAGAGGTCAGTGAATGAAAGCTGAACTACGCATGGGCATGCTAACGCTGCACGGAAAAAAAATCGAAGAAGACCAACAAATTTAAGAATGCTAGGCCTAAATTAATATTATTATTATTATTATTATTATTATTATTATTATTATTATCTTTTCAAATAGGTTTCCATCCGTAGTTTGCAGGGATTATTTCGAAACCTAAAATCTGAAGGATAGCAATATCTACTAGCATCTAAATGTAATCAATACATTTTAGAGTCATATTTTTCTATGATCAGGGGCGTAGGTCGGTTTTATGACCAGCCCCTGCCCACAACAGTTACCCAGAGAATAAATTATTATTATTATTATTATTATTATTATTATTATTATTATTATTATTATTATTATTATTATTATTATTATTATTATTATTATTATTATTATTATTATAGATTTTTGTTAGTAATAAAAAAGCAATAATTTTAGTACAGTACTTACTATGTTCAGGAAAAGTAACATGTTGAAAATAATCTTGTGTATTTTATTTAGACTTTATCGATTAATATTAGTTCTTGATTGTTAAACCTTGATTTATTTAACCTGTACGTGTGTAGGGTACTTACTCTAAAATTCTTTCAAGTAATTGGGAACTGTAATTACTAAAATTTCCAATGTATTGGAATATTTAGAAATGATTTTTAAACTATTCTGGCTTTTAAAGTAGGTCTGCAATATTTACGAAAGCACACAAACAAAATAATAGTTTTATGATATTTCTTAGGGGTTTTCGTGTGAAAATATTATATTACAACGTAAACGTATTTGTGATAAAGAAGATAAGCAGGTCGCTTGGCACACTGATTTGTAGTAAGTTACAGCGCCTGGCAGACTAGAGTCCGCTGACGTAACACGCTCCTGGCTGGCTGCGCGTGACACCTACAGTCTCTCTTCAGCTACCGTGGTTAGTACGATGTAAACCACTTGCGCTTAGTCATCTTGGAAGAGTTTCATCGTGCGTTTACATAACACATTTGGAGAGATTCTGACCCATGCCGTTTGGATAGCTATCCACAGCTTCCTGCTATGTGCAGGACGTCACCACCAAGTTTAATAAATGCTCGACAGGTTTCATATCAGGCTAAGGAGGTGTCTGCAACAGTCGTTGAAACTGTCTAGAGCGCTCTTGAACCAAATCTGGACAACTTGGGCCCGATGACATGGTGCATTATCCTACTGGAATATCTCATAGTTGTAGAGGTACGTGAAGTCCGTTAACGAGCAGTTCATCGTGGTAGTCACTGGTCATCGACCTGTTCAGATGGATCAGCGGATCCAGCCCATGCCACGTGAACACACCCAACATCGTTCAGGAGCTACCACCAGACTGTATAGTGCCTTGTTGAGAACTGGCGTCCATGTCTTCATGGGAACTGTGCTATATCCGAACCTCATCATGAGCTCGAAAGAACTTGAACAGTGATTCATCGGACCAATCCAGTCCTCCAGGGTCCAATTAGCAACGTCACTCGTCCAGGTGAGATGCCGTGCCCGGTGTCGTGCTGTTAACAGGGGCACTCTGGTAGATATTCTGTCCCACATCCTACTGATGTTAAAGAAAGCTACACTGACCTTTTGGATATGCGTCTGTTACCTCCTGTATTGAATGTGGATGTGGTCTGAACCAGTGTGGGTTGTCTTTCATCACGGAAAATTCTAGCCAGATGCCGCTAATCGCGATAATTAAGCAAACGTTGTCGGCCACTGCGCTGTTCACTGTGGGTAATAATACCTTCCTTGAGGTATTCCCGATATATACATGACACCGTTGATCGAGGAATGATAAGTGTCCGCACAATCTCGACACTGGAATGTTCCATCTGTCTGGCCCCCACAATCATTCCCCGCTCGTAGGACGATAATTAACTTCGCCTTGCCACAACCAGCACAGATGGTGTTTACACTCATTCTCGAGTTGCCAGATCACCTCCAAAACGTCACGGTACGGTAACGTCACCGACAATTCCCTTCAAATATTCTTATCCAGTGACTCTCGGCATGTCAATGTTTTAATGGCATGCGCTTTTTATGTTCTAACCTTGCTGCAGGCGAAGCTGAATGTGATGTCCGTCTGCGTTCACCCATTCCTGACATATGTTTACCATTAACACGGATGCGTCTTTTTTCCGGTAGTGTTCCTAATTTCTGTTTTAATATTCCCCTGCAGTTCCTCTATTTTGTGAGGATTATTCCTATAAACTTTATTTTTTAATTTACCCAAAAATAAAAGTCACACGCGCTAGTTCGGGGGAACGCGGGGGCAATGATCCTTTATAAATAACCCTGTCTCCAAAACATATTTATATCGTCTAGTGAATCATCGGTAGTATGTAGCAGAATATCGTTATCTGTATCCATTTGCTGTATCATTAAAAAATGTTGGCCTTATTATTCGCTTATCAGTTACAGCACACCGTACACCTGCTTTGTCTTTCATGTGATGGAACTTCATGAATTAATCGGGGATTCTCTCTGCTTCAATATCTATTGTTCTGTGAAACTACGTGACCATGCAAATGAAACCGTGCTTCATCAGAAAAGTTATCAACTGTGGATCAGTAAATCTACCAACAATATTTTTTGAAACCCAATTACGGAAAATCGTTCGTTTTTCGTCATCATGGGGTCGTAATTCAAAGTCAGTAGTCTCTCTATAAAGTTTCATTTCAAGAAGTTTGGTTACTATATGGACTGAAGCTTTTGAAACACCAACTTTCTGCACAAAACGTCGTAGAGAAGTATTTGCAGAGCGTGTAAACGATGAATCGTATTCATTAATTTTTCCATCAGTCAGAACTCATCGTTTCGGTTTAGGAATATTGGTGATTAGCGATCACGATGTTCTTAACTAACAAGAATCCTAACAGGTTCTCTATTTGGAATTGAAGAACCAAGGAATTTCATTTGAAATTGTCTACTCACCTCTCTACACGAGTCGGTTTTTAACATAGGTTTCGTACAGAAAATCTCTTTGCTCAAGCGTAAATTTATCCGTTGGCATTACAATAAATTAATTTGATTATTCGCCACGCTGATTATTTGATAATTAATACACGCGCTGAACTATTATCATTATTATTATTATTATTATTATTATTATTATTATTATTATTATTATTATTATTATTATTATTATTATTATTATTATTATTATTAACAAATACATAGCAATTGGGAAATAGCCCGGTGAAGATACTTGTAAAAAACATTTCACTGCCCGCTGAAGGATATCATTGAACGAGACTGAATTTGAGGAACGTTAAACTGCGTGACATGGAAATAACTGAACACGACACATGTGCGGGAGTGCTGTCTTCACGGGCGAGCTTCAACATGTCTCCTTTCCACAGGAAATTTTGGCAGATACCGCTTCGCATGTTTGCGTTTTTCCAGCCTAAGGCCGAGCTAATCGTTCTGTGCATGGGATGCTGTTTAGTCTTAAACAGTTGTCATATTGTCTTGTACGATTGTAGACATAAAATCTATGGAAACAATAGCTAGGAATTAGCAAAATGCCATTTCCCTACTTTTAGGAAGTTAGGTCTTCTATACGGTCTGCGTGTGTGTGTTTCTTTTCCCGGTCCTTCACTCACAAAAGCAACAATTACTACCACAATCCTTTTAAGAATGATACAATTTAAATAATAGTATACTTCGAAGGATGTGTAGAAATCATAATTTTCACGGTTGTATAAGTGGTCTTGAAAATAACACTTGCTCAATTATTGTTCGGGTAGAAAATAATAATATTAGTTTCTCATCCCACTAGCTGCTTTCACATTTTAGGAGAAGTCGAGGTGCTGGAATGTTGTCCCTCAAAAGTTATTTTGCATCCTCGGGTAGATAATTACATTAAAAGTATAAAATTTCCAATCGTATAACTAAAATATATGTCGCGACCGGAAAATCGCAACGCGTCCTCCCGTTCGTTAATGTGGAGTGAGCGGGTTCAAGGCTTTACTTATAAACAGTTTGAGAGTAAAGAAGGGCTTTCTCTGCCGAGTCGTTCGTGAATAGAACTTTGCTAGTTTCTGTGAGGAGTAAAGTCTGTGCTAATCTTTTATGGAGACTGTCCAAAATGTAGTCTTAGTTTGAAGTAACGGTGCGATTAGAGCAGAAGACTTCTACTGTAAGTTGGAGGTACAGTTAATGGAACAGAGTAGCCTATTTGCCTTGTAGTGTAACTACTTGAGAGCCGTTTATCGTCTTGGTGGACGAAGAATTCCAAGGACACCCACATCCTTTCTTAAGTTCGTAAAAAATGGACAAGAGGTCGACTCCAAAGGATTCCGATCGAACAATTGGTAGCATCATCGAGGAGATCCATATCTCAAGAGAGGCACGGGGTTCTCAAGAAAAGGAAGAAGGCAGTCAGTTTCTGTACCATTCTAAGTGAATTGTCTAATGTGAAAATATTTTGTAAGCTTAGTTAAAAAGTAATTTTAATATAAATTACTGTGTATATTTATGTTGTTCTAATTCATGTGAATTTCATTTTAACGAACCCAAGTCCTCACTCTGTCGAATCCTTAGGATCATGGAAGGTCTTAGAACTTCCCCATCTCACTGTCGCATAAACCCTCTGTATGTTAGAGCAAAAGAGAATACGAAAAGTTTGAAGAGTAACTGTAAGACGTGCACAAATAACACACTTAAGATACATAGTTTTAAATTAATCGTCTTCCCCTTATGGGTATAAATGAAGAAGTGTATATTACGAAAATGTTAAAATAGACTTTTACCTTCTGGGTAGCTCATCCGGCTATATAGGCCTAGAGTAGTTTGTAGTGACACTCAGAGTCGTGGCATCGAATTCTAACTCCGTCATTTGAGTGCTTAAATGTGAACAAATGTGTTTCTGTAGTTTCATTGGTATTTTAAAGATTCCGTTTTCTGAGCATATCTCTGGTTCTCTTGCATCTCGTATGACTAATAATTGATGAAGGACGTTAACCACGTAGCATTAACATGATTAGTCTTCAAGCTGTCCTTAGATGGTGCTATTCATTCCTTCTTTTATATTTAGGTGCATTGGTACGGGTGCTAATTTGTATTTCTTATTTCACTAGAGCATTTTTCTCATTAATGGAATTACTTACCCTATACATTTGGCAGTTCATTAACGTGTTAATATAATTAATTGCATCGAGTTATTATAAGTGTGTATTTGCTCACCTGAACCACTGCACACATATTCTATAACATAGCTCATTTTAACACGCACCACAAAAATAAATTACCTTATCAATTAGGATTCTCGAACTATAAATTACTGTTTTCCATGGTATTTTGAAAGAAAAGAAAAAGCAGCGACAGGAAGAATACCATCATAATACATACATACATACATACATACATACATACATACATACATACATACATACATACATACATACATACATACATACATACGTACATACATCTGCATTATTGACTGATTATCGTTCAGTATGCAATCCTATGTGAATGAAGAATGTGACTCCAGTACTCTATTTCCAACCAGCTCCGTAGTCTCGTCGAGTTCCACACCTCCTATTTTTAAATCAATAAAACTGAATGTAGCCTTCATCGCCTAGGTTTCCCTCTGTTTCCCTTACCATCCACAATTGAGTCCATTTCTCTCCTACGTAACCTTTTTTATACATTCTCCTCGAAGGTAGTCTATGCGCACAGCTTCACTCCTTACTTAATATTCTCATTATTACTATCCGCCTATCATTGTTCCCATCTGATTTACCAGCGAACTTTTTGGTACTTTCATCTTCATTACTTACAGTTTGCGTGTAAGATATCCTGAGTCAACCCAGCTCTCGCTCCCATACGGTAAAGTCGATCTGAAAACAAAGCGATGCTAAATTTCGTTTGAGAGCTCGCTCCTTACTCACAGAATATCATTGATCGCAACTGTGAACTCACGCATTACTTGATTCCATTTCACTTAAGTATACTGCCATACTTTGGGAGTCCCTCAGTACGTGAAATCAATCGATCAGTCATCACTGATCTCCATATAGAGCTATCGCCGAAGAGACAGATTTCCCATGAGTTTTTTACCTAGTCTTTCCTTAAATAATTTCAAAGAGTATGAGAATTTATCCAATTTTTCTCTTGATAAATTATTACAATTCCTAATTATTTTCCTATAAATGAATATTGTATAGCCCACGTGTTCCTCTCTACCTGACATTCAGTCTTTATGTTTGATTTCAGCCGACAACCTTCTGGTCTTGGAAATGCTGATTTTGTTTTATCATATTCACTGCACTTCTTTTCATATTCCAAGTTATTCTATTAGATTACAAGTTCGTAATACAGTCTGTCATCAATACCAAGTCGTCAGCGTAGATGAAACTCAATATTACATTTTCACCCAACTGAATCACTACCTGACAATAATAATAATAATAATAATAATAATAATAATAATAATAATAATAATAATAATAATAATAATAATAATAATAATAATAATTGAGTGCAGTATTGCGGCTGGTCGAAATTTATTTTTCGTTCGTAGAAAGTAATTACATTACGATTCATGTTGTAGTAAGTGTCGTAATTAGTTGGACACAGAGATAGGAAAACTGTTCTAAAATGCAAGCGTTTTGCTGGAGCGAACATGGATATAATATATAAAATTCCATTGTGGACAGCCAGGGAATTGTTCGCGGTCCAGAACACAACCTTGTCCTATCATGGAATATGTCTTTAGCGTCCTCGGCTGTAAAGACAGGCATTACATGTCTTGTTCGCGTGTTGAACGATATGGAGACTGTTTACGCTGTATTGCGCACAAAACAGTCACAGTTATTTAATTTCGTGTTTCGTGAGGATCCATACTAAGTACTTGAAGACAATTTTGTGTTCCATTATTTCTTGTGAAGGAAATGTACTGCGACTTGTATTGGAACACAAGCTAACGTCGTGACTTGCTTCTAAATGACAAGAAGGTGAGCTGTTGGAGTGACTCTGTCTGCCAAATAGGAATGAATATAGGTACTAAGCTTGGCAGCTGCTCGCTTCAATAAAAGACTTGTCTTTGTAAGCCTTATTTTGCTGAGTGTTGTATTTCGTAAGCAAGAATTGTCAAAAGACGTTATCTCGCTGCCCAATGCATATCGCAGCATTATTCGTACTCAACCCTCTACCCTTCCTGCCTTTGAAATGTGGTGCCGGCTCGAGACATCCCAGGGTCGCTGACTGGGTACTACCCTCAGAGATATCTTCAGATATTATAAACTAACCTTAAATTAATCAAGCGGGAAGGATAAAAGAGAAGAAATAAAATAATTAAATAAAAATCCGAATGAGAACATTTACGAATGCAAAATTTATTGAAAAGGCTAAACTTTGGCAAAGCAAATATACTTCTATACAAACAATAAACTCTTCGGACCAAATATTGTTCACACCCTCTATCACCCTCGACTATAACATATCAACCTCATGACTCATAGATTTCAAATCCTTCTAAACACATTACTTCATCTTTATTACAATTCCCTTTCATCTTATTCATCAACTCTACTTCAGTACTTCAAAAATTTTAATCCAATTCCATTCCACTCATATTTTGGTACCACCATATTTCAAAATTTTCAATAATAAAATATTATAATAATCTATCATCATGACCTTTGTTAATTTGTCAAAGTACCTTTTTAAAATGTTAATACAACCAAAACTTCTTCCGTTCATTCTTTGAATAACAAATTCATATTTGCTCTCCATGCCTTTAAGTTATTTCCTCACCATTATAAACCTTGTAGTTACCATTCACTAGATACCAGATTATTTATTTAAATACACTCTTAAAAATGAAATGTATGAGGCTGTGTAAATTCATTAAGCAACATCCGCCGTGTAATTCACAACTCAACTTTTAATTAATTAAATCCATTAAATTCATTATAATTTACAAATTCGCAGTTATCAATGTCGGTATAATTGTTACCTTGAAAATCATAAATTTATCCAATCACGTTTGTTAGATTTGGTAATTCAATCCAAAATTTTATATATCATAAAATTATTCATCACAAATTTTATCTAAAAATAATCCCTATTATTATTTGAGTCCGAAACTATTTAACTTATTCTTTCTCGGTACCATCCTCCCCTCATATAATACTGATAATATGGAACGCACGCACGAAATCGAAAAGTAACCCTGACATAAATAAATTAAATTAATTTACCGATTCATTAAAATGATAAATATCTCACATATGCTTAATTAGCTGTTTTATCATACACAAAACATATGCCTACCCTGTAGCAAGAAACCCTATACTATAATGTTAAATACATCTTAACCTACACTGATTCTACAGACAATGGGATGAACCTCATTGCCGCAAGTATAAACAACCACCGTGAACTGAATTCAACATCACAAGAAATATTGCAACTGCAAAATCAAAATTTGCATTGCCCACATATTGAAGAACATATAACATAAACAAACACAACATAATTTCAATCAATAGTCACAGGGAAAATCATTATACACTGGCTCGGCCGGGCATCGAACTCCGACCCTCAACATGGCACCATTACAGTGACCTATCATTACACTTGCCGCAATGATCTGTCACGAAGTCTAGCTATCATTATTTAATCTAATTGTGCTGTCCTGAGTTCCACAAACAGAATTTTCTTACGGATAAATGCGATATTTTGTTACTTATAAGACCTTACTACAGCTGCCATAGCCTCTCTAATACACAACGCGCCGTCCTGGTCTGCTGCCTTATCTCACGTCCGACTCATTTCATTGACACGGCATTCTAACATGTTCGCACCCACTTAAATTCTCTCTCTCTCTACTCTAAATGAAGCCATATGTTCCTCCACAATATCATGCGCCTGTGCGAACAGTTACTAATTATATAATACTCTCAATATATTTTATTCATTTCATATTTCACGCATTATTCTACATTTCTCACTCCATTATCAGGAACACGTATATCATTATGCCGGTATTTACATATATATATGGCGCTACACAATCATTGGTTCGACTCTTGCGGTCGGCATTTTGTGTCTTAGAGGTCCCTATTTCAACACTAGCTAACTACTTCTCGGAAAAATTTTAGGATGACAATTATTCCCTATAGCACAAAATTTCTCATTGATTAACGGTGCACGTTACTTACTGATGACATATATTTTCCAAAATCCCACTGTAATGTGCCAGACAGTCCGGGTTCGAAACTTGGGTCAGTGAAAATTTTCTTGACGAACTTTTCATGCGACATGCCAGGTTAATCTATCTATTCCCTCTAACTAATCCTTACTGATGCCTCCTACGTCATTAAATATTCACACACGCACACGCTAATATTTGCTAGAAGATCACGCACTGAGAAAAAAAAACCATGTTTCACACCCGTAATGGAAAATCATTATTTACACACATTATTTCCACACTCGCGAAGACCATATTTTAACACACGCTAATATCACAATATGTACACCCCCTAGGCATCAGCATAAAATAAAACCTAAAAAAAAACCTAACTATCCTTGCTACAGTACTTATAAAGGAAAATAAACAAATAATCATGCATTAATTTATTTACAGTTAACAGCTAATCATGCACATGCTAGATAATGAATCAGGGTACTTATCGACTCGGCGACGCTCCATACTCAGCTCCACGGCCTCATGGTTTCAGGTCGGCCCCATGATGTACTTAAGCCATCATGCTAACGGCCTCAAAACCTGAACCCATACCATTCTCCACAACCATGGTCTTCACTCTCGTTGCTTTCATGAAATCACACGCTCATCACTTCTTACTACACTAAAATACATATTTAAAAAAAACACAGATATAGTTAAATTATTCTAGCACATACACTTATTCACAATTGTAATATACACTTTGTCTCTGCTTTCCGCGAGTTTACACGTGGCACTGCGATGCGTCCTTGTTTGATCTCGCTCCGATCCTAATTTTTCAGTTAATGTTGTAAAAATTCACCTTCTTGAATTTACAAAAATTTCGGTCATTATTGAGTTAAATGCAAAGTCTATCGGACCCGTAGTATCTTCGACAGCTAGTTATTTGATAGGAAATGCTCTAGATTAGGGTTCTCGTGAACCACATACACGTACGTCCGACACGTTCAAATTTCCGTAGCAGAGTGCCTGTTCTTAGCGGCTCGCGTCCTCTCCATGCACGCCGGATTCTGGATATGGAGCTCGGGGAACCCCATTAACAATGATGTAACATCCCGTCACATATGCCTGCGATTATTTATTCCAATAAATTGTTGCAAATACGCCGTCTTTAATTATTGTTCTCAAAATGGTTTAATCTTGTTTTCACCTTATCCCCTGGTGGATTTAATTATTTTAGAAGTCATTTATGTGGCACCCATCTTTAATTTACCCCCATCATTCCAAAACCTGCTCTGCTGCGATTCGCTGCCTGAAAATGTTGCCAACTTAAATCTGGTGACTTTTGTCATCACACCTCATGGAATATTCCAATGCTTTCCATTTCATCACAAGATGACCTTGACACGTGGAACTATCTTTAAACCTGGGCAAGCGAAATGGCGCCACACATCCGGCCTACAATGTAACTGCGGCTATTCCCTCATATGCCATTTTTTTAATTTCTAATATTTTTAAAGACAATGAGATGAGCCAATTGGGCTCATCTTTCCCCCACTTTCTTTTTGGAAAAATTACTGACAAGGGATTTTTCCTACCACACATCTTCCAAATATATCATTGTCTTTCCATTATTTACTTAACAAATCCAGATTTTAGACTCAAATTTTCTTCCTTAAGACGAGTATTATTCATTGTTAACTTAGTAACCACCTTCTCCATCATTCCTCTTAATTCAATTAATTCTTCACAGGCACATTCTCCGCCAGAACTTTCGTTTTCATCCATTTCTCCTCTGGGCATCTCGTATGTAGTATCGTAGGTTAACATAACATCTTCTTCTTCTTCATCTTCCATCTCATCGTCTTCTCCACCATCTTCTTCTCCTCCTTCATCTTCTTCAGGATGTCCTTCAAGATCGTCTTCGTCAACCATTGTTTCCTGGTCAATATTTCTCCTTGTGGGATAATATAATTTCAAATTTCCAGCATTATAAGTGCTTTCGACTCCTGTCTCTAAGTTTTTGACTTTATAAGAATTATTCTCATAGTCCTGTATGACTTCATATGGCCCAATATAAAGTTCAGCAAATTTATGATAAAATTTTGAACTAGGATTTGAGACTGCAGGTTTCTTCACGAGCACCAATTCTCCCACACGTAAACTTCGGTGGAACCTCTTATTACGCATTCTTCGTAAACGTCGTTCAGCTTGTTCCTTGAGATGCTGAGATGTATTCTGGACGCAAAGCTCGTGTGAAGGTCTTGGATCACTTGGTAACGGGATTATACCTTCCCATGGTCTTTTTGGATACTCATTATGGTGTACGACAGCGGGTATCTGGCCAGTAGATTCATGTATCGTTGAATTAATACTCTCAGTTATGATTGGCAATACTCTGATCCATTTCCAATGTTCATTCCGACAATAAATTCTACAAAACTTCCCAATCTCTCTCATAATTCTCTCAGCAGGATTTGACTGGGGATTTCTAATTGAACTGAGTACATGTCCTATTCCCAAATTCTGAGTATCCCTTTTAAAAATTTCGGACGTAAACTGAGTCCCATGATCCGTTAGTACAAATTCCGGCTTTCCCATCTGAGGTATAATTTTGTTCTTTATTTGATTAATAACGGCTTTCGTAGTTGCTCTTTGGATAGGGCATAATGTCACAAATTTTGTGAACACATCAACGCATACCAGAATGTATTTTAATCCTCTACTTGCACGTGGCAAAGGGCCGTAGAAATCCATTGCAAACAACTCTTTAGGCTTAGAGGGTAGCACTGGCCTAGGAATTTGTCTCATTAAAAATGGACAAGGTTTAATTCGCTGACATATATCACATGTCATTATGACTTTCCGCACCATGTCTTTCAAATTTGGCCAAATAAAGGTTTCCTTAATGGTCGCCGTCACCTTATCAATCCCAGCATGTCCTATCGAATGATGTGTAAGCCAGATCAATTCACATCTCAACTGTGGTGGTACAACAATTCTCAATTTCGTGTGCTCTTCATCAATGAATTTGTGAAGTATGCCATTGAAGAAACTGTAATTTATAGCTTGTTTTTCTGCTTCTCTATATTCAACTGTTCCCGACTGCAATTTCTTCTGAAAATAATCCCTCAATTTCTTGGTCTCATCCCACAACTCTTGTGCTTCCGAAATGTTCCTAAGTTTTTCCAAAAACTGATTATCCTCTTGTGTAATTTCAATCAAATTTACTTCTGCTTTTCCAGATTCAGGATTTCTACTCAACGCATCTGCAATCACATTTAACTTGCCAGCACAATGTTCAAGGGTAACATCATACTGCTGAACAAATAAGCCCCATCGGCTAACCCTCTCGCTTGACATAGTTGTCTTGAAAAGGAAGGTTAAGGCTTTATGATCCGTCCGAATGATAATAGGATAGCCATAAATATACTTCCTCCAATGTCCCAATGCTGTAACAATGGCAAGCATCTCCAACTCCGTCGTAGTGTACTTAATTTCGTGAGACCGCAATTTGCGACTCATAAAAGCCAAATAATTTGCTTGGTGATCTTTGTTTTCCGACTCTTGATATAAGACCGCTCCAATTCCCACAGCTGAAGCATCTGTCTGAACTATAAATGGTTTTCCGAAATCTGGGTACCCCAATTTCACACTATTAGCCAATAATTCCTTCGTCTTCAAAAATGCATTTTCACAATTTTCATCCCATTTCCATTTCTTATCCTTCTTTAACAAATCCTGAAGAGGTGCAACAACTTCCGTATACAAAGGACAATGGTCTGAGAAAAAGTTACACATTCCCAAGAACTGACGAACATGTTTGATTCTCATGGGTCTGGGGAAATTTTGTATTGATCTGATCTTTACAGGACTAGGTTTGACGCCATTACCGTCCACAATATGACCTAAAAACATAATACTTCTTTGACAAAAGTGAGACTTTTCAAGATTTACTTTAAAATTTGCACGATTTAAATTTTCCAAAAGTTTGTGCAATACATCAAAATGCTCTTCCAAAGTCTCCGTTGCAATCATGATATCATCTACGTATCTGACCGTAGAATCTTTGACTTCCTGCGTTAAATTCTTATCTAGGGCTCGGATCAAAGCAGAACCAGCTGTCTTCAAACCAAAAGGTAATCGTTTAAAGATATACGTCTGTTGGTCGAACAGAAATCCTGTCAAAACCTTAGTAGCTTCATCCAACTCAATATGGTGATACGATGACGTTAAGTCAATAGTCGTAAAATAATGTTTGCCTCGGAATTTTCTCAACAATTCCTTGATAGGAGGGGCCTTATCGTATTCAGGCACAAGTCGTTGATTTATGGCCCTTGCGTCCAAGCACACACGGATGCTTCCATTAGGTTTTTCAACAATCACCAAAGGATTCAAAAATGGTGTAGGTTTTTTAGATATTAAACCGTTATCCTCCATTTCCTTGATTACTTCTTTAACTTTAGGGTAAAACTTCTCTGCTACTGGATAAGGTCTTTGTTTAAACGGTTCCCAACTATTTACTTTCAACTCATATTTATAATTTGGAATCTTCCCCGGTTTGGATCCGAATACTGTTTTATGGTGGCCTAAAATCCCCTTTAATTTTGACTTATCTTCTTCTCCTATCATGGCTTCTGATACTTTATTTTTGACTTTGTCCCCGAAATCTGGTAACTCAGTCTCCCTTTCCAATGCGAAAATCATTTCCTCAAATTCTTCTAGAATAGCATCCTGATTTTGATGTATGTTTCTAACTATCTCTTCCACCGATTGTTCTGCCAACCAAATTCTTTCTTCTCCCTCAACGTTTGGTAGTTGGTTTAACTGAATTTCTGACTGATCATCACTGAGATTGAAGCTTATTACATCCTTTTCCATATCAATAACTGCCTTAAATTCTCGGAGAAAGTCAGCCCCTATAATCATGTTGAATTCCATTCGGTTCATTATAATGAATGGGTGAGACATGACATTACTTCCAACTTCTACATTTACATAAGCTTGACTTTTACATGTTGTAACTTTGTCTGGTATTATGCCTCAAATTTTAACTGATGCTACTGGTATAATTGGTATTTGACATTTCTTCTGCAATTCATCAACTAAAACTTGTGATACCACACTAACGCTGGCTCCAGTATCCACCAAACACCTGACCCTCAGACTCCCAACTCTGACATAAATGACAGGTAACTTCTTTATTTCATTATTTACAAATCTATCTTTATCCTCTACAAGATCTTCTGGTCTAGCTATCCAAGAATCAATGGTTGCAATTGCCCATCCATGATTATCCTGATGGCGACGTCCTGCGGTTGCACTATCTTGGAATACTACATTTCGGCTTTTTTTTAGCTCCACTTCCCTCCATTGAAAACCTCGGGGCATTTATATTTAATCCACCAGATTCCTCTCTACGTCTATGAGCCTGATATTCCCTACTCTCAGCTCCATGACTTCTGTCCTGATTCCCTTGTTGAATCGCACTCTTCCACTGGTCTGACGATACTCCTTTCGTGGCCAACTCCTCAACATATCTTCTAGACTCATTCCTGCGTTCTTGAAGATCCATTCTGTCATTTTCTTCTCTTCTTGGTCGACCTCTTGCATCACCTGATCTATTATATGGTGGATATGGTCTTCTCATCTCTCCAAACCTTCCATATCTATATCGGTACCCTTGTCTTCTGTTTCCTCCATAATTCTGATTATAATTTGACTCATAACTTCTATCGTTGACTCGTCCTCTTCCAAAGGATTGAGCTTTCCAATTTCTTCCCTGGTATCCTCCTCGATACTCTCTGTTCTGATTATCATCGTTCTTATTGTTGTACGTGTTGGTTCCCTGGGTCTTCTTCTCTGATGAATTCTCTTCCTTGGTCAAGTCAATAGTATGGACTGCTTCAATATTCCGATTCCTAGGATGATACAAGTTCGATGTTTGATCTAATTGCCTCAACAATACTTCGGCCTCTACAGCTGTTTTCACGTTCGCAGCTATCAATGTCCTTTGCACATCCACAGGTAACTGTCTTTCGATTGATGCGATTAACTCTTCTTCTGGAGGCGGACAGTCTAACTCCCTAAGCTTCAAAAGTTGCCCACTGAAAAAGTCTGCGTATCTCGTGGGTACTGTGCTCTGGTATTTTCGTGAATACAGTTCAAGTCTGAGTCCTTGTTGAACCTCCTGACCCCAGTATTTTTGTAAAAAGGCACGCTTGAAACCTTCGTAGTCATCAAAACAATATTTGAATGCTTTAAACCAGATCAATGGTTGTCCATCTAGAAATCGCTCTACAATCCTCAACTGTCTATCCGGATGAATTCTATTGTCCTGAATATATTCTGTCATCTCTCTAAGGAAACTTTTCGGTGTTATCTCGGGTCCGCCAGTGAATTTCCTTGGCTTTCCCTCTGATAATCTCATCAATTCAAAATATGGAATTGGTCCCATAATCTGTGGCGTTGAAGTTCGTTCTTCAAATGGTTGGTTGGTAGTTTCAGGTAAACGGGTCTGATCTACTCCATTTCCCAATCCTACACTACTAGAATGGCTTCCTGCTTGCTCTAAGACATTTTGTTTATTTATCATCGATCGCATGAGCAGTTCTCCCTTAGTCTCCTGTAATTTCAATATCTCGACATCTTCCTTAAGTCCCTTGATTTGTCCGATCTCCTCTTTCATTTCTTTCATTAATTCTTCATGTATGTCCACCTTCACTTCCGTCTTATGGCACTTATGAGCCCATTCACTAATTTGCTTCGTTACTTCACAACCTTCAGCTCGAAGATCCGCTTGCACTCCATTTATTTCCTCCAAGAGTTCCTTCCTATTTTCAGCCATCTCTTCTTTCAGTTGGTCTTCTACCTTCTTAACTTCTCCATGGACATTATCTCTCAATTGCAACAACCGGTCATTGAATCCCTCGGCAGTCTTAACAAACGATTCATGTGTTTCTATTTGTAACTTGGTAACTTTGGCGTCTGTCAATACAATAGCTTCCTCGATATCAACCATCTTATCCTTGATCGAATTTACGGCTTTCTGTTGACCCTCGACGTTTATTTCGACTTGACTCAGTTTCTCCGACAACCTGGCATCTACTTGCGATACTGTTAAAGCGACCTGATCTATCTTTTCTTCCAACTTGTCACTGCGGGTAACTGCTTCCATTCGGACCTCTTCTATCTGCTTCTCTAACCTTTGAGCATTCCTATCGCAGCCCTCTTTAACTATAGTTATCTCTGTCGATAGCTGATCCTTGATACTGACCATCTGGTCCCTGACTTCTTTAAATTGTTCATTGACACCTTGAAATTGTTCATTCGCACTCTCCTTAACTTCCCTAAATTGTTCATTCGCACTCTCCTTAACTTCCCTAAATTGTTCATTAGTGCTCTCCTTCGCTTCCCTAAATTGTTCATTAGTGCTCTCCTTCGCTTCCCTAAATTGTTCATTCATGTCCTCCCTCAGTTCATTCATGAGTTCGGTCATAAGACCCTTCATCACCTCCACATCTACCATATTATCTTTCTGAGAAAACGGGCCTTCCCTCTAACCATGTGCCGTGGATATGAGAAAGAATAAGTTCAAATTTCCATAATTATTATCATATAATTTAATTCCAGCTTCTTTACTTTACATTACGTGGATAATATCAATCAAAAATTTGGCCAAACATTGCCATCTAGAAGCTGTCCCTATTTCATCTACATTTTGCCAAAGTTCTATACAAAGAAAACTAAACCCGGAAAAAAAAATTCACAAACCACTAATTAACACAGCCCCAAAGAAATTTAACATCGAACCACCGAATATCGCGCTACTATCATTGGGCTTTCGAATTATTAAGTACTTCACATACAGTACATGCCAGTATACAAACACATGCCCTCAGCATAACGGCGGATATGACCGAAACAATGGTCCATATCGTCGTAAGCTGACACCATAACATTTGTCACTGCCATTTTCCACAACTTGAGATCGAGGTCATCTCATCCTTCCACGAAAATCTACAATTATTCTTAACTATTGCCCCTGGCTGAATTTATTTGAAGAATAAACCAGACATTTTTAACCTCGTTTAGATTTAACACAATCCCTCTATTCTTTTGGGCATTTCTATTAAGTGACTGTCATGAGCCTATGTCCATAACAATGGTACTCACGATCTGTTCTCATTCAGTTTCACAAAATAATCTACATTTACATGTCACTCATAAAATATCTAACAAAATCGTGAAACCCGAAATTTAGGATTTTTCCAAAAAAATTTCCAAAATTTCTATCATCACCATGATCAACTTGGTTCCACTTAATGGGTAAACACACAATCGTGCCCCACGTCACGGGCGACAACTCAACCCTCTACCCTTCCTGCCTTTGAAATGTGGTGCCGGCTCGAGACATCCCAGGGTCGCTGACTGGGTACTACCCTCGGAGATATCTTCAGATATTATAAACTAACCTTAAATTAATCAAGCGGGAAGGATAAAAGAGAAGAAATAAAATAATTAAATAAAAATCCGAATGAGAACATTTACGAATGCAAAATTTATTGAAAAGGCTAAACTTTGGCAAAGCAAATATACTTCTATACAAACAATAAACTCTTCGGACCAAATATTGTTCACACCCTCTATCACCCTCGACTATAACATATCAACCTCATGACTCATAGATTTCAAATCCTTCTAAACACATTACTTCATCTTTATTACAATTCCCTTTCATCTTATTCATCAACTCTACTTCAGTACTTCAAAAATTTTAATCCAATTCCATTCCACTCATATTTTGGTACCACCATATTTCAAAATTTTCAATAATAAAATATTATAATAATCTATCATCATGACCTTTGTTAATTTGTCAAAGTACCTTTTTAAAATGTTAATACAACCAAAACTTCTTCCGTTCATTCTTTGAATAACAAATTCATATTTGCTCTCCATGCCTTTAAGTTATTTCCTCACCATTATAAACCTTGTAGTTACCATTCACTAGATACCAGATTATTTATTTAAATACACTCTTAAAAATGAAATGTATGAGGCTGTGTAAATTCATTAAGCAACATCCGCCGTGTAATTCACAACTCAACTTTTAATTAATTAAATCCATTAAATTCATTATAATTTACAAATTCGCAGTTATCAATGTCGGTATAATTGTTACCTTGAAAATCATAAATTTATCCAATCACGTTTGTTAGATTTGGTAATTCAATCCAAAATTTTATATATCATAAAATTATTCATCACAAATTTTATCTAAAAATAATCCCTATTATTATTTGAGTCCGAAACTATTTAACTTATTCTTTCTCGGTACCATCCTCCCCTCATATAATACTGATAATATGGAACGCACGCACGAAATCGAAAAGTAACCCTGACATAAATAAATTAAATTAATTTACCGATTCATTAAAATGATAAATATCTCACATATGCTTAATTAGCTGTTTTATCATACACAAAACATATGCCTACCCTGTAGCAAGAAACCCTATACTATAATGTTAAATACATCTTAACCTACACTGATTCTACAGACAATGGGATGAACCTCATTGCCGCAAGTATAAACAACCACCGTGAACTGAATTCAACATCACAAGAAATATTGCAACTGCAAAATCAAAATTTGCATTGCCCACATATTGAAGAACATATAACATAAACAAACACAACATAATTTCAATCAATAGTCACAGGGAAAATCATTATACACTGGCTCGGCCGGGCATCGAACTCCGACCCTCAACATGGCACCATTACAGTGACCTATCATTACACTTGCCGCAATGATCTGTCACGAAGTCTAGCTATCATTATTTAATCTAATTGTGCTGTCCTGAGTTCCACAAACAGAATTTTCTTACGGATAAATGCGATATTTTGTTACTTATAAGACCTTACTACAGCTGCCATAGCCTCTCTAATACACAACGC
Organism: Anabrus simplex; assembly: GCF_040414725.1. NCBI lineage: Eukaryota > Metazoa > Arthropoda > Insecta > Orthoptera > Tettigoniidae > Anabrus > Anabrus simplex. The sequence continues at coordinate 426,876,464 of NC_090266.1, read as the reverse complement.
GCCGTCCTGGTCTGCTGCCTTATCTCACGTCCGACTCATTTCATTGACACGGCATTCTAACATGTTCGCACCCACTTAAATTCTCTCTCTCTCTACTCTAAATGAAGCCATATGTTCCTCCACAATATCATGCGCCTGTGCGAACAGTTACTAATTATATAATACTCTCAATATATTTTATTCATTTCATATTTCACGCATTATTCTACATTTCTCACTCCATTATCAGGAACACGTATATCATTATGCCGGTATTTACATATATATATGGCGCTACACAATCATTGGTTCGACTCTTGCGGTCGGCATTTTGTGTCTTAGAGGTCCCTATTTCAACACTAGCTAACTACTTCTCGGAAAAATTTTAGGATGACAATTATCCCCTATAGCACAAAATTTCTCATTGATTAACGGTGCACGTTACTTACTGATGACATATATTTTCCAAAATCCCACTGTAATGTGCCAGACAGTCCGGGTTCGAAACTTGGGTCAGTGAAAATTTTCTTGACGAACTTTTCATGCGACATGCCAGGTTAATCTATCTATTCCCTCTAACTAATCCTTACTGATGCCTCCTACGTCATTAAATATTCACACACGCACACGCTAATATTTGCTAGAAGATCACGCACTGAGAAAAAAAAACCATGTTTCACACCCGTAATGGAAAATCATTATTTACACACATTATTTCCACACTCGCGAAGACCATATTTTAACACACGCTAATATCACAATATGTACACCCCCCTAGGCATCAGCATAAAATAAAACCTAAAAAAAAAACCTAACTATCCTTGCTACAGTACTTATAAAGGAAAATAAACAAATAATCATGCATTAATTTATTTACAGTTAACAGCTAATCATGCACATGCTAGATAATGAATCAGGGTACTTATCGACTCGGCGACGCTCCATACTCAGCTCCACGGCCTCATGGTTTCAGGTCGGCCCCATGATGTACTTAAGCCATCATGCTAACGGCCTCAAAACCTGAACCCATACCATTCTCCACAACCATGGTCTTCACTCTCGTTGCTTTCATGAAATCACACGCTCATCACTTCTTACTACACTAAAATACATATTAAAAAAAACACAGATATAGTTAAATTATTCTAGCACATACACTTATTCACAATTGTAATATACACTTTGTCTCTGCTTTCCGCGAGTTTACACGTGGCACTGCGATGCGTCCTTGTTTGATCTCGCTCCGATCCTAATTTTTCAGTTAATGTTGTAAAAATTCACCTTCTTGAATTTACAAAAATTTCGGTCATTATTGAGTTAAATGCAAAGTCTATCGGACCCGTAGTATCTTCGACAGCTAGTTATTTGATAGGAAATGCTCTAGATTAGGGTTCTCGTGAACCACATACACGTACGTCCGACACGTTCAAATTTCCGTAGCAGAGTGCCTGTTCTTAGCGGCTCGCGTCCTCTCCATGCACGCCGGATTCTGGATATGGAGCTCGGGGAACCCCATTAACAATGATGTAACATCCCGTCACATATGCCTGCGATTATTTATTCCAATAAATTGTTGCAAATACGCCGTCTTTAATTATTGTTCTCAAAATGGTTTAATCTTGTTTTCACCTTATCCCCTGGTGGATTTAATTATTTTAGAAGTCATTTATGTGGCACCCATCTTTAATTTACCCCCATCATTCCAAAACCTGCTCTGCTGCGATTCGCTGCCTGAAAATGTTGCCAACTTAAATCTGGTGACTTTTGTCATCACACCTCATGGAATATTCCAATGCTTTCCATTTCATCACAAGATGACCTTGACACGTGGAACTATCTTTAAACCTGGGCAAGCGAAATGGCGCCACACATCCGGCCTACAATGTAACTGCGGCTATTCCCTCATATGCCATTTTTTTAATTTCTAATATTTTTAAAGACAATGAGATGAGCCAATTGGGCTCAGTACGTATGACAGGATATACGGTAATTAGTCATTCATTGTTGAAAAATACATTATGAAAAGGAATTGGTGCAAGCAACCTAATGCTATGTGTTAATATTCTTCTACTTATTCTTCAACTACCGCTTTTCCAAAGTATTGTAGGGTCGCGGGTGTGAACCGAGTCGCACATGTGAATTTCATCCTCTTTTACGACCGGATGCCCTTCCTCATGCCAATCCTATGTAGAGGAATATAATCGCTATTGCGTGTTTGTGTAGTGATTGGTAGTGTGATCTGTTGTCTGAACATGAAGAGGAAAGTGTTGGAACAAACACACACACCCAGTCCCCAAGCCAGAAGAGTTAATCAGACGCGATTAAAATCCCCGTTCCAGTCTGGAAAAGAACCCGGGACCCCATGAACCGAAGGCTTGAATGCTGACCATTCAGTCAACGAGTCTAAGTGTTAATATTCTGTGGATGGTATTCAGAATGGGTAATGGGTAGGAAGAGGAAAGCCTGTCTCGTGGCCCACCAGGTCACCGGATTTAACGTCATCAGACTTCTTCCCGTGGGGGCATTTGAAGTAAACACTTTACACCCAGGAGCTAGAAAATCCAATGCGCCTTCGACAATTCAGCGCCTTAATCTGCAGGTCAGTGACATCGGCTCTGTTACATAGCACTGGAATATCCATTCAGCGGCGTGTTCAGATGTGCATAAACCAAACAGGTCATCACTTCGAGCACTTTCTAACGTAACTAACCATAGCTAGTGCAATTGGGTTCACCCCCACAAGTTATCCCGCCTTTGTCCAACTCTGATGACACATCGGCCCGTCTAGGGCCACGCACACTTTCATTCAATGAAGACGATATTTCGCGTACAATAAGAGACGGTTAAAACTAAATAACAACGCACTCGCGGTTTCTATTATTTGGCAATATTATGGCATATCAGCTTCCTATTTTTGTGTAAGCCGTAAATATAAAGCTATCCATTTTACTGTGTGTACTGTGCGTACCGGAAGGATACATATTTTCAGTACGTTCAAAAACTGCAGTTTTGAATTAAACAATATTTGTAGTGGCAGCTGATTCACCGGGAATATAGAAAAATGTCATCCTTCTTTTACTGTGGGCCGGGTTGAGTGGCTAAGATGGTTGAGGCACTGGCCTTCTGACCCCAGCTTGGCCGGTTCGACCCTGACTCAGTCCGGTGGTATTTGAAGGTGCTAAAATACGTCAGCCTCGTGTCGGTATGTTTAGTCGCACGTAAAAGAATTTCTGTGGGACAAAATTGCGGCACCTCGGCGTCTCCAAAAACCGTTAAATTAGTTAGCTGGACGTAAAAACATCATTATTGTTATTATTATTTGCTATTGGCTTTACGTCGCACCGACACAGATAGGTCTTATGGCGACGATGGGACAGGAAGGGGCTAGGACTGGGAAGGAAGCGGCCGTGGCCTTAATTAATGTATAGCCCCAGAAATTGCCTAGTGTGAAAATGGGAAACCACGGAAAACCATCTTCAGGGCTGCCGACAGTAGGGTTCGAGCCCACAATCTCCCGAATGCTGGATACTGGCCGCACTTAAGCGACTGCAGCTATTGAGCTCGGTATTATTATTATTATTATTATTATTATTATTATTATTATTATTATTATTATTATTATTATTATTATTCCGCCTCTGTGGTGTAGTGGTTAGCGTGATTAGCTGCCACCCCTGGAGGCCCGGGTTCGATTCCCGGCTCTGCCACGAAATTTGAAAAGTGGTACGAGGGCTGGAACGGGGTCCACTCAGCCTCGGAAGGTTAGCTGACTAGAGGTGGGTTCGATTCCCACCTCAGCCATCTTCGAAGTGGTTTTCCGTGGTTTCCCACTTCTCGTCCAGGCGAATGCCGGGATGGTACCTAACTTAAGGCCACGGCCGCTTTCTTCCCTCTACCTTGCCTATCCTTTCCAGTCTTCCCATCCCTCTACAAGGCCCCTGTTCAGCATAGCAGGTGAGGCCGCCTGGGTGAGGTACTGGTCATTATCCCCAGTTGTATCCCCCGACCAAGAGTCTGAAGCTCCAGGACACTGCCCTTGAAGCGGTAGAGGTGGGATCCCTCGCTGAGTCAGAGGGAAAAGCCGATCCTGGAGGGTAAACAGATGATGATGCTGATTATTATTATTATTATTATTATTATTATTATTATTATTATTATTATTATTATTATTATTCCGCTGACGTAAATTTAACCTGAAATTACGGCAAGGATGACTAGAGCTTACATCAATGCCAGTGGTGTAACTTTGTTACGTTTGGGTTTCGGCCCTAGCTTAGTTGGCTCGGTATGACTGTGCCTGTCACTTGAAGTGGCAGTGATTACTTTCTATTTATTTATTTTCTCTTTTGGGTGTACTTGTATGTTACCAAGCGAACTGGCCGTGCGATTAGACTCTACAGGCTTGGCATTGAAGCTTAGCACAATGAAGAAACTAGAAGCATGTGACAAGTGGTTCCTTCGAAGAATGCCAAAATGAAATGGCGTATGGCTTTTAGTGCCGGGAGTGTCCGAGAACATGTTCGGCTCGCCAGGTGCAGGTCTTTTGATTTGACTCCCGTAGGCGAACTCCGCGTCATGATGAGGATGAAGTGATGATAAAGATGACACATACACCCATCCCCTGTGCCAGTGAAATTAACCAATGATGGTTAAAATTCCCGACCCTTCCGGGAATCAAAACCGGGACCCCTGTGACCAAAGGCCAGCACGCTAACAATTTAGCCATGGAGCCGGACGAAGAATGCTAAAAGTGTGCTGGACTGATCAAGTGACGAAAAAATGCCCTGAAAAGAACAAACAGTGAAATTCAGCTCTTGTCTGCCATTAAATGTAGAAAAACTACCCATGTAGGATATGTGCTTAGGGGTAAAAAAATGTACAAAATATAAACTTCTTGAACTAACACGGGAAGTTCCTATAATCTAATGTTAGTGCTTTGGGAAAGGAATTAAAATACCCCCAGAACTCCAGCGTGTGACTTCTTTGATTTCAGTTTCTTCTTTCTATTATCTGTCAATATTAAGGATGTTTTATGTGGGTTAAGATGCCGTTGAAATTAATTGAACAAGAAAAGGGAATCAAGTGTTCAAGAAATAAAAGTAATTCAAGTAGGCATTTACATTTGCTCAAGTGTTTTTATCCGCATGGCCCTGAGAGTCACTCAGCCCACACCAAATATGTGAACCAGGTTAATTTCTGGGGCAAAGGACGTAGAGCTAACCACTCTACCCAACCAATTGCCGAAGCTACAGGTAGAGGAAGCCCTTGACTTGCATCCCTCCATGGGCCTCCATAGCCTCTACGGATATAACATTGAAGTGTTATTGTACAAATGACATCGAAGTAGACCATGGACGACGTACTGTGTAAAATTTTCAGTTGGAAAATAATTTTCAGTTGGAAAATAATTCTAGTGGTAGAACTGACCACAAGTTCAAAATTAGAAGAAATTTTAGCAGAAGCGATTGGGGTAAATTTTCTTTCATTGGGAAGGGCGTGAAGGAGTGGAACAGTTTACCAGGGGTATGTTTGATCCTTTTCCAAAATCTGTACAGATATTCAAGAAGAGAATAAACAACAACAGAGATAATAAATTAAATGTAAGAGGGCATTCGACCAGTGCAGGATATTGTAAATAAAAAATGCGTGTGATTAAATTAATTCCATCCCCTGGTCTAAGGAGTTTGGACATGCCCAAGTAGGGGACTGCCTGTAGGGGTGAAGTACAGTGGGGACTTCGAGGGCCCTGGGACCGCTACGGTAGCTGTGAAGGCCCTTCAGGAACTCTGAAAAGTGGTGGCAAAAGGGGCTCTGGTTAAGACGCAGCAGGTCGTTATTCTACTTAGGTTCCAAAACGGGTAAAATATAAATATGTAAATAAATTCAATGTTAATTTTAATCTTATACCAGTTGTATAGTATTATTAGAAGTAATTTGACATACCGTACTGTATATGAGTTGACTATGTTTGTAAGATATTATAAGTAGAATTTTGTAAACAATATAAATTTATTAAGGATGATGTGTGTGTTTAATAGAAAAAATTATTAGCGTAAATTGTATAATATTGTATTCTAGGAAAATTTTCTTCGTCTCCTGTTAATTTAAAATTTAGTGCTTGACAATAATGTATTTTAGTGTACCATTTGCCACCGAGGTAGACACCTCATTTGCAAATAAAGAGATTTTCATTTTTGATTTGATTTGAAATGTTACTAGGATTATATGTACTGAGTTGGGGTCTATGACTGAAGGGAAGCGAAGAGAAAACAAGGACTTTGGATGATGAAAGAATGCTTACAGCGAAGATACAGTGGAATTTCCGCTTTACTTCTTTCTGAGCTGATGTTGGAGAATTCAAATGAATACAAATCTTGCTTAATTTTGAGGATGCATTGGGAATTATTACGACGCATGAACATCGATCACAAATTTTCATGAAGGATGCTACTTTAGCAAGAGCAAATTTGAAGTGGTATTATGCTCTTTCGCTGCAGGGAATTGCTACAGAAGTCTCCAACAATTTTTTCGTGTATCAAAGACTCAAATTTCAAATTTTATGGTGGAGTACGCGTTTACATGAGGCAAGTTCTTCTTTCATTCCGGTAAGGACTTTCGTGCTGCCGTCTTATCCATTTGACTGGCCTGGATACTTGTTCTATTACTAGATCATGTGCTTAGTTGGCATTGCCTGCTTTCATTTTTTTGTTCGAGTAGTAACTTGAACAGTACGTAACCAGACTTTACGGTGGAACTCGGATGGCTACACCTTGAAGAAACACACACACCATGTGCCTTGAATATATTGCTCCGAACTCCTAAAAACTACATTAAATGCTGGGGCTGTACCTTAATTAAGGCCACGGCCGCTTCCTTCCAACTCCTAGGCCTTTTCTATCCCATCGTCGCCATAAGACCTATCTGTGTCGGTGCGACTTAAAGCCGCTAGCAAAAAGAAAAAAACCTACATTCTCCATTCTGCAGTATGTGAACGATGTTATAGTCTTACGAGCGCCCTGTGAAGAGCAGCAGAGCGCAGAACACGACACGACACGCTGTACTCAAACACAAATCCTAGATTTACAACTCCTCCACCGTTATGGCTTGCCGAGAATGGAACCTGCTTCCACAACAGTTTAGAGGTTTTCAACATGCATACATACATACATACATTATCATTATAGACTGTTATGCCTTTCAGCGTTCAGTCTGCAAGCCTCTGAGAATTTACTAAACGTCGCCACAATCCTCGATTTGCAACTAGTGTTGTGGCCTCATTTAGTTCTATAACTCTTATCTTTAAATCGTTAGAAACCGAGTCTAACCATCGTCGTCTTGGCCTCCCTCTACTTCTCTTACCCTCCATAACAGAGTCCATTATTCTCCTAGGCAACCTATCCTCCTGCATCCGCCTCACATGACCCCACCACCGAAGCCGGTTTATGCGTACAGCTTCATCCATCGAGTTCATTCCTAAATTAGCATTTATCTCCTCATTCCGAGTACCCTCCTGCCATTGTTCCCACCTGTTTGTACCAGCAATCATTCTCGCTACTTTCAAGTCTGTTACTTCGAACTTATGAATAAGATATCCTGAGTCCACCCAGCTTTCGCTCCCGTAAAGCAAAGTTGGTCTGAAAATAGACCGATGTAAGGATAGTTTCGTCTGGGAGCTGACTTCCTTCTTACAGAATACTGCTGATCGCAACTGCGAGCTCACTGCATTTGCTTTGCTACACCTTGATTCAATCTCTCTTACTGCACTGACTGACAGAGCAAATGCAACACCAAGGAGGAGTGGTTCGAAAGGGATGAAAGTTGGGGAAAAAACAGAGACGGCACGGACGAATAATTGATGTTTATTTCAAACCGATATGCAGGTTACACAATGCGCACGGCATCGACTCAGTAGGATGTAGGACCACCGCGAGCGGCGATGCACCCAGAAACACGTCGAGGTACAGAGTCAATAAGAGTGCGGATGGTGTCCTGAGGGATGGTTCTCCATTCTCTGTCAACCATTTGCAACAGTTGGTCGTCCGTACGAGGCTGGGGCAGAGTTTGCAAACGGCGTCCAATGAGATCCCACACGTGTTCGATTGGTGAGAGATCCGGAGAGTACGCTGGCCACGGAAGCATCTGTACACCTCGTAGAGACTGTTGGGAGATGCGAGCAGTGTGTGGGCGGGCATTATCCTGCTGAAACAGAGCATTGGGCAGCCCCTGAAGGTACGGGAGTGCCACCGGCCGCAGCACATGCTGCACGTAGCGGTGGGCATTTAACGTGCCTTGAATACGCACTAGAGGTGACGTGGAATCATACGCAATAGCGCCCCAAACCATGATGCCGCGTTGTCTAGCGGTAGGGCGCTCCACAGTTACGGCCGGATTTGACCTTTCTCCACGCCGACGCCACACGCGTCTGCGGTGACTATCACTGACAGAACAGAAGCGTGACTCATCGGAGAATACGACGTTCCGCCATTCCCTCATCCAAGTCGCTCTAGCCCGGCACCATGCCAGGCGTGCACGTCTATGCTGTGGAGTCAATGGTAGTCTTCTGAGCGGACGCCGGGAGTGCAGGCCTCCTTCAACCAATCGACGGGAAATTGTTCTGGTCGATATTGGAACAGCCAGGGTGTCTTGCACATGCTGAAGAATGGCGGTTGACGTGGCGTGCGGGGCTGCCACCGCTTGGCGGCTGATGCGCCGATCCTCGCGTGCTGACGTCACTCGGGCTGCGCCTGGACCCCTCGCACGTGCCACATGTCCCTGCGCCAACCATCTTCGCCACAGGCGCTGCACCGTGGACACATCCCTATGGGTATCGGCTGCGATTTGACGAAGCGACCAACCTGCCCTTCTCAGCCCGATGACCATACCCCTCGTAAAGTCGTCTGTTTGCTGGAAATGCCTCCGTTGACGGCGGCCTGGCATTCTTAGCTATACACGTGTCCTGTGGCACACGACAACACGTTCTACAATGACTGTCGGCTGAGAAATCACGGTACGGAGTGGGCCATTCGCCAACGCCGTGTCCCATTTATCGTTCGCTACGTGCGCAGCACAGCGGCACATTTCACATCATGAGCATACCTCAGTGACGTCAGTCTACCCTGCAATTGGCATAAAGTTCTGACCACTCCTTCTTGGTGTTGCATTTGCTCTGTCAGTCAGTGTATATTACCATCCTGGGAGAACACACAACCTAAATACTTGAAATTATCGACCTGTTCTAGCTTTGTATCACCAATCTGACATCGATTCTGTTGAATTTCTTACCTACTGACATCAATTTAGTCTTCGAGAGGCTAATTTTCATACCATACTCATTGCACCTATTTTCAAGTTCCAAGATATTAGACTGCAAGCTTTCGGCACAGTCTGCCATTAAGACCAAGTCGTCAGCATAGGCCAAACTGCTTACTACATTTCCACCTAACTGAATCCCTCCCTGCCATTTTATACCTTTCAGCAGATGATCCATGTAAACTACGAACAGCAAAGGTGATAGATTACAGCCTTGTCTAACTCCTGTAAGTACCCTGAACCAAGAGCTCATTCTACCATCAATTCTCACTGAAGCCCAATTGTCAACATAAATGCCTTTGATTGATTTTAATAATCTACCTTTAATTCCATAGTCCCCCAGTTTGGAGAACATATTTTCCCTCGGTACCCTGTCATATGCTTTCTCTAGATCTACAAAACATAAACATAACTGCCTATTCCTCTCGTAGCATTTTTCAATTACATGGCGCATACTGAAAATCTGATCCTGACAGCCTCTCTGTGGTCTGAAACCACACTGGTTTTCATCAAACTTCCTCTCAACGACTGATCGCACCCTCCCTTCCAGGATGCCAGTGATACTTTGCCTGGTATACCAATCAATGATATACCTCGATAGCTGTTGCAATCCTTCCTGTTCCCTTGCTTATAGATAGGTGCAATTACTGCTTTTGTCCAATCTGAAGGTACCTTACCAACACTCCACGCTAATTTTACTACTCTATGAGGCCATTTCATCCCTGCCTTCCCACTGTACTTCACCATTTCAGGTCTAATTTCATCTATTCCTGCTGCCTTATGACAATGGAGTTTATTTACTATCCTTTCCACTTCCTCAAGCATAATTTCACCAACATCGTTTTCCTTCTCACCATGAGCTTGGCTGTTTGCATCACCACCATGATGATTTCCTTTTACATTGAGAAGATGTTCAAAATATTCCCTCCACCTCTCCAGTGATTCCCTGGGATCTATTATGAGTTCACCTGAATTACTCAAAACACTGTTCATTTCCTTTTCCCCTCCCTTCCTAAGATTCTTTATTACTGTCCAGAAAGGTTTCCCTGCTGCTTGACCTAGCCTTTCCATGTTATTACCAAAATCTTCCCATGACTTATTTTTGAATTCAACAACTATTTGTTTCGCTCTGTTTCTTTCTTCTACGTACAAATCCCTGTCTGCCTTGGCCCTTGTTTGGAGCCATTTCTGATAAGCCTTCTTTTTACGTTTACAGGCTGCTCTCACTTCATCATTCCACCAAGATGTTCGCCTTTTCCCATCTTTACACACAGTTGTTCCTAGGCATTCCCTTGCTGATTCTATTACAGCATCCCTGTATGCCACCCATTCACTTTCTATATCCTGAACCTGCTTACTGTCTACTGTTCGAAACTTCTCACTAATCATATCCATGTACTTCTGTCTAATTTCCTCGTCCTGGAGACATTCTACCCTTATTCGTTTGCAGACAGATTTCACTTTCTCTACCCTAGGCCTAGAGATACTTAATTCACTACAGATCAGATAGTGGTCTGTAACATCGAAAAATCCGCGAAAAACTCGTACATTCCTAACAGATTTCCTGAATTCAAAGTCTGTTAAGATATAGTCTACACTGACTGACAGAGCAAATGCAACACCAAGGAGGAGTGGTTCGAAAGGGATGAAAGTTGGGGAAAAAACAGAGACGGCACGGACGAATAATTGATGTTTATTTCAAACCGATATGCAGGTTACACAATGCGCACGGCATCGACTCAGTAGGATGTAGGACCACCGCGAGCGGCGATGCACGCAGAAACACGTCGAGGTACAGAGTCAATAAGAGTGCGGATGGTGTCCTGAGGGATGGTTCTCCATTCTCTGTCAACCATTTGCCACAGTTGGTCGTCCGTACGTGGCTGGGGCAGAGTTTGCAAACGGCGTCCAATGAGATCCCACACGTGTTCGATTGGTGAGAGATCCGGAGAGTACGCTGGCCACGGAAGCATCTGTACACCTCGTAGAGCCTGTTGGGAGATGCGAGCAGTGTGTGGGCGGGCATTATCCTGCTGAAACAGAGCATTGGGCAGCCCCTGAAGGTACGGGAGTGCCACCGGCCGCAGCACATGCTGCACGTAGCGGTGGGCATTTAACGTGCCTTGAATACGCACTAGAGGTGACGTGGAATCATACGCAATAGCGCCCCAAACCATGATGCCGCGTTGTCTAGCGGTAGGGCGCTCCACAGTTACGGCCGGATTTGACCTTTCTCCACGCCGACGCCACACGCGTCTGCGGTGACTATCACTGACAGAACAGAAGCGTGACTCATCGGAGAACACGACGTTCCGCCATTCCCTCATCCAAGTCGCTCTAGCCCGGCACCATGCCAGGCGTGCACGTCTATGCTGTGGAGTCAATGGTAGTCTTCTGAGCGGACGCCGGGAGTGCAGGCTTCCTTCAACCAATCGACGGGAAATTGTTCTGGTCGATATTGGAACAGCCAGGGTGTCTTGCACATGCTGAAGAATGGCGGTTGACGTGGCGTGCTTGGCTGCCACCGCTTGGCGGCGGATGCGCCGATCCTCGCGTGCTGACGTCACTCGGGCTGCGCCTGGACCCCTCGCACGTGCCACATGTCCCTGCGCCAACCATCTTCGCCACAGGCGCTGCACCGTGGACACATCCCTATGGGTATCGGCTGCGATTTGACGAAGCGACCAACCTGCCCTTCTCAGCCCGATGACCATACCCCTCGTAAAGTCGTCTGTTTGCTGGAAATGCCTCCGTTGACGGCGGCCTGGCATTCTTAGCTATACACGTGTCCTGTGGCACACGACAACACGTTCTACAATGACTGTCGGCTGAGAAATCACGGTACGAAGTGGGCCATTCGCCAACGCCGTGTCCCATTTATCGTTCGCTACGTGCGCAGCACAGCGGCGCATTTCACATCATGAGCATACCTCAGTGACGTCAGTCTACCCTGCAATTGGCATAAAGTTCTGACCACTCCTTCTTGGTGTTGCATTTGCTCTGTCAGTCAGTGTATTATGGATCTGGTACCCCTAGCCTCCCATGTGTAGCGGTGAATAGCCTTATGCTTGAAGAATGTATTCGTAACAGCTAAACCCATACTAGCACAGAAGTCCAGCAAACGCTTCCCATTCCCATTAGCTTCCATATCTTCCCCACATTTACCAATCACCCTTTCGTATCCTTCAGTTCTATTCCCAACTCTCGCATTGAAATCGCCCATTAGCACTAGTCTATCCTTGCTGTTGACCCTGACCACGATGTCACGCAATGCTTCATAAAACTTGTCAACTTCATCCTCATCTGCACCCTCACATGGTGAATACACGGTCACAATTCTTGTCCTAATTCCTCCCACTGACAAATCTACCCACATCATTCGCTCATTTACGTGCCTAACAGAAACTATGTTGCGTGCAATGGTATTCCTGATAAAGAGCCCTACCCCAGACTCTGCCCTTCCCTTTCTAACACCCGTCAAGTACACTTTATAATCTCCTATCTCTTCCTCATTATCTCCCCTTACCCGAATATCACTTACTCCTAGCACATCCTGATGCATCCTCTTTGCTGACTCAGCCAGTTCTACCTTCTTTCTTCCATAAGCCCCATTAATATTGATAGCTCCCCATCGAATTCCATTTCGTTCGCCAAGTTGTTTCCAAGGAGTCCCTCGCCTGGCAAATGGGAGTGGGACTCCATAACTCCCATAGGTCCGAGGCTTGCTTAAAGTGTTCTGAGCTCGGTAAATTCATGAAGTAGGATGCTGCCCTACTTGCACATAGTCCAAGTGAGGATCTCTCCTCTAACGGGTTATGGACCACCGGTGAATTGTATAGTCCTAGCCGCCTGAGCACAAGGAGGGCCACGGCTCAGAATATGTCCGAGATGCCCACTCCCATTCCATAGCAACTGGTATCCCGACTCTCAGGACCACTTACTAGGCCACTCAGGCGTTGCCCATGGTTCACGAACTAGGACGTGACTACAGTAACCCACAAACGTGTATTCAAAATATTTATACGAGAAATGCTCGTAGAAATATAGAAGCCGTCTTCTCCACTAGAGTATTTTAAATGAAGTATCACGTACCGGTGGTCCGGATGCAATATAGGACTGAAGATGCAGGGCTGAGTGACTGACTTGTCAGATGAAAGAGCATGACCTTCTGACTCCAAGCTAGTGGGTTCGATCCTTGTTGAGTGCGATAGTATTTGAAGGTGTTTCATTAAGCCAGCATGGTGCCGGTAGATTTGTGGGCGCGTGAAAGAAATCCTGCGGGACAAAATTTCGGCACCTTGAATTTTCCTAAAATTGTGAAAGTAATCAGTGGGACGTAGAATCCTATATCAGAACTGGAGATCCCATGGCTATTATTGTCGTATCGATATTCGTACAGAACTACAGTCAAGCGTGTTTTATACTCTGTGTTAAGAAAATATCGTGGAACAGAGAGGTGTAACAAGATGCCGGGGTGAATGGGCGGACAAGGACATGCCCAAAGCATAAGTTAAAGCACTAAATCTTGAAATGTTGCTTCGTTCATTAACTTTTGTTTTGATTTTTAAATTTCTTTGATAGAAGGTTTCCAACAAACAACAACAAATGAGCTCGTCAGCTCTGATAACAGCGGACTATAAGTTCAAAAATCAGGTACAGTAACAAGATAATATATAAGGTACGAGTATTATAGCTCTGAACAGGTGCACTATTATAAGCGCATGTTTGCTCCACTAATTTACATCCTAGGAGACTGAGCTCCAGAAGTTACTACAGGCCACCCTCTCAGAGGCACAAGCTTCTTACAAATTTATGTCTGATAAACTTCAAGTACTGAGTTTATAGTCACTTCTCCTCAACAGTCTTCTACACACTCGTCTATCAATAATTACAATTTAAACGGGGGCAATGAGCGCCCATACTAAATGGCCTTAATGTAAAAATAAAAGTTTTAACATTATTGGCCATGAACAAAGGCTAGGAGGCGAAACACTTGCACTCCCTTTAGAAAAACTCTTAAAACCCGAAAACGGCTTATGGGCCGAGGTAGCAGAAACAATGCCTGTACTACAGAGCGCTGAGTAAACGAGAAATATTAAATGCCGAAGGAGTGTGAAGAATTTAGAGGTTTAGAAAATTTTAGTCACCCTATACCAAGTTGAATGGGAATCAACAGAGGGTGAACACTCTTTGTTCCCTTAATTTACATGTTTCCTAGCACGGATTTGTACCGAGTCCTCGGACTTGCCGAAAATCTGCATTTAAAACCCTAAATTAGGATTTTACATAAAATTAACGAAGTTTGAAACCTTCCCCTCAAGCTATCTGCCTGGAGCTATCACATGTTAAGGAATTTCTGCCATTACTTTGAATTGTAAGGCCTTCCGAACGCCGCGCTGCACCCTCTAACTCGTAATCACTAGACCGGAGCGATGAAGATGACAATACGGCCATAAAGCACCCAGCTTATAAAACAGTTCCGAGGGGAAGTTTTCAGTACTCTTTTCAGATAGGCAGGATGCCTGTACAAACCCCCAATTTTAATTGGCTAGAGAAATATACACGAAATTTCTGATTGGTTAATAACTAAGGAAGAAAGAAGCCATAGGAGTGTTGACAATTTTAACCTATGAACAAAACAATCTTCAGAAACGTAATGTTCAACACCTTCAAAAAATTGAAATTTCCTTAAGAATGAAGTGTCCTGTATCCCGCCAGAGGGGCATATAGGCCGATGGTGGAGACATCTATTAGTAATAATAATGCTATTTGCTTTACGTCCCACTAACTACTTTTACGGTTTTCGGAGACGCCCAGTTGCCGGAATTTTGTCCCGCAGGAGTTCTTTTACGTGCCAGTAAATCTACCGACACGAGGCTGACGTATTTGAGCACCTTCAAATACCACCGGACTGAGCCAGGATCGAACTTGCCAAGTTGGGGTCAGAAGGCCAGCGCCTCAACCGTCTGAGCCACTCAGCCCGGCACATCTAATAGTTGAAGGTCCAAGTATCTTGTATTACATTTCTTCAAGATTCATAGAACATATGGCCTTCTATAAAGCGCACAGTTCAACGGGACGGAGAAGGTGTATGCCGGTACACTCTGAATTTATTTTACGGTTAATTTATAAAACTCTTCTCTTGTTCACTTAACAGTTATTTCACTACCTTCATTATTATTATTATTATTATTATTATTATTATTATTATTATTATTATTATTATTATTATTATTATTTTATTAGAGCCTCCGTGGCTCAGACGGCAGCGCGTCGGCCTCTCACCGCTGGATACCGTGGTTCAAATCCCGGACGCTCCATGTGAGATTTGTGCTGGACAAAGCGGAGGCGGGACAGGTTTTTCTCCGGGTACTCCGGTTTTCCCTGTCATCTTTCATTCCAGCAACACTCTCCATTCTCATTTCATAGCATCTATCAGTCATTAATAAATCACTTTGGGAGTGGCGACCCCATCGTACTAATAGCCTATATCTGCTTCATTCATTCCATCCCTGACCCGGTCAATGACTGGAAAACAGGTTGTAGATTTTCATTTTCATTATTTTATTAGATTTCTTCTGTGAGATTACATTACATAATGTTTCTTTTTGGAAATTAATGTATGCCTATTAGATCGTGTAATGAAGTAGTAGATTGAATTTAGTCTAGTATCGCCGAGTAAGTTGTCTGCGCGCTACATTTCGTATTGAAGCTTGCATTCAGCAGAAGACACAATCAAACTCTACCGATGGCTGCTCTGAAAATGGTTTTCCGACGTTTTCCATTTTTTCACCAGGTTGTACCTTAGTTAGTTAATTCGTCCCTCCGAAGTCCTCGACCTTTCCCAACCCATCGTCGGTGAAAACCTATCTGCGTTACTGTAGCATTAAACCAACTGAAAAAGTGGTGTTGTATCACCAGTCAAGTGTAAGACAGCGAAGAAATTGACAGCTATATCTGTCTATCTATCCCCGAAATATCCCAAAATCATTCCTTTCTAACGGTTCAAAATCGCACTAACCTACAGGGTATAATTGAAATAAGGTACGTCCTTCTAACATAGTGATAGAAGAGGCTATTTTAAGCAGGCTATGCGAATAACTAGCCTTCTATCTTTTAATTTAAAATCAAGTATTAGAAAGTCAATGTTTTTTTTAGGTTTTCAGTAAATCTTCAGGCGACAGTGGCTGTAGCTACAGGGGGTTCGGGCGAGGCAAGTTCGGTGATGGAAAGAGGTTGCGTAATTCAGGCATGACAGAGATAGGGAGGCGAAGAGTCGACTGTTAAGTGAATAACGGTTTTCTTCTTGTAGAATTCCTGCGTAAACCAATTGCTGTTGTTGTTGCTGCAATTTCACATAAGAGATTGGGATATATGGGCCGGTAGTACTGTGCTGCCTACCTGGTAAGTGTTTCTACACTGATTGATTGATTGATTGATTGATTGATTGATTGATTGATTGATTGATTGATTGATTGATTGATTGATTGATTGATTGATTGATTGATTGATTGATTGATTCATTCATTCATTCATTCGTTCATTCATTAAATATTTAAAGGACAAAAAGTATCTTCGATTGAGATAACGTTCCCGATAAATTCGTCCCACTCTTGCTCTATTACATCTTGCCTCATCATAAATTAAAATCATATTACACATTTCACGATTTGATAAAGCCATTTCGCCTGTGCTCAGAGCTCGTCTGCAGGTTGCAGTGCACTGACCTGGAGACACATTGACTTCACAGCCTTGGAGGGGAGGACGACCTGGGGAAATTGCAGCTGTGTTGATGTTCTGTTTAGCGGAATGGGAGTATGCAGAGCCTGCTGATTTCCCTAAAACACTGATTAAAACGTTGTGATTTATTATCTCTTACACTAATTAGAATAGGAGGAAAAGTTTTGAAGACGTTTGCTTAGAGTACCGTCTTCCCCCACCAGTTGAAATGACGTATCAGTTACACCTTGTACAATAGGTTTTCAGTTATAGTGAGATGAATAGGGTAGGATGCGACCGTGGCTTTAATTAAAATATAAATAAACCCACAACAAATCCCATGGCACCGAACCGCTGATGGGCCTTGCCCGGTTACGTCTCAAAACTCACGAATGTCAAAACTCATGGGCTAAATTTTTTAAAGTTTTTGGTATGGTTTTACGTCGCACCGACACAGATAGGTATTATGGCGACGATGGGATAGGAAAGGCCTAGGATTTGGAAGGAAGCGACCGTGGCCTTAATTAAGGTACAGCCCCAGCATTTGCCTGGTGTGAAAATGGGAAACCACGGAAAACCATTTTCAGGGCTGCCGATAGTGGGATTCGAACCTACTATCTCCCGGATGCAAGCTCACAGCCGCGCGCCTCTACGCGCACGGCCAACTCGCCCGGTTGGGCTAAAATTAGTAGCAAATAATATCAGAACTAACGACTAAAAACTAGTAGCTAAATTAACGTTCTAATGATTCACAACATTCACGACTCTGGATAGTAGATGCCTGTGATGACCGCAGGGGGGGGGGATAAGGTGAGATATGACTCACGCACCAGGCCTCACCGGAGAACACACGCCATTATTATAAATTTACGTCAAAGGAGAAAAATGATATTATCTTTAAGACCACAGCAAAATATTTTAATAATAATAATATACCTCTGTATCTTTCATTCACCAACCATTATTTTCCCCTGTGACGGCAGAATAACATCCACAGTATCCCCTGCCTGTCGTACGAGGTGACTAAAAGGGGCTTCAGATGCTCTTACATTAAAGAAAAGGCTAGATAAACAACTGATAGGCAATTTGCCAAATTGG
Source organism: Anabrus simplex (assembly GCF_040414725.1). Taxonomy (NCBI): domain Eukaryota; kingdom Metazoa; phylum Arthropoda; class Insecta; order Orthoptera; family Tettigoniidae; genus Anabrus; species Anabrus simplex. The sequence goes on along the minus strand of NC_090266.1, from coordinate 426,858,359 downwards.
TGACTGCCCTAAATGCTGATTGATTGATTGATTGATTGATTGATTGATTGATTGATTGATTGATTGATTGATTGATTGATTGATTGATTGATTGATTGATTGATTGATTGATTGATTGATTGAGCTGGAGTTGGTGACCGCGGGGCCCTTAACTGAGTCCGAGCTTTGCTTCCACTCACTTCTGGCAGGCTCCTTGCTCTCATCCATCCTAACCGACTTGTTCTTTTGCGACTCCGACGTTATTAGATTTCCAAGGCCTAAGGAGTCCTTTCATTTTCATGCCCTTCGTGACCCTTGTCTTTCTTTGTCCGATCCTTCATTTTTCGAAGTGTGGGACACTTTCTATTTCCCCCCCTCCGATTAGTATTAATAATGGATGGCTCCCCAATTGTTCTCCCTCTTAAAACAATACTCACCGCCACCACCTTTTCCTTCATTGTTTTCAACACTTACTGTTCGACTCGTTGCTGAACGGTCAGCGTACTGGCCGTCGGTTCAGAGGGTCCCGGGATTGATCCCAGGCCGGGTCGGGGATTTTAACCTTAATTGGTTAATTCCAATGGCACGGGGGCTGGGTGTATGTGTTGTCTTCATCATCATTTCATCCTCATCACGACGCGCAGGTCGCCTACGGCCGTCAAATAGAAAGACTTGCACCTGGCGAGCCGAACCCGTCCTGGGATATCCCGGCACTAAAAACCATGCGACATTTCATTTCAACACTCACTGATTTGTATTGACCATGTCCACACTTTCTTGGCTGGGGGAAAGAACTACTATCACAAAATATCATCACCATCATTTTCGATCTGCTGTCTTTCTGATATCATTTAGCGACTTCATCATATTTCAGATAAAATTCTGACGAATTTTGATTTATGACTTGATCAATTTGGTGAGCCAAATAGTCAATACTACATAGCATTGCGCTTCGTGTAACCGCGTGGGCGCATGATGCAATATATTAATCTATGCATTTTAAGTAACTACATTTGAGAGTGCATGACTCATTCATACGTGTGGAGCATGAGTTCATATTCTTTTCATAATATTTTCCGAAAGCTTATCAGAGACAGTTCGTCCTACCCGCTCACTTCCTGTAAGGGAGTGGAAATAGGCAATTTTAATTTCCCTGTGATGAGACTGATGACAACATTAGGATTACTTTTAATTCGATTATTTCACTACTCAATTGCCCCAGTCATTCTAGTGGAATTTCAAATGAATAATCGAAAATATAACTGAATGAAAATAATAATCGAGTAACCGAAAAATAAATAGAATGGGAAAAATAATCGAATAATCGAAAAATGAAATAATCGAATAAGCGATTATTTTGTATTTGATTATCCCATCAAATGAATATCTAAATGTGGAAATTAAATGAGTGAATTAACAGTCTTAATCTTTGATATCTGTTCCTTGTAAATGACGTCTTCTGGCCGTATAATGGAACTAAGCCCCAATACTACCAATTGACAATTTATTTTAACTAACAATAGGAAATATACCTTTAATTGCATGTCGTCCGGCTCCAAGGATATATGATTAGCAAGTTGGCCTTTGGTCGAACGGATCCAGAGGGCACGGATTCGATTCCCGCCCGGGATTTTAATTGTCATATGTTAATTTCTATGGCTTGGGATCTGGGTCTCCGTGCCGTCTTCAGCATTAAACTTCATGGATTGGAAAAAAGGCGAACCTATTTCTCGTAAGAGTTCATCTATTCACTTATTGCAATCGATTATTCATCCGACGCACTTAAACCGAAAAATGTATTCATGACGCATCCGATTATTCTACGCGATATAACTGAATGATATTTGAAATTCATTCGATAACCTTATTTGATTTTTAAATAACCGGATGGAAGTTATTCTGTTATTAAAAGTATTCAATTATCCATTCAAAGAAGTATGGCCCTACTCGAGAGTTTTGAGACTGGCCCAGGTAGAGAAACCTACTCTCATTAATCTTCTTCTTGGAATTCGTGAATTATGATACTCGTGAGTTTTGAGATTCATGAATTCTGAGGTGACACACCTTATCCTACCAAGCGACCGTTGCGCGTGACACATGGTCAATGCGTTGAATCCTCGTGGTTTTCTAGACCTGGGTCGTCATCTCATCGTCAGATACTGTAGTTCCTCAATTGTAAACCCGGAGGCTGATTGGATTTCGAACCAACCCTCAGGTCAAGGTAAAAATCCCTGATCTAGCCGGTAATCGAGCCCGGGGTTTCCGGATCAGAGGCAGGCATGGTACCCCCTAGACCGTCGGGCTGGCTTAATTGCAGTCCCGGCATTTGCCTGGTTTGTAAATGAGAAACAAAGGAAAGTCGTCTTCGGGGCTGGCGATGGTTGGTTTTGAACATACCATCTCCCGAAGCAAGTTACATGACCCGTACCGCAAAACTAACTCACGAAGTGAACACCAAAACTCTTCGAAAAATATGTCATCATATTTAATTTTATGATAGGCTGTGTTCGCCGACTACACTTGATTAATACAGCGTAAAATTGATATGTGAAATAAAACACTTGTCAGTTTTGACTTTTCCGACCCCATGCCTAAATGGTTAGAATACTAGTCTTCAGTCCAAGGGCTCCCGGGTTCTACTTCCAGCTGGGTCGGTGATTCTAACATTAATTGGTTAATTCCTCTGGCTTGATGACTGGGTTCGTGTGCCGCCTTCAACCTTAGAGTTCTACATAGGTAGGGATCAATCCTCACAGTAGCGCAGGTCGTCTACAGGAGTCAACTTGAATGATGCACACCTGGCCTCTCCGGAGACCATACACCATTATTATTATTATTATTATCGTGGACTTAGAAAGGCAGATGTGTTCGAGTCCCACTATTGGCCATCGTTGAGTTAATCATTCCTCGTTCCCGTCATGGAGCGCGATCTCTTCGGAATGGATTTTAGTACATACGGTAAACGGTAACAGAAGAGAGTTTGTTCCTGCTGCGCTAAAAGTAAACAGTCCCCATGTCTTAATGAAACAACAATAACAAGGAAAGTGTTTAGACATCTTCATCTAAGCACACCGTGCCCATTTCAGTTAGGTCGAGTAGCGGACTGGCTCATTGTGTGCTGAAAACCGACACACCTGTATTCCTGGTTTTGGCATTCAGCCAGTACACTCCTACTGAGCCAGTTTCTCGCGTCTGTTAGCCGGAGATTAGCGGTTCTCGTTCCTTACTTAACAGTTGTGCAAGTCACTCTCATTGTATTTAATGTCTTTCTTCCAACCAGACAGTTATGTGTGTTGAATAAATACGTTTTGAGTTAAAACTACAATTGAACAATTTGCCGAAAGATGAGCTCATAAACCTAGTGTGATATTTGCGATCCATCTTTTCTGTTTTTTTTACCAAACTGCTCACAGTTAGAATCTTGATCATTGCGTACGAGATATTTTTTAAAGTGAAAAGTCGTTTCCATTTCATTTCAAATAAAGGGACATTCACACTTAAAACGGTTAAGAGCGAGTTGGCCATGCGGTTGCTGACGCGCGGCTGTGAACTTGCAATCTGGAGATAATGGGTTCGAACCTCCACTGTCGGCAAACCTGAAGATGGTCTTCCGTGATTTCCCATTTTCACACCAGGCAAATGCTGGGGCCTGTATATTAATTAAGGCCACGGCCGTTTTCTTTCCACTCCTAGCCCTTTCCTATGCCATCGTCGTCTTATGACGTATGTATTGAACCCATGACATTTGAGTCATAAAGAGCCAGAGTCCTAAATTTTTTACATGAGGCACCATATAATTCCAGCGCGCCAGGCCATGAGGAGTCCTAGTTACATTTTTATTTTCTGACCAGAGACTGCACCTGGAGAACAGGTGAGATAATTCTCATTCTCACGCAACAGAAGCTACGTCACCCACACGTGTAGAATGTGCAGGGATATAAAGTAATTTGGCGTGGAACTATTTTTGCTGAAATTCCGTTTTAAGAAGAATTGGCGACGAAACCGCCGTGGTAAACGTCAGGAAGTCATAAATGAAACAATTTGGTTGTTAGTGGTAAAGACTTTAGGCCGCTGAGTAGCCCAAGAAGGAAAATTGATGAAAAGACGCGCCTGTTTCTTTAAACTCTGTTACATCGACCAAAATATAGTGCCTACCTTATGAGTTAATTTAAAGACTCAAATTTGTTAAGAGAAACCCTTAATGCTTATCATCAGAACCGCTACTAAACTAAACAATTACGTGTCATTTCAGAATCAGCCCTAATTACATTTTCCGTGAGGTAAAAACTGTGTCAGTAAACTTTTGGCGGTAAGTGAAAACAGCACGGGAGTGGCAGAAAAATGTATAAAACCACGCCGCGCCATTTGCAATTGCCCATTTTGTCCAGTGAATTTGAGGCGACTCCACGCATTTCAGAATAACATTGCAAACTTGTTGGGAAGACTAAGTCCCAGTTAGGTTTGGCCAAAGGTGGCTATAACACCATCTCCAAGTTGAGATATGTTAGAAGGTAAATCGACGGTATTCCAAAATGTGGAATTATCATTCCGATTCAGGTTCAGGCAACAGACGGTCATTATAATGCCGAAATCCTGCAGTTAAATTAGAAAATATCATTGTTGTATCATAAAGTATTGCGTGTGCGGATCGGTGGTTTGACAAACGTGTTCGTTTCGCGCAAGGAAAAAACGTGTGAAGGGCATTTATATATATTGTAATATGCCATTATTTTCAGATGAATGATATGAAATTAGCCATAAAACAATTTACCCAGGATAGGAATCCAAATGAAAGGAAGAGTATGTTTGTAAAGCCATTATCCGTCGGGATGGCTAGATAAGAGTTTGAGAGAGGCTGGTGTCCCTGTAACTATGCAAGGCCACGTACGACTTCCAGGTATGTAAGCTAACCTTTGAAAAGAGCATTTGTTTATTTCATTATATCACCATTTTTTTGTGTATCTGTGACGCACTTTGGTCACCTTTTTTATTTCATGGAAATGTCAGAGGCATACGACGAAAGGTCATTTTATGTTTCTTGGATAATCGGTAGAGCGGGGAAAGTAGCGTGTGAAATGTTGTACAGTGGTAGATTGGATGGTCGTAAAACGAATGTAATATGTATAGCAGAGTATCATTTCCGTACTTTCATCCTACATTTGATGTTTACCTAAGTCAAGATATTAATTTATCACGAAATTCTCTGCTGTGTAAAGATGCAATTCCCGTGTAATCCGTGGTCTACCATTTAGAGCGACTGGGTAGTAATGGCGAAAGTAGCGTGTGAAATGTTGTACAGTGGTAGATTGGATGGTCGTAAAACGAATGTAATATGTATAGCAGAGTATCATTTCCGTACTTTCATCCTATATTTGATGTTTACCTAAGTCAAGATATTAATTTATCACGAAATTCTCTCCTGTGTAAAGATGCAATTCCCGTGTAATCCGTGGTCTACCATTTAGAGCGAATGGTTGGTAATGATGGAATGCCAGCTGTTGCGGAAAGCACGCCGTAATGTGTTAATGAGCTGTAAAGTTTGTAGAGGAGTGTACGAGGCGAAACTGGCGTGTGATTTGTGGAAGGGAAGTGTTATTCCAAAGGTCTATTAAAATATGTGTAGAATTGATGAGGAGAAAATAAGGGTAAAAATTTTGTAAGTCAAGTTGTGAGTTTCGGTATTGAAATATTTTGTTGTCAGACTCAGATATGCGAGAAGAGATGGTTAAGTTGTCACAGATTGTTTTATGTAACAGCATAGTGGATCGCGTAAGAGACATATTTCGTATTATTCTCATGTAGAGAATTTGAGGTAGCAAGTGGTTCAAGTCTTACAGAGTTAGGAGGAAATGTGGCTCAGGTGGTTGAAATCATGTAGTGTTGAAGAGAGTTTTTGTCGGGATTTTTCATTGTAGGAACCCGAAGATTTATTTGTGTAATTTAATGATATGGGAAGAGGGTTGTTCCATAGTTAGGATCCCACGTGAAACCGTGGTGGCTAGGAACATTTCAACTGACGTTTTAAATAAAAGCTTTTCGCACATTCTGTGTTGGTTAAGTGTTGTCTTTCACGCGAGTTGTCAACGAGGCGAGATTTCATTTTTGATACAGTTAGAATGGATATAACGTGTTTGCTTTCATAGAGTTAACGAGGAGGGTCTTCCTTCCAGATAGTGAACCATCTGTTTTCAGGAAGCGAGCCAGCTCATTTGTCAGAAAGGAAATGTAACTGAAATATTGTCATTTATAATAAATGTTTGGAAATAGATTTCATTATTTAAGAAGAGAATCGTTTGGTAGAGAACTTTAGATTCATTATAGGTGCGACGAAAATGATACGATGTTGTGTTATGTTGTAAATAACCATTTTCTTGGGTGTCAAAATTTGAGAATCTGTAGTGATGTTGCTTCATGTTGTTGAGGATCGTCCAAGGTCTTGCGATTATTTTATTTCAATGTCACGATAGCTTGTCAACCCATAGAGTTTTTTGATGGATGAGGTGGTGGTGTTGTTGGCCCAAGGCACAAGTGTAGGTTCGTATGGTATGATCTCATGCCTGTGGAGCACATGGGGGTGCAGTATTCCATTCACCCTAGAGTTTGGGTGATGTGCATTGGGACACATAATTCCCATCAGCGTGAAATCATATCGGAAGGAGATACCGGAATTAGTCCAAAGGATAACCGTAGACGTTATAAGAGATTGACGTGGATTTTTCATTTTGCGTTGTGTGTAAATTTATGCAAATTATAGGATTTAGTGTTAGGATTATTCAAGCTAGTGTCTTAATAATTACTAGTGTTATAACGCAAACTTGTTGAGTGACATCACGAAATAAACAAATTTCACCGGTAGTTATGACGATGTCTTTCGTATTGCAGCTGCGAAACAAGAAAGCTATAAGAATAAACATTAGATAAATATTTTCTGTTATAGGAATGTTTCTGGTAAACATGTCCAAGTGATAACGTAAATTTAATTGGAACAGTTAGGGAGTTTAAAGAAACCACTTCGTCCGGGTTAGATACATTTGTTGTTAATTAGGATTATGCGATTACTTCATTTATTAATTTGTTAAATTCAGTGAAACCGTATTTTGAGAATTAGCTTAAAAGCAAGTGACTAACTTGAAAATGTATTCTGGATATCTTAGATTTATTTGCTGGAAAAAATCAACTTATTAACGTAACGATTAAAGGGACATGTCCCACAGCAAGGGACTTTACTGCCATAGGTGTTGTGAATGTTTATAGTTGTTGTTGTATATTTTGATTTTTGATTTGTTGAGCACCAGGTGTGCTGGCGATTTACTAACGTGGGAACTTTGGTCATGAACTATTTTAACTTAATTATGCAGCCTCGTAATTTGAATGGTCATGGGGTCATCAATCTCAGTGACTTAGATTAGGGCCATCTGCCACTATTAGCATCATTTTCCTTGCGGTAATCATCCACAATGACTTTAACGTAAATCACAAAGTTAGATGTCGGTTCGGGACATAGTCGCAGGTCACATAGATTCAAATAAGGGGCCATGCCGTGCAACCACCGTGTGGCACATACCGATTGGACAGCCTTAATTATACCAAGAGCCCAGAGATCGTGTTACGGGGGCTTGATTATCACGAATCATTATGGTGATACATGCAGTCTCACATGGAATCTGATCTTAGGGATCTCCAGACTTTCTTTATTTTATTCTTTAATTGAGGCGGTGTTTTGTAGTAAGGATGCCCCTCAGGCAATTGAGTTAAGGTCTCAAAAGCCAGCGTTTCTCATCATCGTTGTTATTATTCGTTTGTTTCTAAACGTACAGGATTGAATTCGTTGATCAATTGTTGTGAAATGTCAAGTTTTCTTCAGATTTCGTTTCCAATGGTCAATAAACCTACATTTTTAAATCGAGTTCTCTCATTGTAGACATTAGTTTCAAATTACTGAATCCCGCCTCTTATCTAAGCAAGTAACGAAGAACCTATAAGCGACCTAAGAGAAAGATCTCGTGCCGATTGCTGATAGGTAAGGATGGTAGGTATCGTCTGAAGGGCTTTAAAGGGTTCAGTAAGTCGGTGCAACGTAAAGCCAATTGTAATTTAAAAAACTGTTAACCCCCAGGGGCAGTCAACTTGAGAATGTGGACTGGCGACAGCGGGGCTCGTAGCAACGTCTGGCTTTTCTTACATTTACTTGTGTCACGCTCCTCACTTTCATCCTTCCTCTCAAACCTCCTGTGGTCATCTCTTGTTCTCTTCATACACCGACAGTAATGATAATAATGTTAATGGCTTTACGTCCCACTAACGCATTTTACAGTTTTCTGAGACGCCGAAGTGCCGGAATTTTTTCCCACAGGAGTTCTTTTACGTGCTAGTAAATCTACCGACACGAGTCTCACGTATTTGAGCACCTTCAAATTCCACCGGACTGAGCCAGGATCGAACCTGCCAAGGTGGGGTCAAAAGGCCAGCGCCGCATCCTTCTGAGCCACTCAGTCTGGCACACCGACCATAGCAGATTTACAAGGCCACCCTTCGTGACCTTTCCCATTCTTTTGATTGTTATTTTATTCTTCAAAGATTCGGACCGCTTCCCCTTATTCACTGGTTAGAGTTAAGAGCAGATGATTGCACACACGTAATACCTCTCAAAACAATATTCACCAACAGCTAAGTCGTTCCCTGTCGTTTGGATTGCACATAAAACTGGGGATTCCACTTCAACGATCATGATATGCAGTCTTGTTACACTTCTGACTACGAAATAGGTTATTGGTTGTTGCCGGCGTCGTTAACTCAGTGAGGTATCGATTAATAAAGTCGCATACATGTTTTAGAGATCATGGTGGTTATGGTGTTGTCGACCGTTATTCTCTTAAAAAACACAGTCCCTTTGTTTACCGTTGAAGTGCGGTGTTGTACTTTTGTGACATTTCTGTTCCCCACAACTTTGGTGATTAATATGAGCACCTTTCACCGATAACTACTGCCCACATCGATGCATTGTTGCCGCTCGTGCATACAATGCTCTACAATGATTCAAAATGACCAGCCTGTCCATCGCAGCCTTAAAACATGACCTGTTTGGAACTCGGATAGTTGCATGAATGCTTTACGGTTTCGGTTCGTGGGGTTACTTTTATCACTACATTATGAACATAATAATCACATCCCGTCGCACTCTCTTCTGTTTAAGTTTTCACTGATTTTTGTCCCCCCTCGAAATTGTCACCCGACCTTGCTGTGTTTAATAATAATAATAATAAGAAGAAGAAGAAGAAGAATCATCATCACCATCTTGGGAACAGAAGCCCAACAACTAACCAAGTGCGCCACTGAGGTCGGCTCTGTGATAATGACCAGTGAGTTATAGTGGCGTCTTGTTATAATTCTGTACCACTCTAAGGCCTTCGTCAAAATGGTACGTTATACAGAATGCGGCGTACGTCGTTACCCCCACTGTAACGTTGACTGTACATTTGCGAAATACTAACTTATGCCGCACCCTGTAGTACATTTTTCTTTTCTCCTTGAACGTTTCAGTATATCAACGGGTAGAAATCTACGAAAGTTCATTGTAAACAGCAAGAAACCGTAGTAAAATTTTGAAATATTTTCATATAAATGCATATTGATCGTTAACATACAACTGTATGTGATTCAGTTCCTGTTGTCTTGTTACTGTCCCGAAACTAAACGACTTGTGTAAAGTACTCGCCTGAGAAGGTGATAACTACTTCCACTTGCAAAAAATGAATTTCACCCTCCGAAATGTATCATATGACTTGAAACTTGGCACAGGTACAGGCGCAAGCACAGGGCATGATAACATAAAGAACTCCTTATAAATATTCTACGGGGGATGGTTTGGTCCACCCGTAGTACATTTATATGAACTTAGTTAATACTACAGAAAATGTTCAAATGAATTGAACCCTTTAGGTCCATATTGAGGGATACCTACCTTCCTTACCTATCAGCAAAGTTCATGAGATCTGTCTCTTGGGTCGTTTCGGGTTCTTCGTCACTTGCTGAGCTAAAGGTAGGGTTCATTAATTCTAATCTATCTACTGGAATGAAAGGTCTGTTTAAAAGATTCCTATTTATTCAGGAAATTCTGAAGTAATTTACTATGTCAACGGTGTCATAGTCAATTGTGTCCACTGGACACCACAATCATTTTTACATAAATGTCAGAACACTGGTGTGAGACTTTAACGTAATTGCCTGATGGGCATTCTTACTAGAAACCATTGTCTCAATTATTAATCATTTAAGAAAGGAAAGTCTGGAAATCCTTAAATTCGGCTTCCGTGTGAGACCACATGTACCATCATAGTGATTCGTTATGGTCCAGCCCTCGTAACACGAACTCTGGACTCTGAGTATAATTAAGGCCGTCCAATCGGTGTGTGCCACACAGTGGTTCTACGGCATGGACCCTTAATTGAATCGATGTGACCTGCGTCTATGTCATGGACCGACATCTAATCTTCTAAGTTACTTTAAGGTCATTGTGGATGATGACCGCAAGGAAATGATGCTACAATGGCATATGGCCCTAATCTAAGTCACTGAGGTTGATGACCCCCTGACCATCCAAGTTTCTAGGCTGAAGGCTAAACACAATTAAGTTACATCGGTTGATGACCAAAGTTCCACTTTACTATCCCCAGCACATTCATTGCTCAATCAATCAAAGTTCAATAATTACAACAATAGCAATGCTCACAAACTTAGTGACAGAAAAATCCATTTCCTTCGGATATGTCCCCTTAATCGTTACTTTATTTCTTTATATTCCCCAGAAACAAACTAAAATTTCCAGAATGCATCTCCAAGTTATTCGCTTGATTAAAGTTATTTCAAATGCGGTTTCACTGAATTTAATAATTAAATAAATTTAAATGATTTAACGAAATATTAACGAACAACAAATTTTATCTCCGCGGACTCTGGTTTCTTCACAAATTTCTACGCAGCTGTGATGTGAGTTCAATATTGCGATGTTTATCTGGCTGGAAAAGAATTTTACATAATTCATGTCCAGCTATATATATCCTGTCTCGTGATATCATGCTTAAAAATCTAATCTAGTCCTAACCGTTATTAACACTTGGATATCCTAATAATCTACGTACAAACCAAACAACTCGCCATATAATTACGATGTCATATCTCGTCATTACCATTATGAATTTTGCACACCCCTCACCGACAAACCGATCATCACGACCATCGCTCTATATTTTGGACAACCCTGAAATTGGGTTACTCTGTTCCTTATACTCAAAGTTCGTGATTTCCAATGTTCATTACGTCCCCAATTACAGTATTTCACAATACTTAGATCATTACCGGCTATGAATTTCAACTAAATCCAGCATTTTAACGTTTCCCCTGGCCGAGAATTACAGTACAATCTCAACTCCACTCCTTTCCCGGTATCATAGCTGAGGCCTCTCATCCCCCCAAGCTCGCTTGGCAGTTACAGGAAACACCTGGTTTATTCACAGTTGACTGACTTCTCAAAATTCTCCCTTTAAACTCTGCCGACATAATTAAACAAATACGATATTCTAACCAACAAAATGCACAGATTATGCTTCAAGATGCCCACACTAATTACACGCGTCGCCAATTGATACCGCTATGGATTTCTATGAATTTCTTTCCATTCCCAACATTATAAGATATTCCTCGGGCTATCATGTCCCGGCTATATATGACAGGACTCTAACCTGATTCGCACATCTCATCTCAACTCATATAAAACATTCCTCGGGCTTCCGTGTCCCGGCTTCAATGACAGGTCCAACCTGATTCACAAACTAACCTCTGTTTCCCAGCTCCACAATTATCATCGACAAAGAACTGGAATAAAATCCTCACTAGAAATCCCGACGTCTAATATCGCACAATGCATTAATCATGAATAACTTCGCATAAATGATATCGTATTTAATAACTTGATTTTACCAGAAATGACTGAAACATTCTACTAGATCTTCTATTGTCAGTCAGACACAGTTTAAAATGGGCATTAAATAAAAACGTTTCTCTCCGTGACCAAATTCATCACCCTAGGTTCTCACCCGACAGCGCGCTTCCACTCGATTGAAAATGAGTGACCATGGATTATTATTATTAACGTCAAATTGCAGACAGAAGAATTTTACGTCGAATGAACATCTTAATTTGACATCACAAAATATAGGCAGTACACTCACACGGATGACGATCTACATTGGACGTGATATCACTTCCGAACCCTATTCAATAACTTTTTACAACATTATACGGCACTCGCAAGACTTCAAAATTTTATCCAAGTGGAAAATAAAACAAATGACTCTTTTAGTCGTACTCTCACATTTACAAAACTTAGTAGGGGTGACCACTGAGTCGTATATCCCCATTCAAATACACCTTCAGAAATCACGAGACAAGATATAAGAGGTAGTAAGATGGAAAGTCACCTACCTCATGTCGTCACGCCAGTATTCGTCTTAGGGCTCACCTGTGACCCTGGCATTTTATTTAGCCATTTTTATATTCATGGCTTCACAGTTCATTATTAATTTTCTTCAGGTTTCCTGGAATAAAGCATTAAAAAAAGGAAAATACCCTTCACTTGTTTGTTGAGTGCACACGATGGACTATAGTTATTTACGCACACGAATTACTTAATCACATTAGAATTTATTCAGTACTTTGACCGTCCTATCTGGTACAATTATTTCACTCAAGAAAGCTATCTCCTCATGGAGTCAAGACTTAGCCGCAATGGCTAAAATCTGCAGTTGAACTCAGTCTACTTTCGTTGGTTTGATTTCGCAGAGCAGCTCAACAATTTTTCGTCCGCTTTGTATCACAAATGCCGGAGAAGGAAGCTTCGTCATGGCGTCCCTTCATATTTATAGCAGTTACCCCCTCTCTTCGGATCTCTCCCTTTGCCGCCAAGAAAATTTCTATAAATTTTCTGACTTACCTAAACTGCAATTTCAAGAGTTTTGAAAGTGACTACATGCTTGCTACATTTCTGGCGGTAGTGTTCACGGACATTTAAAATTTTTACGGGTTCGATTTGTGAGATGATGGACCTCCTTTGATAGGCACTATATTTTTTTTGACTTGGCGTGGTCACGCCATGTACACGCGCTTTGAAATAGTTCATAAAAATGACTTGAGATTCTTCCGCCGTCGACACGTGTGGTTGACGTCACGTACCCCAGAGCGTGGGACCGAAGGTAATCACCCCCTCGTCACGTGTCAAATCCATGCTATCAAGAATCCAACTTTTAGTTTAATTGTTACATTATGCATAATGTTCTTAGGGCACAAATGTCATGGGTTCAGTATCGAATCCTTATGATTTCACCACCGCAATGGCCATATATTTAGTGAAATATACACTTTAATAATGCGCGTAGTATGGCTCCATATTGCTCCTGAAATGAAGGCATGCGACGATACGGTCAGGCATGGTCGTATAGAAATATTTGATGTGGCCTTGAGGAAAATCGTGCCACACATTACCGCTGCTATTGATTCTCCAGATATGCGGTATTTGGCATTGCCTAAAGTTGCCTTCCCATCTGGTCCCAAAGACTACTACTACTAAAATGTTTTCATTCTTACCCTGAAGGGGAAGGCGGGCCTCTTAGACGGTAACGCCGTGTCTCAGGCCGGGAGATTTGTTACAGTGAAGGAGATGGGGTTGGCGGCCCTGGCCTATACTAAGAACTGTCGTGGCATTCGCCTTAGTGCAGGGGAATGGAAAACCACGGCTGGGTGTTCTTACTCTAATATTTTCAGGATAAATCAAGATAATTATTATTCTAAGGGTACAGTGTTTGTAGTGTAAATATGTAAATTTAAAATTGTCTACACAAGTTTGTATGTAAATATTCAGTAGAGTTTATGTACACATGTGGAGATGGAGGCACTTCCGTGTATGTGGGGCTTGCCCTTTCTCCATCTACCACCCCCAAATTGTACATGTACAATTTAAGGAAAATAAATAATAATAATAATAATAATAATAATAATAATAATAATAATAATAATAATAATAATAATAATAATAATAATAATAACCATTCTCAGGACAGCCGACGGTTGGGGTCAGCCGTGAGGTCCAGCCCTGTCCCGTCTCCCGAATGCAGAGGCGTAGAGCCACGGTAAAACCGTAGCCACCCCTCCTTTTCTCGGTTGGCCGGTCGGAATGCAGAGGCGTAGAGCCACGGTAGAGCCGTGGCCACCAGTGGGCCGAGACCCATTCTGCATCCACCGAAGTCCCAAAGGTGCTCAACATGTGACATGCCTGGGAACCACGCGCCGACTTCATTAAGGCACTTGTACTTTCTTTGACCAGGTATTATCGTGTTAGCATATGGGGTTATAGGGCTGCTCTAGGAAGGGTAGCAAATGTTGCTGCGGTATTTCCCGGACGTAACATTGTGCCGTTACTATTCCGTAGATCATTACTAGACGGGACCAGATCCATAGGTGACGTCATGCCACATTGTGACTCTATCTGTCCTGACAGTGTTCCGTTTCACACTGGACCTTAAGTTTGTGCGCTACCCGCGACGTCTTTGTACTCGGATTCACGAAACATTCATATGCAGGCAAAACCTTGATTCTTCATTAACCCTCTACTGCATGAATTATTTTTCATTTACACTTGGTGATGAAAATTGCAAGCTTTAAACTTCAACAGACTATGGTCGCTAGCATTCCAGCAGTTCCTTTCTCCGTGCTTTGAGCACGCCCATCAGTATGGATGGGTGTTAGCTGGATTAACTGCAAGAAACCCACATCACTTTCATAATATTAGAGATCTTTGTTTTAAGAATTTGAGAGGACATTGTATTAAATGTGGCTCAGCAGCAACAATGAGATGTGCTTCGTGAAGGGAAATGATGTTTTGTTCACTGTTTTAGAGACTCTCATTACTGCAGTCTGTTTGTTCCACACTAATCCTATTTCAAGAATTCTTGTTTCCTATACATACAGTACTCACAACTTCCCTCCTCATTTATTGCGATGTATCTCCCAAAGTAATTGCACTTCTGTAGCCATAATTTGTGAAATTACATACTTCGATATCCTAAGCGTGAAGAGAGTGAAAAAAAGAGATATCTTTTTCTGCTCCCAAACAGAAGGTTTGCTTCTAAGCCGTCACTGTTGAGGTGTTAATGTGAAACGACGTAAGTAATGCCAAGAAGAATGGCTCCGTTTTACGAAACACCTTAATAACATACTGGTCATCGCAGCATTATTCAGGGATGACGTGACTTGTCTCTTAATGGTGACCAGTGGCACACTTGGATTGATTATTACTTTTCGGGTATGAGAGAAACGAACGTGTGCATGTGTGTGTGTGTGTGTGTGCGTGTGTTCACATTTCTTCTAACACAGTCACATAATGTATTGGAAGCTGCCCAAGTGGCGGCCAATTTACCGAAATGACCGGCTTGCCTCTCTTACAAGAGCCCGACGTTGCGTCTTCCTTTAAGGGGCCCATAGACGTGCAATATTATTGCGCAAAATGGGTTGTACAATATATCGTTAGCTCCCCACAGACATACAATATTATTGCACAACAATCGGGTTTGTGCAGTAAATAAAATCGTGTGGATATAATATTGCTGGTTGTGCAATATATTGTGCAAAAGCGGTCATAGACGTACACTATGCGTGGCAATATATAGTGAGTCCATGCCGGTATTTTGTTTGGTGAACACTCTTTTCTGTATCACGATGCCGCTTCACTTCCTTCCGGAAGTTTGTACGCAGAGAATTAACTTTAAAAAAAAAAACTTCTTGCTTGTCGGCGTTCGGGTATTTTTCGCGATATTTATTAATCAGCACCTCGTTCTGTTCGCCTTTTTTAACGCGATTACTGTAATCTTTGCTCTTAACGTCCCATAGAGCTGGAAGGCTTCGATAAGCTCCAAAATAAACTTTTTCACTACCTGTTTGTCTGCCATCACGATACGTTCTCCCCCACTTGTTGATACCAACTGGCGGGAGGACGAGATATTGCACAATACTACCAACACACGACACAGTATTTTGTGATTTGCGCAATATATTTCAAACACTTTTGATTTTGTACAATATATTGCACAACCCTTCAATATTAAATACACACTATCAATTATATTGCACAAACCCCGATATTGCGCAATAATATTGCACGTCTATGGGCCCCTTTAGACTCTCGTATTTGTGGAAAACTTTGTCGAGTGCACTTTTGTTGAATGTAGGAACACCCGCGACACAAATGCATATGGGGACACTGTGTGCACACTTCTGCTGTTCTCGCACCGTTCCATCTGAGTGCGCAATATTTTTTTTCTATTTGCTTTACGTCGCACTGACACAGATATGTCTTATGGCGACGATGGGATAGGAAAGGCCTAGGAATTGGGGGGAAGCGACCTTGGCCTTAATTAAGGTTCAGCCCCGGCACTTGCCTGGTGTGAAAATAGGAAACCACGGAAAACCATCTTCAGGGCTGCCGACAGTGGGGCTCGAACCCACTATCTCCCGATTACAGGATACTGGCCGCACTTAAGCGACTGAAGTTATCGAGCTCGGTAATATTTTTTTTCAAGCGAGTAAATTTCTAGACTAAAGTCAGTAGCGTTAATTGGGGGACTGATTTGAAAATGGGACGTCATGAAGTAAAAAGAAATTACAAGTACTGCGCCATTTCAACCATGAATTCTAGAGAAGAGATTGCAAGGAACAAATAATGATTTTGTTAAGAAACATTACATTGAGCATTGGTGCTACGATATAATTAAAAGGTGTCCTTTATGATGTGTTGCGACCAAAGGTGCCAATACTTTTAGGCCCACTCTCTGTGCGAAGTGGACAATATTCCACGGGTCCATCATGTATATCATCAGCCCAGAGGCTGGTTGGATCCTCAAATAGCACCACCAAAGATTATGCGGTTATAAGGAAACCACAAAAACCAGTGACAGCAACAAAATGAGGTGTACTAGGCAAATGAGGAGTGAGTTAGTTTGCCATTGCTTTTTGCTAGTTGCTAGTTGCTTTACGTCGCACCGACACAGATACGTCTTATGGCGACGATGGGACAAGAAAGGGCTAGGAGTGGAAAGGGAGCGGCCGTGGCCTTAATTAAGGTACAGCCCCAGCGTTTGCCTGGTGTGAACCACGGAAAACCATTTTCAGAGCTGTCGACAGTGGGGTTCGAACCTACTATCTCTCGAATACTGGATAGTGGCCGCACTTACGCGACTGCAGCTATCGAGCTCGGTGCCATTGCTTTCCTCACTGGGTCAGAAAGTACTACTGCAGCAAGACTGACCCTATGAGCAACACCTTTCATAACACTCAGATGCATTAGTCGTGCTCTGAATGTCAGTACTCAGCATCACCCATACCCCAGCAGCTTCCATACTGTCACAGCCATGAATGTTGACTGGGACTTCGGTGGAAGCTACACTTTACTCAGGCCTGTGCCAAGAGATGGATGCAAAAGTACTGTATCCATCAAGAAATGATATCAGGCAGGGGTCCATCATAATCTGAAGTTATTCATGCAGTCAGAGCCATCCTTGGTTCGGTCTACACGACAAGACACGTATACATTTTTTAATTCAAGTACATCTATAAACTATGCAATCAAGCCATATGCTTACTGGCCAAGAAGGCCAGCGGAGGAGTGAAAGGTAAACTCGACCCTAGGAGAGAAGAGTGTCCAGCTATGCTTCTTCCCAGGGAATTATACAGGGTGTAACAATACGGTAGGCCAAATTTTCAGGAAAGATTTCTCACACCTACAAGAAGAAAATACGGTATAGGCTATGGATACAGGTCGGGAAACGTTTTATTTCCACGTTAGAACTCACTTTCTACAACTCTTCATAGTGCCGTACATTAATTAAGGGAAACACACATGGACAGAACTTACCATCAAACTACAGGGAACTTTTTCATACATGAAATGTTCAAAGTTCTCTCCGTTAGTATTGATACGAACGCGCAGAATCTCTCCATCTTGTACCCGGATTCAGTGCTACGACAACACACATAGGTCTCATGGCGACGATAGGGAAGGAAAGGACTAGGATTGGGAAGCCAGCGACAGTGGCCTTAATTAAGGTACAGCCCCAGCATTTCCATGCTATGAAAATGGGAAACCACGGAAAAATATCTTCAGGGTTGCTGACAGTGGGGTCCGAACCCACTATCTCCCGAATGCAAGCTCATAGCTACGTGACCCAAACAGCACAACCACTTGTTCGGTTTTATTATTATTATTATTATTATTATTATTATTATTATTATTATTATTATTATTATTATTATTATTATTATTATTATTATAGACCTATCTAAACTAGGTTATTGTAATGTTTGCATTGATGTATTGTATATATCCTCTTCAATGAATGTGGTCGAGCAGTGAGAAGAAAATGCTTTGTCTCAGAGGTTGGCTCACTTACTGCATTTCCCTGGATTTCAAATTAAGGCCACCGGGCGAGTTGGCCGTGCGGTTAGGGCTGCGCAGCTGTGAGCTTGCATCCAGGAGATAGTGGGTTCGAATCCCACTGTCGGCCGCCCTGAAGATGGTTTTACGTGGTACCTTAATCAAGCCCACGGCCGCTTCCTTCCCACTCCTAGGCCATTCACATACCATCGTCGCCATAAGACTTATATGTGTCGGTGCGACGTAAAACAAATTGCAAATTATAGACCATGCGAAACCGTATCAAGGTTAGCCGACGATGGGTTTCGATCTCACTGATTTCTCAGAGTTATGGACAGAAATCAATGAGGTCAGCTATTCAAAACACATTGTTCCTGGTCGGTATTTTTTAAAATGAAGAACGATGCAGGTCAATTTATTATTGGTTTATGTTTTCGTTTGTTTGAGGGAGGTTATCATGTAATCTGCTAACCCCCACCCTTCACGCCAGGATTTCAGCTGTGTGAATTACTAGACTTGAGTCCGTGAAGTATTTCACGCGATGTTACAGTAGCAGGTTTTGTTAAAAACTGGCGTGTCATGCCATGTACAGGCATAATTCAATCCGTCCATCAGCTCACTGACGTGTGTTCAGCTTTGGAATTAATTTTGTTCTCGGTTCGCTAGGTTGACTTTACGCATTTTGGGCGAATTTTATCCCACACAAACGCAAGCGGGTATCGTCTTTGTATTGTTGTGTGCGGCTGTGGATTAGTGGATTATTTAAACAGCTTTTAATAACGTGGGAAGTGTTGTGTTTGATAAACCAGGCAATAGGTTTAGAATATTTAATCATACTTTTTAAATTAGCGTACATTTGGTACTTTTAACAAGTTCACTGTATCCACACTAAGTTCTAATGAATGGTCACTGTTGCCCACTGTCCTATTCTAAGGACAGAAGAACATACCCACCATCTTTATTTTTGCTAGTGGCTTTACGTCGCACCGACACAGATAGATCTTATGGCGACGATGGGATTGGAAAGTCATAGGAGTTGGAAGGAATCAGCCATTGCCTTCATGGAGGCACAGTCCCAACATTTGCGTGGTGTGGAAATGGGAAACCACGGAACCACCATCTTTACTGCTGCCTAAGCTGTCAGGCAAGAATTGGTGCTAATTGTTATGTTGGTAACAGACAAAAGATATAAACTGTCATTTGTTTTGGTTCCAATCAGTTTAAAGAATTTTCTGTACATTATTGATAGCTTTATAACAACCAGACTTTGGCATCATGGAAAAGCTCGTGACCTGGAACAATGCAAGGTAAGATACGTAGTAACTTTTGTAGATATTTATAATCCAATTGATGTGATATGTTGGTCAAGGTACAAGTAATGAATATATGAACTCTCCATTCTTGGTGGTGAATAATTGTCTATGTGATTTTTATTTATATTTGAGTGTCCTCTTTATAGGACAGTGGGCATAAGGGGTACTATTAAATAATTTGTTTCTCCTCTATTCCAGCTTGTCTCTGAACGAGATTTTGTCATTTCTGGAGGAAGAACGAGGCTGCACTGTGGAATCTGTTGCTGTGTTACCACATAGTTCCATGGACGACATCGTTACTGATGAGGAATCCGGTGAAGGGGATGATTTGAACGTGAAACATCTTCCTGGATCACAGTTAGGCGCTGATGCTGAACTGCGACATTACTGAGGAAAATCACCCGAAATTGACCGTGTCTTCTAAAACTGCATGTGTGGACAAAACATGACGTGGAAACTGAAAACTTTGAATGGCCCAGTGTGGATTTTGTTCCTAATAATCTCACTCCGTTAGAAACGTTTTCATCTTTATTTGATGATGAAATAATTGAACTTCTTGTCACTCATACTAACCGTTACTCAGCGCAAAAGAACGTTTTAGGTGATATTTCTGAGAATGAAATGAGAACATTTATAGGGATTTTGCTTTTAAGTGGATACGTGCCGGTGTCTCTTTCAAGAGGGAGAATATACTGGGAGGGTAGTTGCGATTCTTACAACGAACTTGTTGCTAATTCTATGTTAAGATATCGATTTGAATTCATTCTGAACCATCTTCATTGTTGTGACAATGAGCATTTAGATAACAATGATAGGTTTGCCAAAGTCAGGCCTCTCATTACACTGCTGAATAAAAAATTTCAGGAGTTTGTACCTCATCACGAACATCACAGTGTCGATGAGGCTATGGGTCCCTACTTTGGAAAGCATGGCTGTAAACAATTCATTCGTAGGAAACCAATCCGTTTTGGATTCAAACTTTGGGTTGGGGCTACCAGTTCAGGATATGTAACATGGATGAAACCATATCAAGGAGCAGTAGGCAATTCAGGAGGAAATTACAGGAGCTTTCCTTAGGGCCAGCTGTAGTTCTCCAATATGTTGATATATTTTCTAACATCGGTCCCTTCCCTTATCATGTGTTCTTTGATAATTATTTTACTACATTTCCACTTTTGGATGAGCTCAGTTCAAGAGGAATAAAAACCACTGGAACAATAAGAGAAAACAGAATGTCAAAATGCCCCCACGTGTCTGAAGATGAGCTCAAGAATAAGAACGGAGGTAGTTTCGATCTCAGATCACATGATAAGAGAATAGTAGTGGAAAAGTGGATCGGCAACAATGTGGTATCAGCTGCTCCAAATGCAGTGTCAGTGTTTCCAGCTCGTCTCGCCAAGAGGTATTCAAGAAATGAGGAAAAGAGGGTGACTGTAGAACAACCGGAAATTTTCAATTCGTATAATTGTGGAATGGAGGGCGTTGATAGATCTGACCAAAACATCAGTCTCTATCGCATTTCAGTTCGAGGAAAAAAATGGTACTTTCTTCTTATCACGCACTGTATTGATGTGTGTGAGCACAATTCTTGGCAGATCCATAAACTTAACAGAGGTAAATTGGATCATCTGACTTTCTGAAGACGAGTGGCTGTTGCTCCCTTGCAATCCAGTGGACGAAAAACGGCAAAAAAAGCGCAGTCGTCCATCGCCGCTAGAAAATGCTGATTCCAGATATGACCACATAGATCACATCATTAAATCCCAAGGGAAGCAAACAAGGTGCATGGTATGCCACAAAAAGGCGTCTATGAGGTGCAAAAAGTGCAACATAACGCTACATCTGAAGATTTTTGAGAAGTACCACCATGCCGTGTAGAAGCACCAAGGTCCATTTTACTGTATTCCCTTCAGTTCAAACTCTAACAATTCATTCTGTAATAAGACTGCTTGTATTAGACTGAAATTAAGAATAATATAACATTAGAATGACGTACACGTTTTTCTGATTATCATACCCTTTTTGCCCTCTGGCCTTTTTATAGGACACCCCCTCCTGTCCATGCAACGTACCTGGTCCTGAAATACTTACAGATCTGGGTTAAGTTTATATTTGTGCGCGCATATTTTGTCCATCATCAGAGTTGGGTATTAGATTTAAAGTCACCCAGCCTGTTGTCTTGGATTCGATTCATGGCTCTGCTCGCTCTGCCTCGAATTGAAGACATGTTTAAAGGTTTGGAACCGTATGCACTTAACCTCGGGCAAAATAATTCAGAGATAAAATGAGTTAAACACTTACTATAGGCTGAGTCGTTTTTCTTAGGCTGGATTCTGAGATGGATCCTCACATAGATCGCGGCTAATTCCTTCGAAATAATAATAATAATAATAATAATAATAATAATAATAATAATAATAATAATAATAATAATAATAATAATAATAATAATAATAATAGTTTTACATCTCACTAAATAATTTTACGGTTTTCAGAGATTCCTGCAGGAGTAAGTTTGCATGCTGGTTAATTTACCAATAGGGTAGGAGGCTGGCGTGTTTGAGCACCTTCGAATACAAACGACCTGATCCGGTATCGAATTTGGGCGATCTTGGTCTCAGAAAGGCAGTGTTCTAACATCTGAGCCATTCAGCTGACAAGAGAAGGAGATATGTGTCCTGGAATGTGTTATTGTGGTGTCTGTGAATGTGCACACATCTAAAAATATTTCTCCTTACAATTCTTGCAAATGCTGGAGGATTTAATCATGATGGGGTAGGGGAACATCTACTAAACAATAACTGAGAGGAGGCCTCGAGTTGACAATCAGGGAACGTGGAATCTAGTGAAGAACGTACAGAGGAGATTTCATGTTAAGTTTCTGCTAATGAAGAAAGACAAGGAATTACTGTTCACTTGTTTAAATTCCCCGCCCATGTGGTTAGGACCTGTCATCTTGACAGCTGTCAAAAGCACGTGGATTTTAAATTCCGCTCCCGCACGTGCTTAAGGTGGCAGCAATGAGGTTAGGTCATGTCAAGATGGCAGCACCGAGGTTAGCCACATTCACTTGTTTAAATTCCACCCCCACGTGGTTAGGACCTGTCATCTTGACAGCTGTCAAAAGCACGTGGATTTTAAATTCCGCGTCCCCACGTGCTCAAGGTGGCAACAATGAGGTTAGGCCCTGTCAGGATGGCAGCAGTGAGGTTAGCAGTGCCCACATGCTTGAAAGAGTGAGGTTATGGTTCGTCAAGATGACAGCTGTCATCTTGACATCTGTCGAAAGGCACGTGGCCTTATTTACAAACACAGCCACATGGTCATGGGGTCAGTGACCTTGGCCGAGATCAATGACCTGGTGGGAAAATGCTGATTCAGCTCCCATTGTTTTAGTACCCCCATAGTTTTGAGTATTAATAATTTTTGACTCGAACGTTTCCAGACTGCGGTTTCTTATCTCAAATTGATCCATTTTTTTTGCTAGGGGCTTTACGTCGCACCGACACAGATAGGTCTTATGGCGACGATGGGATAGGAAAGGCCTAGGAGTTGGAAGGAAGCGGCCGTGGCCTTAATTAAGGTACAGCCCCAGCATTTGCCTGGTGTGAAAATGGGAAACCACGGAAAACCATTTTCAGGGCTGCCGATAGTGGGATTCGAACCTACTATCTCCCGGATGCAAGCTCACAGCCGCGCGCCTCTACGCGCACGGCCAACTCGCCCGGTTAATTGATCCATTTGCCGTCATCCATCATCCCTGAAAGTTTGTAACATCAACACGGATACACCCTGTATATTAAAAATAATAATAATAATAATAATAATAATAATAATAATAATAATAATAATAATAATAATCGAATGACCTCGGCTACCATGCACAAGCAATTTTTGACGTCATTTATGCTGCATGCCTGTCAGTTTTGATGCTCCATTTAACTCTACTAGATGGCTGAGAAATCCTAACTCATTTGGGTGACTCATGCATGAGTCTTTATTCATTTTTACGGGTAAAGTCCGGATGTGTTACTAGACATCAGGTCGACATCGTATACGGAATGGACTTTCTCCCGTCCTTCAAACATCCGACCACCTCTACCGGATATGAACCTGCGATCTTGGGATCTGGAGGCTGACAATCTACAACTGGTCCACTGATACACAAACCAATACCACACGGCAACTGATCCTGCGCTTCAGTGGCTTTAGCATTTCCTTTACTTGCATAGACTTTGAAATATACGGTATGTTTATTTCTTACTCCGTCGATACGTTTACATTCTTCAAAATAATGTGTTTAGCTATTTGCGTTCCGTCGCACCGACACAGGTAGGCCATATGGCGACGATACGACAGGAAAGGCCTAGGAATGGGAAGGAAGCGGCCGTGGCCTTGATTAAGATACAGCCCCAGCATTTGCCTGCTGTGAAAATTCGAAACCATGGAAAACCATCTTCAGGGCTCCCGACACTGGGGTTCGAATCCACTATCTCCCATATGCGGGCTCACAGCTGTGCGCCCCTAGCCGCACGACCAACTCGCCCGGTAAAATAGTGTGTAAAGTGGATCTTTACGGTATTGTAGTAACTTAACACGCTCAGTTTCTAACAACATAAAAACATCATAAACCTTTTTCAGTGCATGTAAAAGATTACCAGATGGCTACACCGCGTCATATGGGCAAGTCAGTACGTCTGTATGTCTATCGACTACGTCTTGAATGATATCGATTGTTTCATGGATGTCGACTGATTGAACAGTGGGCCGTGAACTGAGCATAATTTGTTCATCTTAATGTTATTTAAATCAAATTAAGGGAATTCATTATGGTACAAAATAAAAAGGCGAAAGTGTTTCACGCATTCGATTCGAATTTTCGGCCTCGTACATCTCAACAATTATGGAAAACCTTACATTCAGCTATTCTAATGTAAATATCTATTTCATCTTCACGATGGAGGGTCTAACAAATTTGAACACTATAAAGGAGAATGAAGGCGATGTTAGTTCTCGTTACTAAATTCACTAAACCAAACCAAACCAAACCCCATGGCACTACAGCCCTTGAAGGGCCTTGGCCTACCAAGCGACCGCTGCTCAGCCCGAAGACCTGCAGATTTCAAGGTGTCGTGTGGTCAGCACGATCAATTCTCTCGGCCGTTATTCTTGGCTTTCGAGACCGGGGCCGCTATCTCACCGTAAGATAGCTCCTCAATTCTAATCACGTAGGCTGAGTGAACCTCGAACCAGCCCTCAGGTCCAGGTAAAAATCCCTGACCTGGCCGGGAATCGAACCCGGGGCCTCCGGGTAAGAGGTAGGCACGCTACCCCTACACCACGGGGAACTAAATTCACTACCAAGTTATAATTAAGTCAGCATGAAAAATATGCGTTGACAATATATAAACAGGTGCACAGAAATACTAGGTGCATACGTATAAGTTACGAGAGCCTATATGGCTCAGGCGGCAGCACGCCAGCCTCTCGCCGCTGGATACCGTGGTTCAAATCCCGGTCACTCCATGTGAGATTTGTGCTGGACAAAGCGTATGCGGGACAGGTTTTTCTCCGGGTACTGTGATTTTCCCTGTCATCTTTCATTCCGGCAACACTCTCCAATTTCATTTCATTCCATTAATCATTCATTAATCATTGCCCCAGAGGAGTGCGACAGGCTTCGGCAGCCGGCACGATTCCCATCCTCACCGTTACAAGTGGGGGGGCTTCATTCATTCCATTACTGACCCGGTCAAATGACTGGAAACAGGCTGTGGATTTTCTTCATACGTATACGTTACGAAGAAATTTAGGGCGGAATATACCCAGAAGTGTAGCACATCATTCTACGTCCAGAATCATCTGATTACTGGCCATTTATTATCATTTCACGTTCATAATTATGATGTGCAACGTAGCGCATTGAATTTTCAACAACACGATAGGAGTATAAGAGTTACCACATGGAATGTGGACAGTAACCATAATCCTTACATGCGAGCGCTACGCATGTATGAACGCCCTTATAGACTGCGTTGTGCCACATGTTTACCTGTCATAAGCAGATGGCAAACAGTCAAGTGTATTTGCGCGATCAGACGAAGGGACGATCGGGAAGAGGACAAGAGAACAAGTGGACATGGATCTCGTAATAGACCAAACCACTTTGGAGTATCTAGATCTCTCATTTGTTATAATCCCAACTGACGCTATTCTGAATATTACAAGCACATCACTTGGTAACGTTAATGTGTTTGTAATTTTCACACAGAATTTATCCCATAGCGTACCTTACGTGACAATGCCACTTTAGTGGTCGAGAGTTTTTATATGGACCAAACGTGTAGTCTTCTACTTATCGTCATAAAACTTCTGCATTGTGTTTTCCCGAAACGATGAGCAGCTTTACTACTAAGAAGTACTTTTTGCACGCCAGTCTTTTCCAGCTACCTTACCGGATGACAAAATGATATTGCTTCATTACCTAGAATGCTAATCAAGTGTTGCTCTGTGATACACGGCTATCATGTGGACGTCCACGCACTTTGTTATATCTGCCTCCCTAGGAACAGCCGGCCGGCCACATGTTGCACATATCTTTGCTAGTTTTTTAAAGTCGCACCAACTCAGATAAGTTTTTAGAGACTTAAGCCGACGACTTAATCAATTAAGGCAGCACCACAGGCATTTACCTGGTGTGAAATGGGAAAACACGGAAAAACATTTTCAGGGCTGGCGATGGTGGGGTCCGAACCTACGATCTACCAAATGCAAGCTACACTGACTCAAATTGCTCAGTAACTTGAACGTTTACATCAATTTTCCGATGAACCTTCGGTCTAAGGAAAGAAATTTGTTGAGGATGTATATGGAAGGAAACCATAATTGAATTTCATCCATTATGAATATATTAAAGCTTTATAGGCTTTTCCAGTCGTTAAATTACCAGCGTTTCGCTTCAGTGTGACAGTGGACTCATCAGTTGGATTGCCAAACTTTTCGAAGACGGTGACAGCTAGTGCGCCGTTGGGACACCACTGCAAGCCTTCTTTGTATACAAGTGGAGGTACATACCTCCCCTAATGCTCCGTCATTGCATTGATCTCCAAAGGAGCCTTCCCGTAGTGTCTCAACGCACACTAGCCTCCTGTGTCTTGGAAAGGTGTGGCAATTCGACTGACAAGTCCACTGCTACACTGCGGTAAAACACTGGTAATTTCACTATTGAAAAAGCGTGAAGAGCTTGAATACTTTAAGCTATAGCTTCAGAATTTGCAACAATTGTTAAAATAATTAGTTACGTTTACCAAATAATTTAATCCGTCCCATCTAAACCAAGAAGTTAAGGGGCAAAACGAAATACAGAACATACGAAGAGTTCATGAGTATTAAACATTTAATCAGATCATCGTGGGAATAACAGCATGTGGTGTGGTATTGAAGAATAAATGATATAGGGAGAGCGGGGCAATTCAGTTTATGCACGGGTAAGTCAAACTTTTATAAGACTTAACATTCTAACAACATAAATATTTAATGTTGGACTTAACTAATTGAATTCCTGTTTCTCACTATAGGAAATAATACTGCATTTGTTGCAAACCTGTCATATCAGGATGTTCCTAAACATTTGGGAAGTAATCGAGGGGTGGTTAGTGCACCCGAAAACAAAACAAACCAAACATAAAATTATTAGCTGGAATGAGGGGGTAGTTTTTATTTATGATTAAGTTTGGAGTCAGGCATGCCGTTACCAACATTGCAGCACTTCGCCAGCGTCTGGACAGGGGTTCCATAACAATAATAATGTTATTGTTGTTACGTCCCCTAACTACTTTTATCGGTTTTCGGAGACGTCGAGGTGACAGAATTTTGTCTCGCATGAGTTCTTTTACGTGCCAGTAAATCTACCAACACGAGGCTGACGTATTTGAACACCTTCAAATACCACCGGACTGAGACGGAAAAGAACCTGCCAGGTTGGGGTAAAAAGGCCACCGCCTCAACCGTCTGAGCCGCTCAGCCCGGCAAACAAGGTTGCCATCGATGTCGGGAGTGTTCGAATGTGTCCGACAATCAATGAGGTGGTGTGTTCAGTCGTGCTTTCAGGGGCGTGGTGGACATTCGGAAGACGTTTTGTGCTAAAATGCAGTATCCCTGCTGGTACACCAACACGGTTTCCAGACATGTCGAGGTGCCGGAATTGTCTCTTAGGAGTTTTATTTTACGTGCTGGTAAATCTAACGACACGAGGCTGACGTACTTGAGCATCTTCATGTACCACGGACTGAGCCAGGATCGAACCCACCAGATTAGGCTTAGAAGGCCAGTGTTTCTGCAGTCCGCGCCACTCAGCCCAGCTAAAATTAAGAAAGAACAAATCGTTAACTTTGCGTGATGATCAATGTCATGACCTTAGCCATAGGACTTTCAGTTTTACGTGGAATCCAAATCACAGTGATGTGACTACACATTTCAGTATCAGTATTTCATGATCAGGGCGTGATAATGAAGCCTTAACAGATGTATGAATTCTTCTGTCACGTACACAAATGTTTTCTCAAAAGACTGGGTTCATATGGTTGTCACCAAACTTTGGAACAAATCTAATTTAACTGTATTTTAGATCATAGACTGTGACTTCTGGCTGGCTCTCAGGTTCTGTGGACTATGATAGGTATAATGAGAGTACTGTACATCCGATTGAGAGGAGTGAGGGTGGGGGTGAGGGTTATATGTTGCTTTGTCGTAAACAGCATCACGACTAACTTTGGTAGCCATTCTGAAATGAGAATATGTTTAAATTACTTCATGCTACTGCTGGATAAGTACGTTATTTGAAAATCCAGATCATGAGTCCATGATAACTAAATAACGTATTAAATGGATTCTCACCAAGGTGGCAATTGTTCGAGTCCTAGGTAGTGCATGTGAGATTACTGAAATGTGTAGTCACACCACTGTGGTTTGGATTCCACGTAAAACTGAAAGTCCTATGGCTATGGTCATGACATTGATCATCACGCAAAGTTAACGATTTGTTCTTTCTTAATTTTAGCTGGGCTGAGTGGCGCGTACTGCAGAAGCGTTGGCCTTCTAAGCCTAATCTGGTGGGTTCGAACCTGGCTCAGTCCGTGGTACATGAAAATTCTCAAGTACGTCAGCCTCGTGTCGTTAGATTTACCAGAACGTAAAATAAAACTCCCAAGAGACAGTTCTTGCACCTCGACATCTCTGGAAACCGTAAAAGTAGCTAGTGGAATGTACAATCTATAACGCAAAAATTATTTCTTACTTTCACAAATTGTAGGCTCCATTAATTATATTATTTATCCACATGTTTCTATAGGTACCACATTATCACTGTTCATCGGATGGTTTCCACGCTCAAAATTCACCAAAACCACCACCTTTTGCTTGATTCTGTCTATATCTTCAGTAAAAGCACCTGTTAGGACAGTGCGACACGAAACGTTCCGTGCTTCAGGGAAACAAATAACTCTCCGAGTACTCGCAGAGCCCCACCTGTCACGAGGAACACGTGTAGCTAAGGCCGGACAGGTGCGTGTTGCGTAATTGGCGCCTTTCCATCATTTCCTACTCACACGCAGTGGGATTCACTGAATATACAGTACGCTGTATATAATTCTTTCGTGTGAGGAGGAAGAGTTTTGTTCGAACTATGTGGAGTTAACACATAGGCGGCATGGTCTTGCACGACGTCATCAGCACTTACTGTAGAAACGTGTCTCGCACTTCATTGATTGACGATCTCCCGACCCACACCTCAACCGATCCTGACCCAGGTGTGCGTGTTGAACTCTTAACAATGACGGGACATTTTAAGTGTTTCTTTCCCTTTACATAAGACTCAGTGTTTCTAGCAACAAAATAATTTATTATCCTTCATGGCGAGTAACAGTGAAATTATCAAATGCAAACAAAAGACCTGCAAGAGTAAATGCCGCATCGTGTCGGTACGTAATATACAAATATTCATTTGATGATTATAGCGATGCGTATTGTAGAGCATAATAATCATACACGTTTTTGATGACTGCTAATTGACATATATTATTATTCTTATTACTTTTCTACCGCTTTTCCCTCATCTGTGGGGTCGCGGGTGCAAATTGTGTGCACATGTGGGTTTGGCCCTGTTTACGGCCGGATGCCCTTCATTCCGTCAAACCTATATGGAGGGATGTAATTACTATTGTGTGTTTCTGTGTTGGTTGGTAGTGTAGTGTGCTTATGAAGAGGAAAGTGTTGGGACAAATACAAACACCCAGTTCCCGGGCCAGAACAATTAATCAGAGGCGATTAAAATCCCTGAATCGGCCGGGAATCGAACCCGGGACCCTTTGAACCGAAGGACTCAACGCTGACCATTCAGCCAATGAGTCGAACAAGGTAATTGACACCTATCAATGTAGGGTTATTATTTGACATCATCAGGGGCAGTTGCCAGTGGGTACTACAAACGAATTGTTCTTCAACAATGAAGTTTACGTTGATATTCTATATTTTGAGTGTTTTAGCATAAGATATTACTAGCACTTGAATCAAATGTCATGTCTTCTTCTTCTTCTTGGCTTAATTACCTGGGGTCTGCACTCTTGTATGAATTTAGC
The DNA here is from genome assembly GCF_040414725.1 of Anabrus simplex. NCBI lineage: Eukaryota > Metazoa > Arthropoda > Insecta > Orthoptera > Tettigoniidae > Anabrus > Anabrus simplex. The sequence goes on along the minus strand of NC_090266.1, from coordinate 426,827,958 downwards.
CCAGCTCTGCGATTTCATGCCTTTCCTAACGCCAACACCATGTGGAGGGGTTTATTAACCATTACATGATTCTGCGATGGTTTGTAGTATAATTTGTTGTATTTAAATGAAGATATGCATTAAGACTATCACAAACACCCAGCCCCCGAGCTGGAGGAATTAACCAAACGACGTTAAAATCCCCGACTCGGTGTGGAATCGAACCCAAGGCCAAAACGCTGAACTTTTAGCCAAGGACCGAACTAGAAAATAGTCTTCTATTTTCATTAAAATCGGGTGCAATGAGGTAAATTCGCCTTTCGGTATCGATATTGTATCCATGTCGGAAGAAGAGGCAGGTATGGAATTACTGTAGATAAAAATAATAATCACTGAGAAATTATTGGACTTATTGGAATATCCTTTGGGAAGATATTTTATAAAAGAAATGAATGTTTACAAGATTAACTCGAAAAAATACCGATGTGAAATATGATGAAATCACAAATTAAAAGGAGTCCCGCAAAACAAAAACAAAAAGGAGAAGTATAAGAAAACTACTGCACATGAATGTGTATACTGCTTGTGAATACAGTTAATTTCCCGGCAGATTGCCGTGGATCCACCAGCAGTTCAATTCCTATTTGCCAGCGCGCAGAGAAATGTCCGATCGCAGCCTAAATAATTAAATAATAATGTCATTGGATTTACGTCCCACTAACAACTTTTTGTTTTTGGAGACGTGGAGGTGCTGGAAACTTGTCCCGCAGGAGTTCCTTTACGTGCCAGTAAATCTACCGACACGAGGCTGACGTACTTGAGCACCTTTAAATACCACCGGACTGAGCCAGGATCGAACCTGCAAACTTGGGGTCAGAAAGCCAGCTCCTCAACCGTCTGAGCCACTCAGCCCGTCCTAAACAATTTCTCCTGAGTCACATCGTTATAAGCATGCCAAGATGAATGAACTGCAAAGGGCGCCTAGACGCTTAGGGTCCAAAACTTTTAGGTATTTCATAGGGGGTTAATATCGTCAGTTTTTGTTATCTTCGATTTCTTCTGGTTCATAATATTTAACGCCCTGTTTTCCAGACCGCAGGTGGTAGGTTAGTCATTCTGGAGTTCATATCGATTGTTTTGCGGTAGTTACGATATTCTTTTCTGAACGACAGGCTATATGTTGGCCAGTCTGGTTTGAAGTAAACTTCTCTCTGTTGTGTACTGTATGTATGTATGTATGTATGTATGTATGTATGTATGTATGTATGTATGTATGTATGTATGTATGTATGTATGTATGTATGTATGTATGTATGTATGTATGTATGTATGTATGTATGTATGTATGTATGTATGTATGTATGTATGTATGTATGTATGTATGTATGTATGTATGTATGTATGTATGTATGTATGTATGTATGTATGTATGTATGTATGTATGTATGTATGTATGTATGTATGTATGTATGTATGTATGTATGTATGTATGTATGTATGTATGTATGTATGTATGTATGTATGTATGTATGTATGTATGTATGTATGTATGTATGTATGTATGTATGTATGTATGTATGTATGTATGTATGTATGTATGTATGTATGTATGTATGTATGTATGTATGTATGTATGTATGTATGTATGTATGTATGTATGTATGTATGTATGTATGTATGTATGTATGTATGTATGTATGTATGTATGTATGTATGTATGTATGTATGTATGTATGTATGTATGTATGTATGTATGTATGTATGTATGTATGTATGTATGTATGTATGTATGTATGTATGTATGTATGTATGTATGTATGTATGTATGTATGTATGTATGTATGTATGTATGTATGTATGTATGTATGTATGTATGTATGTATGTATGTATGTATGTATGTATGTATGTATGTATGTATGTATGTATGTATGTATGTATGTATGTATGTATGTATGTATGTATGTATGTATGTATGTATGTATGTATGTATGTATGTATGTATGTATGTATGTATGTATGTATGTATGTATGTATGTATGTATGTATGTATGTATGTATGTATGTATGTATGTATGTATGTATGTATGTATGTTATAAGTTAAAGTGTATCTGTGTAGGGCAGCGGGAGTGAAACAGGTGGAGCAGCTAAAAGACATGAAAATAATTTGCAGGATTCAGAAATCAATAGTTCCAAGAAGAAAATAATGAGTTAGACCAGATTTTGCAAAGACACCTACTCCTTTTTTCTGCAGGAGTGAGTTCTTTAGTTCATGTATAATGTCTGTTGTATGTTTTATTGTCGTAGATAGTGCACCTTTCGCACTTCTTCCTCTGCGGTGATTTCTTCTTTCTGAATTCGCCACGGCTGCCCTGTAATCAAATATACTCACCGCAGAGGTCTCTTCTCTCCAGGGGTGGTCACTTTCACTAGACTGTCAATGTGCGATGCGATAGGAGGATATGAGGCTATTAGGCTGTAGGATAATCTATTCTACTGAGATAAAAGAAATACTGGCCCAGTCTGAAGTTTAAATGTGTTTATTTTTAAAAGAAAATGACTAATAAAAATGAACAAACATCAAAAAGCTTTGAATTAAAATAAAATAAAAATCTGATTCAAGCATGTGTGTAACAAGTGTAACAGTCATCAACTCAAAGTAAATATACAATAAGACAACTGTTCATCCTCCAAATTAATTAACTGATAAAATAATGGAGGCTCAAAATTAGGTGTCATCACTAATTAATTCACCGAATGTAACTAATTAAACAAATTACACTAGTTAACTACGTCGTTTCTAGACAATCATGACACACTATAATATTCGTTGCTTGAGCAACTGTATTATTATTCACTAAGATGAACCTTGAATATGAATTAATGACTGAACATGGGTAACTAAAATTTAGCATTATTCATTACCAATTGCCAATTAGTGGTGTTCACACATACAATTATATAATCCAGAACATTCAATAGTCTTTGGGATTCACTGCTCTCCTTTACATATTTCACTTGCAGAGATTTCAACATAGGTTTAGTGGCCTCCCACGGCTGAATGTCTTCATCTGACACTTCAAAAATTTATTCATAAAATTAATTGTCTATGATTGATTTGTTTCTTTATCACAAGAACAGATTTAATGGTGGCATCACTGTATAAAAACATCAAGATAGGAGGTCGATCACCTCAAGTTTAATTGAGTTTCTAGTCAACTGAACAGCTATTGTTTCCATTTATATGACAAGCGTTGATCATATAAAAAATACATAACACTCACTTATAACTTCTAGATAAACCTTGTCTGCATTTACACATGATAAAATTGATAACGAAGGGGCACGCTGTCCAGTCACGTTTATAATTATGTTTGCTGTTATTACATAAACAAGAAGTGAATCTAAGATGCTGTCTATTTAAATTGACGCGAGCTATCATGAACCTAACATTATTACAAAACACAGCGGAAAATCTACCATCTTAGTAAAAGAAAATCTATCTACACTTATAACCACAGTCTGTCACCACCTATGCTAAATAAAATAATCGAAGGGAAAACTCTGTTGAAATAAAAAACATCACTGCTAATATCCTACACTAACTTATATACATGCCGATTCACGCACATGGTTATTCACAATACAAAAATTCTGAACATTTAATTTACTGAGTTCTACGACGCGTGTTGATTTCAATGTCTATGGATGTTTCATTGAAATCAAAGTCGTCCATGATCTTGATGTGGATTATTCATGGCTGCCTCCTGGCATACAATTTAATGATCTCTCATAACAGCATGAACTATAATTATCAATTCAAAACATGGCACAAAAAACCTCTCGGATGACGTTACCATAGAATCCAAAATATATTTATACCTGCTACATCCTATTTCTTACAAAATTTCCAGATGAAAACCATTTGGTATTATTTTCGTTAAAAATGATCCTAGCACACTTGCAAGGGTCAGCGAGCCTTCTATAACCGTTACATAAGTATATGTCCGATGATTAGTTTCATGGGTTCTCTTTTCTTAACTACGTCCTTTTCATCACTGTAGTGAGGACTTTCTTACTTCCTTATTTCTCCATTTATCTTTATTTATATCATCGTAGACCTCAACTGACATTCATGTTCCTAAGTATAAAAATTATTGCCCTTTTCTTTCGTAGACAGAGCTTCGCGCATTTCTTATACTTTTAATATGTATATCATTTATCTCTCAGCTTATCCGCTGACATAGAAATAATCTCTTCGTTTACTCTCAGGATAAATTTACAACAAATGCTCGTTATTCTCCATCATAACGGACCAATCATTGTTCAACAACCTTCCAAAACTAACTCATCGCTTTCAATATAGCAACAATGGCTCCTTTACTTTTATTCAAAGAACAAAAACAACCTCATTGGTTTCCAGGACTTAAGCGATTATTAACAATCCCGTAAAATATGTAACCATGAACATAAAAATCACAATTAGCGGGATAGCTTAACATGAAGACTGTAAAAACGTCATAAATATCTCTCTGTGTGAAATATTATTATTATCATCACTATTATTCCGTGAGAATGAAAATTCACTTATCTAACTGTAATTGAAGATATTGTGTAAAAAATAATTTTTTCCATGAAATATACGTTTAACTCTGTACCGTATTGAAATTTGAGTCTTCGTTGGCAACTCGACGATGGTAAAAACTATTTACTAGGTGGCAACTGCGATATTATTACTACATGACTAACAATGAGTTGAAGTTATGCTACTGACATTTACCTTTGACAAACTCGCGTCTTAAACAAAAGTATTACTTACATTATTAGAATAAACTGCATCTTAGATTTCAGTTCACTTGCTCATTTGAAGATTGCCGGCGTGTCATCTGAAGTCCGTCCGGCTGTCCTGTTCCGTTTATCCCATGGCGACTGAGACACGGGACATCGTTGTGTTACCGCCGTATCCAGACATAATTGGCGTCTTCAGGTACACTTCGTCACACACACGAAACTTGATCTTGACGAACTTACTTACTAGTTACACAATTTATCTTATACTAACACTTTTGATTATGAATAATTGCCTCTACACGCGGGTATAATATTGCTCCTATCATGAAACTACTTTTGGAACACTCCTCCATAACCTCCTGATCAGCTGGGCATTGAGATATTCTCCCCAAAGTAGTAGTCAGTCATATCGGATTAGTGCCGCTCACTTCTCACAAGGTCGCTTAACATTTGTTTACGTTTGAAGGTCGGTTACCCTGCTATTCTCAGAATATGAACTGGCCTGAGCGAGCTGCTTGGTAATTGTACACATTCGTCTTCTGTCAGCTACCTGTCCCTCGAGCAAATAATTATGACCAAGCGTCTATTTCGTTAACAACTGCCTGTCTGCTTCCCTCGTAATCTACAAGTCTGATATTTACATCAGGCGTACTGGAAAATAAGTTTCTTTTGCGTTTGCCAATGACATAGTTTATGCGGCAAGGCGTGGAATTACTAATATGTTAAAGTTAGGCTTAGATTGTTTATTTTCCCACTGGACACTATTATTCTAAATGAATTTTTTAACTCAATGAGCACTGAAACTCTGATGGTCTAATGTTAGTTGTCGGCATGACTGATTTAAAGTTAATGTTGCTAATCATTGTTCATAGCTTGACACAGAAAAACTCAAATTTTTGAAGTAACTTACTCACTCGAGACGATTACAGGTGACTCGTAACATGGACGAACTGACATTGAGAACTGAATAAACGCTGAAAATAGACTGAGAGTCGACTGCACACACTGAGGATGCACACTGAGAGTAAGCGCTTTTTTTTCGGGGGTGCCCCCAAAGCCCGCTCCCCCCGCGTGACCATCGACTCAATCTACATGGCCTCCGACATGCTATTAGTTCTAGAAGAGAAAGAGAGCAGGGAGGAGTGGAAGTGTGATACTACAGGAGTATCTGCCTGTCCCCATGCTCAGCATGCTACCAGGCCAGATATGGTGGTGTAATCGGGTAATAAGGGTCAGGACAAAACGACATAGGTGGAAATAGAAAGATGCCTACATGTAAAACCTGACATTTTGTAGATAGCACATGCAAGGATGTCGTTCTGGAGAGGTCCAGGTAATTGCGTTGGTTGGGAATAGTTATCATGCACAAGTCATAAGCCTATTCCTCGCCAGCCAGTTATTCAGGGGATCAGTCGTTCTGGGCACTGCTGTGGCTAGCGTGGGCCTTACCGGTTGCCGAGCCATGCGGCAATAGCCACTAGACCCTGTCACACCGCCCAACTCCCTAGGGGTCCCTCGTACCCAGTCTCCAATCCCGGAGAATGAGGCCAAGCCCGCCTGGGCGGAGGCCTCCTGGATAGGGGTGGGTCATGACGCCGGGCCTCCTTCCTCTCTGCCCGCGCCATGGCCCGGTATACAGGGCAACTGCGATGGGAGGCCGGGTGCCCCCCCACGCAGTTGGCGCACACCGGCCCCTCCATAAGTGTAGCGCAGGCCGTGTAATCATGATCACCACCACAGTGGTTGCACCTCACTTGGAGCCCACAGCTAGCCTGACGGTGGCCCCACCTCAGACAGCGGAACCACTGCAAGAAGTACAGAAGGGGGACGTTTCAATCTCACCTGATTGCCGCTACCCGTTGAGGTCCTCTCCTGATTGGCTCCTCGGTCGACTGCTGTCCTGGGTTGCGGCTCGGGGGGCCCTCTCCTGGTGGGCCGTCTTCTTCTTCTTCCTCCTGGTCCTGGGGCGGCGTCTCCTTCCCGGGGATCTCTTCTCGGCAGGGGAAGAGGCCTCGTCCTGGTGACCCTCCTCCCGGCCTCGAGGCCTCGGGATAGCGGGTGGCCCCACTGTGTCGCCGTCTTCTCCCTCCTCCTGGCCGCTCGCTCGTTGCTGACATCTCTGTGCGATCCCTGTCCTGTAGGGTGCATATTGATGTCTGCATCGTGAACGAGTGGCTTGTAGGCCGGGCCTGGGTACCAGACTCTGAACGCCCGAGGGCGTCCGTGTCCGTGCCGCATTCCGCCGTCCGGGTCGCCTTCCTAGTCTGCGCCCGGGTGGTGGGCCTTTCCTGGGTGGCCCGAGCAGATGGTGGACGTTCCTGGTTGGCGCCCTTGTTGGTCTGCGTGTACGTCGTGAAGTACAGGAAATCAACCTGAGTCGCACCGTCGCAGCGCTCAGGACGCCGCCGTCGTCCTCGGTCCTTGGCTCCGGAGGAGCCAAGAAGCGTGGATCCGTTCCCACCTCTTTGTGCCTCTGCCTCCTGGCTGTCTGCGTCCCGACTGTAGACGTCCCCTGTGACGTCTGGGTGGCTGTCTCCTGGCTGCCGATGCCGGTAGGGCAGTTTCTCAGTCCTGGTAGTCGGGTGACCTGAAAGTAAGTAGAAAAGCTCCTCTTGTAGCGGCTGATCTGGCCTGGGTCCATGGGGCGAATGGTTATCGCCCAGTTCAGGATGTCCATGATGACGTTCGTAGAGAGGTTCTTCCCTGCAGCCCCCTCCAGCCTGGTGAGGAGGTCGATGTTGAGGTATGCGTCCCTATATGGGTCGCTTCCCTGTCGGTACTGCACCAGTAGAGCAGGGAGGGCCATGTTCAGTGGGCCGGTCCTGTGGTCGACCCAGTGAATAATCTCCGCCACTGCTTCCTTGAAGTTCTCTGGTAGGTCGTCTCGCAGTTCCATCATCCCTGTTGCTTCCTGAAATAAAAACCTGAAAGAGAAATAGCACTAAGAATTGCTTCCTGACAAGCTCGTACTGCGTAATTAAAAGTTGTTGTGAGGGAGCTCTGCAATCATACAGTGGTGTATATTTGATTACCAATACTGTAGGGAGCTCCGAAAACCAAATACTGTAGTGAGATAGCGTACGATAAACAAATAGTATCAACCGAAGTGACATAATATGGTATGGATAATAATAATAATAATAATAATAATAATAATAATAATAATAATAATAATAATAATGATAATAATAATAATAAATGATTAAACCATGGAAACGCGCAGTAAGAAGGAGCTAGGCCAATAGGAAGACCAAAAATTAACAATATGAATAGAATATATTTAACAATAAAACATAGTAACAAGATAAATAAATCGAAGACAAAGTTTAAAAAGCGGTGAAAGATAAATATGTACAACTTGAAAAAATTAGAAAAGTGTGCCACATTTACAGATAGAATTACCGAAATGCATGTAAGAAAAGCCTATTGAACAAATACAAGCGTACAATGAATAAATACAGAAACTGAGTAAGAAAAGTGGGAGCAAACCCTGAAAGAAAAGAAGTACGAAAGGAAGGGGAAAGGGAAGTGGGATAAGTATCACAACGGGGAAAGGATTATCTCCACCGGGTATTCCTATGTTACGAGAACAGAATTTACAAATGGCATACGTCTTAGAAGACAACTGAAGTAATTACAATTAATTTTATATTGTCCATAGCGCAGTTCGTGTAGAAGCGCAGTCTTTCATATCAGCTTTTAAAATACAAGGTATTAAGTCGGCGGAAGAAAAGTTCAGCAGGCAAATGGCCCAGATGAAGAATTAATGTCCAAATAATGATAAATCTTGCTCACCGAATAATTTGAAGATATACAGTTCAGATGGAATTGACATAATACAAAGTAGCACGGTTATTTTGGTGCTATAGTCAGCTATGTGGGAAACGACATGGAAAGAAATGTGATTGTAGCGGGGATCTGAATTTGCCAGATGTCAATTGGGAAGGAAATGCGAACGACAGGAAGCATGACCAACAAATGGCAAATAAGTTAATATAGGAAGGACAGCTGATTCAGAAAGTGATGGAACCAACCAGAGGGAAAAATATCCTGGATGTCGTGCTGATAAAACCAGATGAGCTCTATAGGGAAACTGAAGTAATAGATGGTATTAGTGATCATGAAGCTGTTTTTGTGGTAGTTAAAAATAAATGTGATAGAAAGGAAGGTCTTAAAAGTAGGACTGTTAGACAGTACCATATGGCTGATAAAGCAGGCATGAGGCAGTTTCTAAAAAGTAGCTATGATCGGTGGAAAACGGTAAATAAAAATGTAAACAGACTCTGGGATGGGTTTAAAGAAATTGTTGAGGAATGCGAAAACAGGTTTGTACCTTTAAGGGTGGTAAGGAATGGTAAAGACCCACCTTATTATAATAGAGAAATAAAGATACTAAGAAGGAGGTGCAGACTGGAAAGAAAGAGCGTTAGAAATGGCTGTGGAAGTAAGGAGAAATTGAAGGAACTTACTAGAAAATTGAACCTAGCAAAGAAGGCAGCTAAGGATAACATGATGGCAAGCATAATTGGCAGACATACGAATTTTATTGAAAAATGGAAGGGTATGTATAGGTATTTTAAGGCAGAAACAGGTTCCAAGAAGGACATTCCAGGAATAATTAATGAACAAGGGGAGTGTGTATGTGAGGATCTTCAAACGGCAGAAGTATTCAGTCAGCAGTATGTAAAGATTGTTGGTTACGAGGATAATGTCGAGATAGAGGAGGAGACTAAGGCCAAAGAAGTAATAAAATTTACATATGATAACAATGACATTTACAATAAGATACAAAAGTTGAAAACTACAAAAGCGGCTGGAATTGATCAGATTTCTGGGGATATACTAAAGACAATGGGTTGGGATATAGTACCATATCTGAAGTACTTATTTGATTATTGTTTGGTCGGAGGAGCTATACCAGATGAATGGAGAGTTGCTATAGTAGCCCCTGTGAAAGAGTGACTGAATGGGTTGCTATATTTCTAGAAAATAGATCTCAGAGAGTTAGAGTAGGTGAAGCTTTGTCTGACCCTGTAATAGTTGAGAGGGGAGTTCCTCAGGGCAGTATTATCGGACCTCTATGTTTTCTTATATATATAAATGATATGAGTAAAGGAGTGGAATCGGAGGTAAGGCTTTTTGCGGATGATGTTATTCTCTATAGAGTGATAAATAAGTTACAAGTTTGTGAGAAACTGCAACGTGACCTCGAAAATGTTGTGAGATGGACAGCAGGCAGTGGTATGTTGATAAACGGTGTTAAGTCAGGTTGTGAGTTTCAGAAATAGGAAAAGTCCTCTCAGTTTCAATTACTGCGTTGATGGGGTGAAAGTTCCTTTTGGGGATCATTGTAAGTATCTAGGTGTTAATATAAGGAAAGAACTTCATTGGGGTAATCACATAAATGGAATTGTAAATAAAGGGTACAGATCTCTGCACATGGTTATGAGGGTGTTTAGGGGTTGTAGTAAGGATGCAAAAGAGAGCGCATATAAGTCTCTGGTAAGACCCCAACTAGAGTATGGTTCCAGTGTATGGGACCCTCACCAGGATTACCTGATTCAAGAACTGGAAAAAATGCAAAGAAAAGCAGCTCGATTTGTTCTGGGTGATTTCCGACAAAAGAGTAGCGTTACAAAATGGTGCAATGTTTGGGCTGGGAAGAATTGAGAGAAAGAAGAAGAGCTGCTCGACTAAGTGGTATGTTTCAAGCTGTCAGCGGAGAGATGGCGTAGAATGACATTAGTAGACGAATAAGTTTGAATGGCGTTTATAAAAGTAGGAAAGATCACAATATGAAGATAAAGTTGGAATTCAAGAGGACAAACTGGGGCAAATATTCATTTATAGGAAGGGGAGTTAGGGATTGGAGTAACTTACCAAGGGAGATGTTCAATAAATTTCCAATTTCTTTGAAATCATTTCGGTAAAGGCTAGGAAAGCAACAGATAGGAAATCTGCCACCTGGGCGACTGCCCTAAATGCAGATCAGGATTGATTGATTGATTGATTGATTGATTGATTGATTGATTGATTGATTGATTGATTGATTGATTGATTGATTGATTGATTGATTGATTGATTGATTGATTGATTGATTGATTGATTGATTGATTGATCCGAAACGAAAGCAGACTCAAATGTGGAGCAGCGGATTGGGAAATATATAGTGATGTAGAAAAATCTAGAAAGGTGAGGAGGCTACAAGCCAGCAAGTTCGAGAAGCATATCATCACGTGTCCAATAGGTGAGCACGCAACGCACTGACAACGGAGAAGGCGAAACGTAGAGAGGATGACGTCATAGTCACGTGATGAATGGCGCAGGCAGAGCACAGGTGAGCGGAGTAGTGGAATGCTTGTTGCGGCGAGGTCAATATCGAACAGAACAGCAGCATGCAAGGTAGGGAATACACGTTGTAAATCCGGCGATCGTAACAAAGTACACAGTAGACAATGCTCTTTCGGAGATGTACTAACAAGTATAGCTGCCTGACTAGTACTGCGAAAGTACAGATCGCCTGGCGAGGAGAGAGAGAGCGAGTGAGAGGAACACGTCCTTCCACTAGCGCAGTCGAGCTCGTCCTCGAGAGTAAGCGCGTTGATCGGGTCTCCTTTATAGTTGCGTGAATACTACAGGGCTCTCTTTCCTAACTGCAGGGGGTTCCTACACTTAGTATTCCTCCGCTGTGGGGGTGGATCTCCTTAGCATAATTCATTTTCATTTCTCACGTTATGTACACTGACTGACAGAGCAAATGCAACACCAAGAAGGAGTGGTCAGAACTTTATGCCAATTGCAGGGTAGGCTGACGTCACTGAGGTATGCTCATGATGTGAAATGCGCCGCTGTGCTGCGCACGTAGCGAACGATAAATGGGACACGGCGTTGGCGAATGGCCCACTTCGTACCGTGATTTCTCAGCCGACAGTCATTGTAGAACGTGTTGTCGTGTGCCACAGGACACGTGTATAGCTAAGAATGCCAGGCCGCCGTCAACGGAGGCATTTCCAGCAGACAGACGACTTTACGAGGGGTATGGTGATCGGGCTGAGAAGGGCAGGTTGGTCGCTTCGTCAAATCGCAGCCGATACCCATAGGGATGTGTCCACGGTGCAGCGCCTGTGGCGAAGATGGTTGGCGCAGGGACATTTGGCACGTGCGAGGGGTCCAGGCGCAGCCCGAGTGACGTCAGCACGCGAGGATCGGCGCATCCGCCGCCAAGCGGTGGCAGCCCCGCACGCCACGTCAACCGCCATTCTTCAGCATGTGCAAGACACCCTGGCTGTTCCAATATCGACCAGAACAATTTCCCGTCGATTGGTTGAAGGAGGCCTGCACTCTCGGCGTCCGCTCAGAAGACTACCATTGACTCCACAGCATAGATGTGCACGCCTGACATGGTGCCGGGCTAGAGCGACTTGGATGAGGGAATGGCGGAACGTCGTTTTCTCCGATGAGTCACGCTTCTGTTCTGTCAGTGATAGTCACCGCAGACGAGTGTGGCGTCGGCGTGGAGAAAGGTCAAATCCGGCAGTAACTGTGGAGCGCCCTACCGCTAGACAACGCGGCTTCATGGTTTGGGGCGCTATTGCGTATGATTCCACGTCACCTCTAGTGCGTATTCAAGGCACGTTAAATGCCCACCGCTACGTGCAGCATGTGCTGCGGCCGGTGGCACTCCCGTACCTTCAGGGGCTGCCCATTGCTCTGTTTCAGCAGGATAATGCCCGCCCACACACTGCTCGCATCTCCCAACAGGCTCTACGAGGTGTACAGATGCTTCCGTGGCCAGCGTACTCTCCGGATCTCTCACCAATCGAACACGTGTGGGATCTCATTGGACGCCGTTTGCAAACTCTGCCCCAGCCTCGTACGGACGACCAACTGTGGCAAATGGTTGACAGAGAATGGAGAACCATCCCTCAGGACACCATCCGCACTCTTATTGACTCTGTACCTCGACGTGTTTCTGCGTGCATCGCCGCTCGCGGTGGTCCTACATCCTACTGAGTCGATGCCGTGCGCATTGTGTAACCTGCATATCGATTTGAAATAAACATCAATTATTCGTCCGTGCCGTCTCTGTTTTTCCCCAACTTTCATCCCTTTCGAACCACTCCTCCTTGGTGTTGCATTTGCTCTGTCAGTCAGTGTATTTTCACCACAGATATTTCTGAATTCACAATATTCTTTCTTACTGACGATTAAGTTTATCTCGGAAATCGATCGTAGAGTGCTTAATTAATTTATCGGCTTGGGTAGCAATATCTTCTCTTGGGAACGCACTCTAGGTTGGTGTATTATATCAATACGTGATTCACAGCGCGGCATATGCGTTACAGCTACGCACTTTCTCAAATATAATTGTAACACGTATAATTAATAACAGAAACTGTACAGAAAATATGACATTTTATCTTGCTGCCTGGATCACACTATTTCTCCCGTAACATTTTCCACACATCCAAGGTTCACTGATTATCTGAGGCGCTGGTTTAAAACGAGTAATTTTGAGCGTTGTGATTGGCTTGACTTTGCTTGGGGGTTTCTGACGTGCCTCCGTATGGGCGAAACCACCGGTGAAAAAAGACTGTCTGGTATTGCTCTATCCCTTATTGCAAATTTCCTTTCCTTGTCTATGGCTCCGCCTTTGTTCAGCTATTGGGAGTGTCTGTTGCTCTCAACATCCGGTTTCCCTGAGAACATAGTAACAGAAATGGTAGTCTGTCGGTATCTTAATTTTATTTGAGGGATCTCAGCAAGTGCTGTCGGTTTGAAGCTTCCTGCTACGTGATTTAACATTGCCTACTGGGATTAAGGCTTCCGTCCCAAAATGTTTATTAGAAGTACCATGCCGCACTTGAGTGAATTTCGCTGCGCGGGCTATATTTGCGACTAGATATTGATTAGAATGATCATCTAATACATATCCATTCGGGATATGGGTGCAATAGATATTTGCTTGTTTTCCCTAATATTTGGAGAAATCCTAAGCCGAGCTTAAAATATGAACATAAACATTAAATAATTAAGTAAAATTTTTTTGTTAAATTCATTATTTGGGAACACAGAAAATTATCTTCTAGTGTACGGGGGCGTTTTGTTAATTTTGGTACTTGGGGCCTAATATTACAGATCCAGCACTGGTTATGAGTGTAAGACGTGATCATGCTGCAGTGCTGAATTTACGATTACATACGGTATTCGCATCGCGGCGTAAATTATCCAGTGTTCACTTATCTATCACATTTATACTTACTTGTGCAGGTCCGCAATCCATAGTGACTACTTGAGAAATCGATGAATATCACAAAATGTATACAAAAATATTACAATTTCTAGAGGTTAGAGTTCATTTTTGTTGATGGTATGAAATTTGATCAATGTTTTGTTGAATCTTCTTTCTCCAAGCCATTGTTAAATGTTGTGGCATGATCTGGATCTTCTTCTGCTTCTTCTGCGCGAATGGGTCACTTAGGACCACGCGGAATCAACACTTGTTGAGCTTTCCTCCTTGCCAATTAGTTCTTAATTTTCATCGATTGTTGTGATTTTTGTTCCTCCGAACAAGTACGTCGTGTTGTTTTCTTCCCGTCTTCCTCAAGTCGCCTTGTGTGAACAATTTTCCTGATTATATTCGTATCTTACAGATTTGGTGATTCTAATTCAGTGAGGCCTTTCTCTACTTGCTTATACCTTTTTGATCTCGTACCTCTGAGCTGCAAATATTTGTGTATTCAATAAGTAAGTCTATTTTTATTCATTATTTCCAAATGGCTTAGAAAACTGAATTCATCGCAGTCTCATTGTACCAGTATGTTTAGATATTTTGAAATAGATTCTGAGTTGGGTTTGGGGTAATGTATTCCATTTTTAATTCTTGGCCCTAAGATTTTTGTCATGATTTTCCTTTCTTTAATCTCTAATTGTTCCCTTAAAATTTTATTATGTAAATTTCTGAAGCATAAAGAGCTTCAGGTTTAATTACTGATCTGGATATTAACTGGCGGGGAAAAAATCATCAGCAGAGTACAGCAAGAAACGTTATGACGAGGAAAAGTCTGGAGCACAATATAACTCAAAATAATAATAATAATAATAATAATAATAATAATAATAATAATAATAATAATAATAATAATAATAATAAAGACAATAGTAACAATGCCGGGCAGAGCAGCTTAGACGGTTGAGGCGCTTGCCTTCTGATCCTAACTTGGCAGGTTCGATCCTGGCTCCGTCCAGTGCTCTTTGGAGGTGCTCAAATACGCCATCCTCGTGTCGGTAGATTTACTGGCACGTAAAGAACTCATGCGGGACTAAATTCTGGCACCACGGCGTATCTGAAAACCGTACAAGTAGTTAGTGGGACGTAAAGCCAATAAGATGATTATTATTTAATAATAGTAATTTTAATCCTAGCATTTGCCTTGCTTTGTCCAGGTCGCGCTGCTCGCCACGCGGATCTCCACCGATATCCTGAGGATTGGTACAGATGGAATTGAATGACGTATGGCTTTTAGTGCCGGGTGTGTCCAAGGAAAAGTTCGGCTTGCCAGATGCAAGACTTTGGATTTGACGCCCGTCAGTGACCTACGCGTCGTGATGAGGATGAAGTGATGATTAAGACGACACATACACCCAGCCCCTGTACCAGCGAAATTAACCAATTATAGTTAAAGTTTCCGAATCTGCCGGGAATCAAACCCGCGAAAGGCCAGCACGCTAACCATTTAGCAGTGGAGCCGGACATAGGTACAGATGAGTGTAGCACAGCGAACACGTAAGACAAAGAGAAAGTGCATGGAGCGTGAGGTGAAGACAGCCAGTGAGCGACAGCTCTGCCGTGAAGGCTGAATCCGGTGATAGGTCACCCTGCCAGCGAACGCTTTTTGCCTTCCAGGGAGTAACTCAAACCGACGACAAACTATGTCATCAATTCGAGTCACTACTGCACGAGGTACCGTCAGTAAACGAAAGTGAAGAAAATAAGATTAATTCTTCCACACCCGGCTGGAGATCTTTACAAGATGATGAGCAGGCTTTGTTAACGTGTGATCAACCAGATGAAGGCAAAGTTATCTTAGGTATTTTCAAAGAACACACACGAAACCACATCAAACGTAACTTCTAATAACGTTTAATATATTGCGGGATATTCAGTTATGTCTTTACAATGAAAAATTGTATGTGAAAGTTGCTCAGAACTCTTAGCAATGTTTCACAGGTTAGCAGTTTGATTAATCAATCAATCAATCAATCAATCAATCAATCAATCAATCAATCAATCAATCAATCAATCAATCAATCAATCAATAAATAAATCAATCAATCAATCAATCAATCAATACTGATCTGCATTTAGGGCAGTCGCCCGGTTGGCAGAATACCTATCTGTTGTTTTCCTAGCCTTTTCTTAAATGATTTCAAAGAAATTGGACGTTTATTGAACATCTCCCATGGTAAGTTATTCCAATCCCTAACTCCCCTTCCTATAAACGAATATTTGCCCCAATTTGTCTCCCTGAATTTCAGCTTTATCCTCATATTGTGATCCTTCTTACTATTAAAGACAGCACTCAAACTTATTCGTCTACTAATGTCATTCTACGCCATCTCTGCACTGACACTTCGGAACATACCATTTAGTCGAGCAGCTCGCCTTCTTTCTCCGAAGTCTTCCCAGCCCAAACTTTGCAACATTTTTGTAACGCTACTCTTCTGTCGGAAATCACCCAGAACAAATCGAGCTGCTTTTCTTTGGATATTTTCCAGTTCTTGAATCAAGTAATCCTGATGAGTGTCCGATACACTGGAACCATACACCAGTTGGGGTCTTACCAGAGCCGTATATGCCCTCTCCTTTACATCCTTACTACAACCTTTAATCACCCTCATAACCATGTGCAGAGATCTGTACCATTTATTTACAATCCCATTTATGTGATTACCCCAATCCTTATAGTAACACCTAGGTACTTACAGTGATCCCTAAAAGAAACTTTCGCCCCATCAAATTATTAATTACAACTGAAAGAGCTTTTCCTATTTGTGAAATTCACAACCTGACTTTTAACCCCGTTTTTCATCATAACATTGCCTGCTGTCCAGCTCACAACATTATCGAGATTATTTTGCAGTTGCTCACAATATTGTTAAATTATTTATTGTTCTATACAGAATAACATCATCTGCAAAAAGCCTTATCCCTGATTCCACTTCTTTACTCATATCATTTATATATATAAGAAAACATAAAGGTCCAACAATATTGCCTTGAGGAATTCCCCTCGTAATTATTACAGGGTCAAATAAAGCTTCATCTACCCTAATTCTCTGAGGTCTATTGTTTAGAAATATAGCAACCCATTCAACTACTCTTTTATCTAGTCACTCATTGCACCCATTTTTGCCAGTAGTATCCCATGATCCACCCTATCAAATGCTTTAGACAGAACAATCGCGATACAGTACATTTGACGTCCTGAATCCAAGATATATGCTATATCTTGCTGAAATCTTACAAGTTGAGCTTCAGTGGAATGACCTTGCCTAAACCCGAACTGCCTTCTATCGAGCCAGTTATTAATTTCGCAAACATCTCTAATATAATCGGAAATAATGCTTTCCCAAAGCTTACATGCAACGCATGTCAAACTTACTGGCCTGTAATTTTCAGCTTTACGTATATCACCCTTTCCTTTATACACAGGGGCTACTATAGCAACTCTCCATTCATTTGGTATAGCTCCTTCATGTAAACAATAATCAAATAAGTACTTCAGATATGGCACTGTATCCCATCCGATTATCTTTATTATATCAACAGAAATCTTATCAATTCCAGTCGCTTTTCTAGTTTTCAACTTTGTATCTTACTGTAAGTGTCATTGTTATCATATGTAAATGTTAATACTTCTTTAGCATTAGTCACCTCCTCTATCTGGACATTATCCTTGTAACCAACAATCTTTACATACTGCTGATTGAATACTTTTGCCTTTTGAAGATCCTCACGTGCACACTCCCCTTGTTCATTAATTATTCCTGGAATGCCTCTCTTGGAACCTGTTTCTGCCTTAAAGTACCTGTACATACTCTTCCACTTTTCACGATAAGCATAATTTGCGGCCATACAATTTTTTGATGATATGAATTTTTGATTCATTTGCAAAAACAGAGATGGACGTGTTCAACCCTGTGAAGGTGTTGTTAAACTTCGTTTATTATTTGAATAAGTGGTGAAGTCTATTATTAATACTGGTAATATTAGCAATTAAAGAACCTCATTGATGAAATGGCTGTTGCTGTAATGAATACGTGTACTGGAGTTGACGTTTTTCAGCAAGGAGAAACTGCCCTCAGCAGGAGCCAGAACAAAATCATGTAATCTTGCTTATGAAAGCTTTGTGTAAGAAATATTTCGCAGTGACGTTACATCATCGCTCAAGACATGCAGTGACTCGTTACACAAAACCAAATAAAACACTGAATGAAAACAGTAATTTTATGGGCCACTAAGTTGGTAAGACAATTCATGTCAGCCACATTTTATCATTTATGTATATAATTTCATGTTTTCTGATGATATGAATGTTTTACAATGATTTTAAACTGTATTCTGTCGCAACGCTTTCAATCTGTTCAATCTGTTTGTGTCTTGACAGGAATAGTATGTTGAAAGAGTAAGAATTACTTAATTGAGGTGTGTTATGTAATGCTAATATTATACATACGACAATAAAGAATATTCATATTCTACTCTATTCTATTCTATTCTATTCTAATCTAATCTAATCTTCTGTGAAAAACTGTAACAAACGGTGTGGTGATTAATAGCGCGAAGCAAGCGGGGCAACGCCGAGCTGTCTTCGAGTGGCAGTCTAACCAGTGCACCCGCCGGCAAGCAGCCGCACAATACTTGGCTGCTTCTACCTGCATTTGTGGCAGACTAGAAGTCACTTTTTTTGAAAGATTGTAACAAATTCACTTGAGTTTTCCCGCTTACATCACTCTGGCATAAAGAACTAACATTTAGACAACAAACTAACTTTTTCATGTCGAGATTTGAAGGTCGTATAATCAATTCCACATTAATTCATTATTCAAAATACAGGGAAGCGATTATTAATATATCTAAAAATACCTTTAATGCTCAAACTAATATGTTATAGATCTACTCGAGCCCAGTTTTTAAATGGTATCTTAATCCTAAGTATGCTAAATCATAGTGTATTTGATAAGCATGTACTGGGTATGAAAAATGGGTTACGTCTCAAAACTCACGAGTTTCAAAACTCACGGGCTAAAATTGGTTACAAATAGTATCAAAACTCACGACTACAAACTGGTAGCTAAAGTAAACATTCTAATGAGTCTCAAAATTCACGACTCCGGACAGCAGGTGCTTGCGATGACCGTATGAGAGATGAGGTGCCCGGTGACTCACGCTTCCCTTACGACAGGCAGGGGATACTGTGGATGTTATTCTACCACACCGACCCACAGGGGAAAAATAATGGCTAGTGAATGAAAGAGACTGAGGTGTATTATTATTATTACTATTACTATTATTATTATTATTATTATTATTATTATTATTATTATTATTATTATTATTATTAATAATAATAAAATATTTTGCTGATGTCTTAAAGCTAATATAATGCATTTTCTTACCTTTCACATAAATTTATAATAATGACGTGTGGCCTCCGGGGAGGTCTGGTACAGGTCTTTAGAGCTGACGCCGTATAGGTGACCTCCACGTGTGTAAGGATGAGACCCGACTTAAGATGAAGTCTAATGCTGAAGACGGCACGAACACCCAGTCCCCGAGCCATAGGAATTAACTAATGAAAGGTAAAATCTCCGACCCGACTGGAAATCGAACCCGGGACCCCCTGGGCCCCTTGGACCAAATGCCAGCATGCTAACAATTTATGCATGCAGCCGGACGACGTAAAATTAAAGTAGGTATATTATCCGCTGCTAGTTAAAAGAAACTGTCAATTGGTAGTACTGGGGCTTAGTTCCATTATGCAGCCAGAAGGCGGCATTTACTTGAATAAGGAGTTTTATTTAGATATATTAAAGATCAAGAAAGTTAATTCACTCATTTAGTTTCAACACTTGGAGATTAATTTGAAAAAAAGGCGCATTTCTATTTTTCGTAAGAGTTCATCTATTGGCTTATTTCAATAGATTGTCTATCTGACATAAACCGAAAAAAATTACTCATGTCGCATCCGATTATTCTCTGCGATATAACTGAATGATATTTGAAACTCATTCGATTATTTAAATAATCGGATGGAAGTTATTGGATTATTAAAAGTATTCCATTTTCCCATCAGTAATAGGGTGGACATTTATCCATTCAAAGAAGAACTAGCTGTGCTCGTGAGTTTTGAGACTGGCCGAGGTAGAGGAACCTGTTCTTACTAATCCTCTTCCTGGAATTCGTGAGTTTTGGGACTCGTGAGTTTTGAGACGACATGGAAAAATGTCTACTCTTCCAAGCCCAGCTCGCCGTTTCTATCCTACCTCAAGATGGCGGCGGTGGTTTCACCACCTGCAGTGCTTGTTAGATACACGTGTTATTGCTATTGGTCTTGCGTGTTCGCTGGCGTAGCGCATATCTTCCTGCATCCGATCAAGTCAATGTTTCTTAGGCCCATCACGTGGTCGATTTCCAAACAGGGTGAGATGACAGATGACAGATGTTTCGTCGTGATACGAGACGAGGCCTTACCACCTGGGTCAGATTTCGCGCATTTTCTCCACAGTGGGAGCAACACCCATGATTTTCCAAATGGTTCGTGACATGCTCCAGTCAGGTCAGGTCAAGTGACCAGCGAAACATGCGCATCTCCATGGCCTGCAGAGGTTGTTCATGTTTGATAATAATGTTATTTGTTTACGTCCTACTAACAACATTTAGGTTTTTTGGAGACGTCATGATGCCGGAATTTTGTCATGCTGGAGTTCATTTACGTACCGCCACGAGGCTGATGCATTTGAGCACTTTTAAATACCACCGGACTAAGTCAGGATCGAGCCTGCCAACTTGGGCTCAAAAACCCAACCCTCTAACCATCACAGCTTCTCACCCCAGTTGGCGGGCAGAGCCGTACAGAACGACTGGTCGGACGACGACAGTCTCATAGACTTTGGGTTTAAGGTGAGTAGGCATTCGACTATCGCATAGAATTCTAGAGTATCGAGACTCAGATTCAATAGCCTGAGCCCAGAAAACTAGCGTTTAACGTACTAAGATACTCAGTCCTGTAACAGTGGCATCATAACTGGCTTTTCACCAGAGTGGGTACATTTCAAATACCACATGGTACCGAGCTCGATAGCTGCAGTCGCTTAAGTGCTGCCAGTATCCAGTATTCGGGAGATAGTGGGTTCGAACCCCACTGTCGGCAGCCCTGAAGATGGTTTTCCGTGGTTTCCCATTTTCACACCAGGTAAATGCTGGGGGCTGTACCTTAATTAAGGCCACGGCCGCTTCCTTCCCACTCCTAGCCCTTTCCTATCCCATCGTTGACATAAGACCTATCTGTGTCGGTGCGACGTAAAGCAACTTGTAAAAAAAATACCACATGGGAGATTTGAAATGAAAATTCACCACCTTTTTTCTTCTTCTCCGTCTTTTTTCTTCTCCATTCGCTCTTCTCCACGTCCTTCTCCGTTGAGCAGTTACTAGAGAGAATACTTCCTGGATAGAGGAAATGATCTACTTGTTCTAGAGGCATACTGGAAATGGAAATAGTGAAAACTGGAAAGGAAGTTTCAGGAGCTGGTTGTACGATTATCACCAACATAAACCTCCCTATCCCGTCTTTAGTTCAGCTGTCACAAACACCTAGCAAGCCCAAGTTATCTATCACACTGTATTTATGAGACATGCTTGTGCGTACTATACAGTACAGTACCAGCTTTTTTGGTTGGGATCACGATAAGGAAACAGCTAGCCTGTCACCTCGTCCTTGTGTCAGCGAACGCTGTCTGATACCAGCGGCCACTCTTAGCCACTAAAATGGCTAGTTGCGGTATTTATTACATCTCCTTTGCGTTTGGGAAAACCGCTATGTGAAATATTTCAGCTTAGAAGTTTGGTCAAGGAATTCTCACTCTTGGTGATATATGCGGTGCGGGTTGTTATTTCTCCCACAGCGTTTTCACACAGCGGTTTTCGCTTGCACAACGACGATACTTCAGAAAGTAATTGTGCGATATATGAATTGATTATACTTTTTATATTCGTAATAGCACGAACATTCCTGCTAGTGTTAGAAATTACTTCAGTTCTATTTTTTTCTAAACGAAGTTGGTGTCAATATCTCCGTTATTAATAATACCACGGAAAAACGTATTGACTGCATGTTGAACGAGTTGTATTGAGTGACTGGTGGGATATAAGTGGTTCAAATTGGTCGCAAAGGAAAGGAAACTACAATGGAAATGAGGCGGCTGATTGTCTCATTAAATCGCAACGGCAAGGTTTCACGAGCCCCTGAATGACTTTTAAGAATACAAAACAGGATATCGATAGCTTTAATTGATTACATGTTATTTCGGTGTACTATCTTAGGTGACTGCCTTCGTGGCTCAGGCGGCAGTGCGCCGGCCTCTCACCACTGGATTCCGTGGTTCAAATTCTGGTCACTCGGTGTGAGATTTATGCTAGTCAATGCGGAGGTGGGACAGGCTTTTCTCCGGGTACTCCGGTTTTCCCTGTCATCTTTTATTCTAGCAATGCTGTCCAATATCATTTCATTTCCTCTCTGTCATTTGTCATAGCCCCAGAGGAGCGAGACATTCTTCGGCAGCCGACACAGTCCCTATCCTCGCCGCTAGATTCACCGCTTCGTTCATTCCTTCCATCTCTGACCCGGTCGAGTGACTGGAAATAGGCTGTGGATTTTTCACTTTTCGTCTTAGGTGACTAACCCAGTATACAGACACGAACCTAAGTATTCATACAGTAAAAGATGTTACAGCAAGCAACTTATGAATCGATTAATATTTCGTGTGCACACTCCATTCCTCTTGGGAAACATGCTTCCCATTATACCACAGATCATCCACAAGTTAAAAACTGTATTTGTGTGTGAAAACCAGAAGTGTTTACATTGTAACTTTTAGTTCTTCCAGGTCAGATGTATTCGTACTCTTGGCTGTGAACAAAGAAATAAACTAGTTGTCTACCACACTCAGTCTTTCCCAGGTATTGACTGCATGTTGAACGAGTTGTATTGAGTGACTGGTGGGATATAAGTGGTTCAAATTGGTCGTATTCCGAAATTGCGAAAACCGTTGGGAGAAGTCGTTATGCTGTGTGGAGTGTAATTACGAGATTCAGAGAAAACGAACTTGCCAGTAAGCATAGAAAGAAAACTGACCACTAGTGAAACGAGGCACGTGATGCAAATGATCAAGAAGGACCCAAAATCTTCATCTGGTGCGATGTGTGCTTATATTGGAGAACAGTTCAGAGGAATATGGAGTCTCATCAGTCGTGCAGGTTATAGAGCTAGGATACCCAAAAAGAAGCTCTACATAAGTAAGAATACTTAAGAGCAGATCAGAGTTCACAAAAGCTTATGTAGGAAAGGACCTCGATTTCTGGAACAACGTTGTTTTCTCGGACGAAAATAAATTCAACCTGTTTCATAACGATGGCCGTGGTTTGGTTTGGAGGAGGCCCAACACTGCTCTCAACATCCAGAATTTTCCAGCTACTGTGAAACATGGTAGAGGTAGTGTTATGGTCTGCGGATAAATGGCCGCGTGTGATGTCGCGGAGCTAGTTGCCATTGAGAGAATTTTGATGGGATGGGAAAGGGCTACGAGTAGAAAATAAGGCTCCGTGGTCTTATTTAAGGTACATCCCCAGCATTTGTCTGGTGAGAAAATGGGTAACCACGGATAGCCATCTTCAGGGCTGCCGACGGTGGGGTTCGAATCCCCTATCTCCCGAATGCAAGTTCACAGCTGCGTGCCCCTAACCGCAAGGCCAACTCCCTCTGTAATCGCGGGAGCTATTGACAGTTTTGTTTATTTGCATATTTTGATAGAAAATTACAAGTATAGAATAAAGAAACTGGGTTTGGGGAACGATTACTACTTCCAGCACAACGAACTCAAGCATACAGCCGAGATTGTCCGACTATGGGTGCTTCATAATACGCCCCAAAGCTTAAAATACCTCGGAACAGTCTCCTGATCTCAATCCTATTGCACACCTCTGGAACTAACTGGAATGACGGGTATGAAAACACCACATCTCTAGTAAATCTCAGCTAAAAGAGAATTGCTGCTGAAGGAGTGGCATAATATTGCAACAGAGGCAACTGAAAATCTGCTGCACAGGATCAGCAAGAAACTGAGGTATGCAACTTACAGACGAGATAGGCACACAAATTACCGAGGGAATGAATTCACTATTGTTTATCGTTCGAGGAAATTAATGTTACCTGAGTGTACGAATACTTTTGTCCGGCTTAACATTCGTGTTGAGAGAAGTGTTAATGTTTTTATATGAAGAATGCTGAAATTGCATCATTAGTGTCCATACGTTCAAGCCATTAGTTACCTTTATGTATATCAGGAGTATTTATGTTTGTATGTACTGAGAGTTCCACAAATAAACACTCTAGTTGTTTCCTAGTAGTATGTACGAATACTTACGTTCATGCTTGTAAATATGAGGTCGTGATGGCCGACTGGCTTTGTCACTGACTTCTCACATTAGTGGTAGCGGCTCGAATTCCGGTCGATGCACATGGGTTCTTTGATATCAGAAGTCACATTCCTGTGATTCGGGGTCCACATAAAACTAATGATCTCGTGTGGTTTTGACCACGATATCGACCTCCACATAAAACTAAAAGCTTGCCTGCTATTCTTTATTTAAAAATGCATATCTCTTTATATTAATGCCAAATGTCACACATTCGTGGGCCGATGACCTAGATGTTATACCTCATTATACATTAAGCATCATCATCAATACCACCATATACTAATCACGATATCACAGGAACCACAAAACCAGTGAGAGTGAAATTTGGCATAGAGGTCGTAAGAAACAGTTAAGAAACATTTCTAACAAATTCGATCACTGTGGGGTAAAACTATGTGGAAGGGGAGGACGAACAATGAACAGTGTTCGGAGCAATACGGTGCGAGCTGCTATGATAGTTCGCTTCTATGCCGTTCGCCAGATTTTGTGGGTCCCGGGCTGCTATAATATTAACTTGTGTGCTACTAACGAAGAACATCATGTGCACCTCCTCGAGATCTTTCTCTGGGCAACATAAGAACCATGATACTTCTCTTCTTTTAAATTATATGAAAAGAAAATATGAGGGTTTTACTAACAAAAATTCCCCGGGTGAATAACAGGCAGTTATCACAGTTTATAATACAACTCTATTCCGTTTTCATAATCGAGTTCGTGTAATAAAGCAATGAAATGCCAGCTGTTAGAAAGTTTAGTTGACATACATCCAAGAAAATTGTCGAATCGACTGGCGACAAAGATATAAACTCACATTGTCAAGTTTATGTTAATTACGTTGCATTAATCTCACTCTTTGTAGTGATGATGTCGACCCGTGCTAAAACCATTAGCAATTTTGATCCTAAATCCTGTGGATTCGTGAAAGGAAACTGTTGTCTGATGTCAGATATTTATGCAATGTCTATGAACGTGTGCACTATTGTGATTGCTGGCCTGTGCTCCAAAAATGATACTACATCAGCATTTACCTGATGGATGTTCGGAAAATAAATCGATAAACTACCCTGAAGGCAGATATGAAAAAACATCGTGACCTAGCTTCGAACTCTTTCACTTCGGTGTTGTGGGAAGATCATTCCTTCATTGAGCATGGATTAGCGTAGCCTGCTATGAAAGGTGGATTCAATGGCTTTTGAAAGAAAGTGAGAAAGTAGTAAACAGAGGTAAATGAGAGGTAAATTTTGGGCCATGATAAGGTTTTACTAGCTGGTTCACAGGCAGATTCTCAGAACAGGTACCAAAATGCCTACCCTGCACCGTGCAGATACGATCGGTCCAATTAACACTGACTGATCTGCCGTGGCGTCAGCAGGGACTTTGATTGAGAATGATTGTCTCGATACGTTGTGTGTGACGTCCACAGGTAGTGTTGTGAGGATTAAACACACTATTTTGTGGTAAACTAGCTCCATCTGTCACTCAATCTCTTGGCTGTACTCCGGCTACGATCTTCTTCCACAGTTAATAAAATAACAACGTAATTGTTTTAATGTCACACTAAATTCTTTTACATTTTCGGAGACGCTGCGGTCCTGGAATTTTATTCTACGTGCGTTATTTTGGGTGCTGCTAAATCTACCGACACGAGGCTGACATATTTGAGCACCTTCAATTCCATCGGACGGAAGTAGGATCGAATCCACCAATCGAATCCACCAACATGATTTCGTTGAGCCAGCGTTCTACCATCTTAGCTACTCTCTCATCATTTCCAGTATCAGAGTAAACATTGCACGTGTTCTTCCATATCCTCCTGGATGTTCAATACTTCCTTCGAGTTTATATACCCTTTGTTACGGCAGCTGTGAAAGCCTAAGCTGGTATGCGTATGATTATTTCCTACTGCAAGAAATCTTCTTGGGGGCTACCTAGCTGAAACAGCTAAGGCCTTAACGGTTTACCCGGAAGTACGTGGGTTCCATTTCTGGTCAAGAAGTCGAGAAAATCAGAAATGAGTTTTCAGAAGAGACACACAACTATGATATTCACCAGTCTTCACCAGAACAGTACTGTGTTAATACGTGAGGGCAAAGGATGCCGGGAACAGAGTCAACCACTCTATCCAAGTTGTTGAGACCCCCTGTGGATGGGGGACGAAGACGAAGAATACACCCACTGTATCCCCTGTTCTGTCGTAAGAGGCGACTAAAAGGGGCGACCAAGAGGTGATTGAATTAGAAGCACGAGACTACTTGTGATTACTACATTACGTGAGGAACACCATGGGTCAACTTTTCTTGCGATTAGTTCCACCTTGTGAAGAACACTATGGATCTACGTTACCTTTATGGTAAGGAACACCACGGGCCTGGGCGTTGCCTGTGGTTATTACTATCGCGTGTATTCCACCAAGGCGGGTAGGAGTGGGTGGGGGGGGGGGCTTGGGCTGCGCGGACTAATGTCCATTTGCCGTAACGCTGTGCTGGAATGTGTCGGTTGCCCTGTGTTCAGAATGTGTCTGCGCTACCTGTGAGTAGTTCCACTTCCTGAGAAACGGTATGGGTGTACGTTGCCTGTGATTAGTAACACTGTGAGAAACACCGCAGGTTTGGCTGGCGCCCGTGATTAGTACCACTATGTGCAGAAAATCATGGGTCTGCGTTACCTGAGATTAGTTCCATTATGTGAAGGGCACCATGGAATTTGTTACCTGTGGGCGTTGCCATAATGTGTCATACACCGTGGGTCTACAGTGCCTATGATTAGTATACGTGACCTGTAATTAATTCCACTAAGGGCCGGTTCTACCACCTACTGTTAAAGTAGCGCTTAAGTTGCCATCCGCGTAAAAGGATGTTTCCGTTCGTCCACTCCCAGGTAGCGCTAACGGCAGCATACATCGTAGTTATCCGGTGCGTAATTTATCGGCCACTTCGAAAGCCCGATAAGACTTTACCTGCCGGGCAAGTTTTGAGAGCTGAATATTATTAGCTGTATTTGTGGTGACATACAACTTAAATTAGCTTAGTATACTGATAAAAGCATGATACCTTAACAGTGATCGATATTATATTGCAGGATTTTGAACATTAATGCTTCCCTTAGGTTGCAACAGTCACACCAGCCTCTCGCATCGACAGCATCGGGGACACATTTTATACGTCAAGCTTTCGCAAAGAAACCCTACAAGGATACAAAATCAAAACCTATTTGGAAATCATCTCAAATGGGCTTTAATTTTCGAATTTTAATTTTTCAGTTTTCAGACACCAGGTATAAGTTAGTATGTGTATCTCGCTTACCCCATACGTTCTCGTAGCATATAGGCTAACGCGCTCGCTTCGTAATAGGAGGTATGCAGGTTCGAGTCTTCATTATACCGAATATTTCTTTTAAAAAATCATTATTAGTGTTGTATTCATCTGTATGCCTCTTTTCATACGTTCTTTTATTAATAATATATTTCAGTGAAAGATTTAATCACAATATTGTGTCTACTATTTGATACTTATAGATAAAGATGTTATGATTAATTCCAATCATCATTATAGTAGTAAAGCATATAAGACTGTCGCCCAGGTAGCAGATTCCCTATCAGTTCCTTACATAGTCTTCTCGTAAATGATTTCAGAGAAGTTGGAAACTATTCCATTCCCGAATTCCTCTTCCTATGAATGGACATTTACCCCGATTAGTTCATTAGATTTACAGTTCCTTCCAACTTTATCGTCATAAAGTTAAACATTAGAATGTAACGCATTTTCAATAAATGGAAGCATGTGGAACTAAACGAGATCACAGAGCTAGTTGCAAATACAGGCTCGTGGAGATACTTAATCAGATCACAGAAGCCTGCAGATAGAATGGTCAAAGGCAATAAGTCCATGAGGATGATATGTATGTATATACGTATATGGCAGCACGTAAAGGAGTGTTAAGAACAACGGCAGGGAACGAAAATAATTTTTTAAATGTACGTTTTTAAAACGAAGAGAACCTGCGTACCTTCTATTACGGAGCGAGCAACTTGACCAATCTACTGCGAGACTACTTTCCAAAAACGCTGCCTTACATGACAGGTTATAACTGGCGTGAGAAAATGTAATCTCGAGATTTTAATCCCAATTAGGTATTGATTTTGAAGCTCATAGATTAAAGTCACGAAAGCTTGACATAAATCATTGTCCATAACTCCTAAAACTCCATTTATTATGCTTTTTGGTGGTAATCAGCAGATGCAAGCACAGGAAAAGAAGACAATCGAAATGAGCTTCATACATCTAACGATAGATAGCACCTCACTCGAAAGCGAGAAGTAGCTGAAAATCAGTCTAGCCAACACCGTATATCGGTGTCTAGCTCCGGGTAGTTACCTTGCGCTTGCGCGGAGGTGGTTGCACGCAAGCCAAAGTACCAGCTGATTTACACCCCCAGGTAGTTTGCCTCCTGGGCGGCTGCCAGCCACTTTACCAGCAGATGGTCGAACACCACGGGAATACCGGCGCCCGTGATTAGTGCCACTGTGTGAGGAACACTATGGATCTGCGTTGCTTGTGAGTAGTACACTTACAGTATATGCGAAACAACATGGGTTTGTGTTACCTGTGAGTGTTGCCATTGTGCTTGACATCCCATGGGTATACATTATTTATGATTAATACCACCATGCGAGACACACCATCAGTCTATGTCACCTGTGATTAGTAGCACTATACGAGGTACACCATGGTTCTGCTTTACCAGTGATTAGTACAATTATGAGGAGCCGGTGACCTGGATTTTGGACCCCCTTCGATAATAAGCACCATACCAATAATTTAGACATTGTGATTTTAATCCGCTTATTGTTTTTGTTTCACTATAGTGTTTTCATCAATATTCGTTTTAGATTCTAATCAGTGGGTACATTTCGAAGTTTTAATTTTCATTTCGTTGCACCTTGTACCATCAGGGGCCGATGACCTAGCTGTTAGGCCCCTTTAAACAACAAACATTATCGTCATCCAGTTGTTGAGGTTGTGAATGGTGGAGGCATTTACCTTCCACTTCTCCAAGGGCTTTCGTGGCCTGTACGGAAATGGCTTTATCAAGAAACGTGCACATATCAACATCCCTCTGTTGGGAACATTTCCTGATAAATTGTCTAAGCACATCAAGTAAGTTGTTGTATCTCAGCTTAATCCAAATAATTAGTTTGGAATTGGCTGAAATGGCCCAGAAATTATCAATACTCCTCAATTATGTAGTACTCATGGACTGTAACTGAGCTTCTTTGTCCTCGAACCAAGGCAAACAATCTTTATGAAATTTGATAAGCCGTTTTCGGGAATGGAAACTGTGAGAAAATGGTTGAACATTTCAGTGAACAACCTTTCATTTTAAAACGTAGGCCTACAGTCTGCAGGTCTTCGGAAACATGTAGTTTTTATAATATTGTCGATTTCCCTACAAAAGTTTCTTTTTTTCTTCAAGTACTTCCAAGACCCTGCGCTACGCAATAATCCCATCTAGTGCTGGAACGGCAGAATAGTCAGTTATAAGGCGGTGTATATCAGTGTAGCCTAATGTTAGGACGGTAGCGTGAAGTTACTGCGAGCTGCGACTTACGAACTTACGGAGTTACCTTTGCTATATAAAAGTGTACAACTTTTTTTAATAATTGTCTTTACGTCGCACCAACACAGATGGGTCTTTTGGCGACGATGGAATAGGGAAGGGTGGGAAGGAAACAGCCGTGGCCTTAATTATGGTACAGCCCCAGCATTTGACTGGTGTTAAAATGGGAAAACATGGAACACCATCTTCAGGGCCGAAGACAGTGGGGTAATGAAATGAAATGTCGTATGGCTTTTAGTGCGGGAATATCCCAGGACGGGTTCGGCTCGCCAGGTGCAGGTCTTTCTATTTAACTCCCGTAGGCGACCTGCGCGTCGTGTTGAGGATGAAATGATGATGAAGGCAACACATACACCCAGCCCCCGTGCTACTGGAATTAACTAATTAAGGTTAAAATCCCCGACCCGGCCGGGAATCGAACCCGGGACCCTCTGAACCGAAGGCCAGTACGCTGACCGTTCAGCCAACGAGTCGGACGACAGTGGGGTGTGAACCCATTATCTTCCGGATGCAAGCTCACAGCTGCGCTGTCCCAACCACACGGCCAACTCGCCCGGTTAAACATGAAGTGAAAGAGACCGACAGGTTCTTCAGGGGACGTGAGGAGTTGTCTCTTGATTGAACATTATCCATCATTCAACAGAGAAGAGGTGTTATAATTCATCTTTCGTCAGATTTAATAACCCGTTGCTAGAATATGTTGTCGTGTAAACTCCGATGTAGGTCTGTTCTTACCCCGCAAGTGTGCTGTTCCTTTATAATCATTACCTTTTGTCATCGTCCTCGTCTTCAGCATCATTCAGGAAACGTTAAGACGCTTATAAAAAACGTTTCCCTAGTTAGTAAGGGAGATGTGATTATATTCGTCATTCGTTGCTATCAGCTGAGATCACAATGCAATTGCGTAGTGAAAATATGAAATGTTCATGAGCTGTACCTGATTTCATCAAGTTCTGTCGAAATTGGAACAGCTATTGATGACCAACACTAAATGGAAAGCCGGGCTGAGTGGCTCAGACGGTTGAGGCGCTGGCCTTGTGACCCCAACTTGTCAGGTTCGATCCTGGCTCAGTACGGTGGTATTTGAAGGTGCTCAAATACGTCAGCCTCGTGTCGGTAGATTTACCGGCATGTGAAAGAACTCCTGCGAAACTAAATTCAGTCATCTCGGCGTCTCCCAAAACCGTAAAGATAGTTAGTGGGACGTAAAAACAAATTACATTATTACTAAATGGAAAATGAATACTAAATGTTGTACTTTGTGCCTGGTTGTTCTGACACGAATGAAAATTATGTCAGTTAATTTGGTGTCGATGAGTGATACCAGCACTATACGAAGAATCAGCTTCAGACATTGTATACCTCGTCCTGTACTACTGTCTTTCGTAATAAAATATAATTTTTCGTGATTTGCATACGTTCATTACAAACTTTGCCAATAAACATGCGTAGTTCTACTATTAGGAAGGTGATAAGCAGCATTTAGAACAGTGTGTAGGAAATGTTATCGTTAAGCCGTTCTAAAAGCAGAGAATTTCATCCTTTAATTGCAGATGAACCTCCCTGTATTAACGAGCTAAGAAATCACTATGATATTTTACTATTTCCCTTCGGTGTCTTAATTTTCTGCCAATCACTTCTATGTGTCAGGAAACGGTGAAGGAGCCGTAATGCTCTCAGTTGTAAAGTGTTAATAACAAGAAGAAGAAAAAGAGTCAGTATCCTTGGCTGGATTGTCAGCATTCAGAGCCTTCCGTTCAAAGAGCCCTACTCATTGTCTATTAATCTTATGCTGTCATCTGGTTTACAGTCTTAATGGTTCTTTTTCGTTTCTTAGTTATTCTGATTCCCTTACACGCTCTGGGAGTCACCTGTTCGTGATATTTGATATGTACAAATATTCTATGCAAAGAAAATACTTTTTGGATTTCGTTACTTGTGTGCTTTCAACAAAGTGAAATAAATTCATGATTCCATCTATCCATCTCACCTCCTGCATTCTTCTATAAAACCGCGTTTCAAAAGCTTCAATTCTCCTTCTTTCTAACTTAGTTACTGTCCGTGTTTCACTTCCATACAATGATACGCTCTAGACAAAAGTCTTCAAAATCATCATTCTAATTTCTATATCAATGTTCCATGTGAATAAATTACTTTTCTTAAGAAATAATTCCCTTACTTGTGCTGTTCTGCATTTTATGTCCTCCTTACCTCTTGCGATCGTTAGTTGTGCTACTACCCAAGTAACACTACTCATCTACTGTACTTCCTTTATGACTTCATTTCCTAATCTAATATTTCCAGCATCATCGAATTCGCTCGACTGCACTCCATTACTTTTGTTTTGGATTTACTTATTTTCACCTTATACAACTCCCCGAAGACTATGTCCATAACATTCAACCCATATCTTCTGCGGACTCAGATAAATTAACCATAGGATCTGAAGATCTCAGTGTTTTAATTACCTGTCCTTGGATTGTGATTCCCTTTCTAAATTCCTGTTTGACGTCATTTGCCGCCTGTATTATATAAACAGGAGACAAACTGCAGCCTTATCACACTGCCTTTTGGTTTCCTGACGGCCTCGCGGTGTAGGAGTAGCGTGCGCGCCTCTTACCCGGAGGCCCAGGGTTCAATTCTCGGCCAGGTCGGGGATTTTTACCTGCATCTGAGGGCTGGTTCGAGGTCTACTCATCCTACGTGATTACATTTGAACAGATATCTGATGTTGATATGGTGGCCGCGGTCTAGAAAGCCAAGAATAACGGCCGAGAAGATACGTTGTGCTGACAACACGATATCTCGTATTCTTCAGGCCTTCGGGTTGATCAGAGATAGCTTGGTAGGCCATGGCCCTTTGGGACTCTTGCGTCGTGAGGTTTGGGTTTTTGAATTGCTGCTTCTTTTTCGTAGCCCTCCATTCTTATCCTTGCAGACTGATTTTTATACACATTGTAAGTAATACTTCTTTCTCGCCATATGATTCCGATCGCCTTTCAAATCTCAAATAGCTTAGTCCAATCAGCATAACTGAATTTCCCTTTTTAGATCTACGAATGCTACGTACACGGGCTTGTCCTTCTTAATGCCATCCTCTAAGATCAGACGTTAAGTCAGGATTTCTTCATGTGTTCTTAGAATATTCTTCTGAAGCGAAACTAATCTTTTCACAACTCCACTTCAACTTGTCTTTCTATTCTTCTGTAAATAATACGTGTTGAAATTGTGCAAGCGTTAGGTAATAAACTAATAGTGCGATATTTTTCATGCTTTTCAGCAACTACTTTCTTGGGAATAGAAAAAACAACATTTTGTCTAAAATCGGATGGCATTTCTTATGTATCATACATCTTAGACATTAAATGGAATAACGTCGCCATGTCGGTTTGTTCTAAGTCAATCAATCAATCAATCAATCAATCAATCAATCAATCAATCAATCAATCAATCAATCAATCAATCAATCAATCAATCAATCAATCACTCAATCATTACTGATCTGCATTTAGCACAGTCGCCCAGTGGTAGATTCCCGATCTGTTGTTTCCCTAGCCTTTTCTTGAATGATTTCAAAGAAATTGGAAATTTATTGAACGTCTCCCTTGGTACGTTTTTCCAATCCCTAATTCCCCTTCCCGTCGCCATAAGACCTAGCTGTGTCGGTGCGACGTAAAGCCCCTAGCAAAAAAAAAAAAAAAAAAAAAAAAAAAAAAAAAAAAATTCCCCTTCCTGTAAACGAATATTTTCCCCAATTTGTCCTCTTGAATTCCAACTTTATCTTCATATTTTGATCTTTCCTACGTTTAAAGACACCACTCAAACGTACTCCACGCCATCTGCCCACTGACAGCTCGGAACATACCCCTTAGTCGAGCAGTTCGTCAAACCCAAGTGTCTTGTTCCTGTTCAAGCTTTTCAAAGCTTTGTTGAATTCTGACCTCAAAATGTAGTCTCCAGTGTGTCATCAGCAACAATATTTCTCATTAAAATGTTGAATATGTTCCTTCCATCTTCCTGCCTTGTATTCCTTCTCTAGAAGTGGTTTCCTATCTGAGCTGTTAATATTCATACACCTAGTTTTCCTTTCTCCGAAGGTTTCCTTGATTTTACTATGTGCAACATCTATCTTTCCTTACAGCCGTACAACCTTCAACATGCTCGCACCTGTCTTTCAGCTATTCTTCCTTGGCTGTCCTGCACTTTATATCGACTTCATTCATTAATCGCCTGTATTATTTTCTGTCCTAATATTTTGCATTCTTATAGTTTTGCAGTTTATGAATCACATTTAGTATCTCCCGAATGAATCACAAGCATACATATAGTGTATCGTATTGCATTGTGATCATTTAGGAAGTGGTATTTTGTTGGTGTGCAGGAAAAGAAAAACAAATTAAAATAGTTACAAGCTAAGCGTTGTCACATGCCTTATACACTTTAAAATAATGTGTACGATTGTGAAGTGTAGTTTCTAAGAATACATCAATAACCACCCACATCGAGAGTCAATAGCAGTATTATGCAGCTTACATGTTTGTATTTCTTTTCTACCACTGATATTTCATTTGAAAATGTTCCCATGCTCCAGCCATGGGTCGGTAGATTTACCGGCACTTAAATAAATTTCCGGAACCTCAGCGTCTTTGAAAACTATAAAAATTAGCTACTGTGACCTAAAACTAGTATATTATTATTATTATTATTATTATTATTATTATTATTATTATTATTATTATTATTATTATAACCGGGCGAGTTGGCCGTGTGGTTAGGGGCGTGCAGCTGTGAGCTTGCATCCGGGAGATAGTGGGTTCGAATCCCACTGTCTCGACAGCTCTGAAGATGGTTTTCCATGGTTTCCCATTTTCATACCAGGCAAATGCTAGGCTGTACCTTAATTAAGGCCACGGGCGCTTCCTTCCCACTCCTAGTCCTTTCCTATTCCATCGTCGCCATAAGACCTATCTGTGTCGGTGCGACGAGAATCAAATTGTAAATATATATATGTTTAATTCCGAAGTGTACACTGTACATTCAATGTATTTTCTGAAATTTAAGGAGGTTTCCTTTCATGGATAGGCCTATAGAATATCTGTTCTTGTTGCAGGTGCGTGCTATTGCTGGTGCATGCGGCCGCTACACAACACAAGGATAAGTTCATCTCGGTCATGAGCGCTGCCGAGAGCGGTACCACCACTGGAGATGTGAGGCGTCAAGGAATTTTCGGTGAGCAAGATGTCCCGCTAAAACCATATTAAAAACAGTGCCACATCAGCATGAGTTAGTCGTTTAAAATTATTTGGAACAGTAACTTTGAGTTTAGATGGTCACTTTTGCTAGATATGACTTGTACAGCCGCTCAGAAAAAGAGCGGTGACGTGGTATTGTATGCTCGTCACATTTAATATTTTATCAGACTTAATTTTAATTATCATGAAAGCATAATTCACTTCCGATGTAGGTACAAACCCTATGGATACCCACAAGAAACATTGCTATGGATTGGGCTGTTTCTCAGTAAAATTACCTGCGAGGAACTTATACATTACCATGCGCTCATTCCTTTGAGCGACTCTATGTTTGAAGAACACCCTCTCTCGCACTACTTGCACTCTGTTTGGATTATCACACAGCTAGCATTTATTATTTCAATGTTTCCTGTTCGTAGTCATTTGGGAACTATCTAGGTAAAACTAAAGGGAGGGTGTGGAACATTGTATTATTATTATTATTATTATTATTATTATTATTATTATTATTATTATTATTATTATTATTATGTAAGCATTCTTAAAACAGATTGAAATACACATTTTATTTCCATTTTCTATTTATTTATTTATTTATTTATTTATTTATTTATTTATTTATTTATTTATTTACTTCAATGGACTTCTTGGCATACACATATCCTGCTAAATTTTTAAGCAAAAATATTATCAAAACATAGCAACGGAAGAAAAACAAAGTAGTAGACAACATTTTATTATTAGGTTATCGGAACACTTTCTAATTAACTAATAGCGTCAGTCCTTCCTTTTGCATCTCTACTACTTATTTAACGTCGCACTAATATAGCGAAGGTTTTGGACGACGGAAAGATGGGAAAGGGCTAGGTTGGGGAAAGTAGCGGCCGTGGCCCTAATTAAGGGACAGCCTCATGTGTAAATGGGAAATCACGGAAAACCATCTTCAGGGCTGCTGACGGTAGGATTCGAACCCAATATCTCCCGAATGCAAGTTCACAACTGCACGGCCAACGTTCTCGGTACTGATTATCTCAGATGGTACGGTAGATCGCTGGCCTTTTTTGTCAAGTTGGCGGGCTCGATCGCAGCTCTGTCCGATGTTATTTGAAGATGCTCAAGAACGTCATTCTCGTGTCGGTACCTTAACCGGCACGTTAAAGAACAGTTGCAGGACAAAATTCCTGCATCCTAGCGTTTCTTTTGCTAAGGGCTTTACGTCGCCCCGACACAGATAGGTCTTATGGCGACGATGGGATAGGAAAGGCCTAGGAGTTGGAAGGAAGCGGCCGTGGCCTTAATTAAGGTACAGCCCCAGCATTTGCCTGGTGTGAAAATGGGAAACCACGGAAAACCATTTTCAGGGCTGCCGATAGTGGGATTCGAACCTACTATCTCGCGGATGCAAGCTCACAGCCGCGCGCCTCTACGCGCACGGCCAACTCGCCCGGTCCTAGCGTTTCTGAAAACCGTAAAATTATTAGTGCGACGTCAAGTTAATAATAGTAAGTTATTGTTAATGTTCCTTTCGCGAACTGACAGAGTGTGGATGTGGTAAGAGATGTTACTCCATGTCTTGGACTTAGGGTATTTGAAGGCTTTAAGATCAATGCGCGGTTTAGGGGTGGAGAAGCTGCCTCTTACCCGGGGGCACGGGTTCGATTCCTGGACAGTTAAGGGAGGCCTGGTTTGAGGTTTATTCAGCCTATGTGTGAAGAGGTGCTATCTGGCGGTGATATAACAACCCCAGTCTAGAAAGGCAAGTATAACGGCCGAGGGGATTCGCCGCACTAACTACGTGACACCTCGTAATCTGCAGACCTTATGGGTTGAACAGTGATCGCTTTGTAGGTGAAGATCCATCAGGGCTGTTGTAGCATGAGGTGTGTTTAAGAGTGTTAAGAATAAAACTGAATGGCTATTACTAGGATCAGGTGAATTTTATTCAGGGGTGTTAGACTGAGAAGCACACTCTCAGATTCTCAGCCGTAATGTTCTACAAAATAAATTCAACTGTTACAATTAGTTGAACTTGTCACAATGTCTAGCAATTCAAAATGTGTTTGCACGCTCAGGAAATAAGCTTTGGTTTCTTGTCTGTAATATTTAATACGTGTTTGTATTATCTGTATCAGTTCCTCATAAGCCAGTATCCAAAACACACACTCGAATTTAACTCGTGTAAATGTAAAGGCCATGAAATTAACTCCTGCCTATGAAATAAAAGTCAGGTCCCCTATACGTGTGTGTGGGCTGCTTTTATAGTCAGTATAGTCAGTAGCCCTAGATATGGTAGTCATTTCCAGAAACTCGTTGTAGGATATGAGATAATAATAATAATAATAATAATAATAATAATAATACACTGACTGACAGAGCAAATGCAACACCAAGAAGGAGTGGTCAGAACTTTATGCCAATTGCAGGGTAGACTGACGTCACTGAGGTATGCTCATGATGTGAAATGCGCCGCTGTGCTGCGCACGTAGCGAACGATAAATGGGACACGGCGTTGGCGAATGGCCCACTTCGTACCGTGATTTCTCAGCCGACAGTCATTGTAGAACGTGTTGTCGTGTGCCACAGGACACGTATATAGCTAAGAATGCCAGGCCGCCGTCAACGGAGGCATTTCC
The DNA here is from genome assembly GCF_040414725.1 of Anabrus simplex. Taxonomy (NCBI): domain Eukaryota; kingdom Metazoa; phylum Arthropoda; class Insecta; order Orthoptera; family Tettigoniidae; genus Anabrus; species Anabrus simplex. Next base: position 426,789,929 of record NC_090266.1, on the reverse strand, counting down.
AGCAGACAGACGACTTTACGAGGGGTATGGTGATCGGGCTGAGAAGGGCAGGTTGGTCGCTTCGTCAAATCGCAGCCGATACCCATAGGGATGTGTCCACGGTGCAGCGCCTGTGGCGAAGATGGTTGGCGCAGGGACATGTGGCACGTGCGAGGGGTCCAGGCGCAGCCCGAGTGACGTCAGCACGCGAGGATCGGCGCATCCGCCGCCAAGCGGTGGCAGCCCCGCACGCCACGTCAACCGCCATTCTTCAGCATGTGCAAGACACCCTGGCTATTCCAATGTCGACCAGAACAATTTCCCATCGATTGGTTGAAGGAGGCCTGCACTCCCGGCATCCGCTCAGAAGACTACCATTGACTCCACAGCATACACGTGCACGCCTGGCATGGTGCCAGGCTAGAGCGACTTGGATGAGGGAATGGCGGAACGTCGTGTTCTCCGATGAGTCACGCTTCTGTTCTGTCAGTGATAGTCACCGCAGACGAGTGTGGCGTCGGCGTGGAGAAAGGTCAAATCCGGCAGTAACTGTGGAGCGCCCTACCGCTAGACAACGCGGCATCATGGTTTGGGGCGCTATTGCGTATGATTCCACGTCACCTCTAGTGCGTATTCAAGGCACGTTAAATGCCCACCGCTACGTGCAACATGTGCTGCGGCCGGTGGCACTCCCGTACCTTCAGGGGCTTCCCAATGTTCTGTTTCAGGAGGATAATGCCCGCCCACACACTGCTCGCATCTCCCAACAGGCTCTACGAGGTGTACAGATGCTTCCGTGGCCAGCGTACTCTCCGGATCTCTCACCAATCGAACACGTGTGGGATCTCATTGGACGCCGTTTGCAAACTCTGCCCCAGCCTCGTACGGACGACCAACTGTGGCAAATGGTTGACAGAGAATGGAGAACCATCCCTCAGGACACCATCCGCGCTCTTATTGACTCTGTACCTCGACGTGTTTCTGCGTGCATCGCCGCTCGCGGTGGTCCTACATCCTACTGAGTCGATGCCGTGCGCATTGTGTAACCTGCATATCGATTTGAAATAAACATCAATTATTCGTCCGTGCCGTCTCTGTTTTTTCCCCAACTTTCATCCCTTTCGAACCACTCCTCCTTGGTGTTGCATTTGCTCTGTCAGTCAGTTTAATAATAATAATAATAATAATAATAATAATAATAATAATGATAATTTTGTGTGGCTATTTCTAGTCGGGTGCAGCCCTTATAAGGCAGACACTCCGATGAGGGTGGGCGGCATCTGCCATGTTTAGGTAACTGTGTGTTATAGTGGTGGAGGATAGTGTTATGTGTGGTGTGTGAGTTGCAGGGATGTTGTAAACAGCACAAACACCCAGCCCCAGGGCAATTGGAATTAACCAACGAAGGTCAAAATCCCTGACCCGGCCGGGAATCGAACCTAGGACCCTCTGAACCGAAGGCCAATACGCTGACCATTCTGCCAACGATTCGGACATGAGATTATAGGGAACGGTTCAGTGTAGAATCATCAGTCTAAAAGTGATTGGGTCACAAAAAGCATATCTATAAACCATAAGGGTATAAGGGAATCCAATATACACAGTACAGTTCCAAAGAGGCATAATATAGTAGGACATTAACGAGTAAGGGCGGTAGCTTCTTTAGTATGAGCTGGAGCCATAATCGGAAAATTTAGAAGTACGGTAGGCCTATATACGGGTATGCTTCGTTATAAGTAACCCGATTATGATCGCACTATTTCCTTGTATAAAAGTTCTGCCTTGTGGCAATGTTGGTGCTTGGCTAGTATTTCATCAAATAACATCTTGTATCAGAAACCAGCCTCGTAATGTAAACTCACATTTTCTGCCTTTTACCTGGACGCCCCGGCTTGGTTTTCCGACTTCTCCAAGTGATTTGATTCTGTACTGAAGGCTGAGATGAACTGAGGAGCTGTCTGATGTGTGAGGCAGCTATCCAGATCAAGAAAGACAAATCATATGGCTGAAGATATCACTCTTGTTACCCTCCATTTTCTGCTGTTCATCTGGCTGGAGGTCAGTCGTCCCAGCAGATTGAAGTCTTTATGGGGCTATATGTTCTTATGACACGCCAGTATGATAGTTTTCTACATTTTTAAGATTCTAGGTGGTTAATGTACTCTATATTTATTTTGAATGTCAGGTTTCCAAACATGGAGAACTAATGTATTCGTCTCTTCAGATTTTAATGCAACATAGGACGTGCTAAATTTCTCTCAGCTATACATATGAATACCATCTGAGGTCGTGAATAAGGACGCATGTAAGGAGACAGCTCGCAAGAAAAGATGAGCGGGGAATGCAAGTCATAAAACATAGCGATTTGCTGTATTACGATAACATTTTCTACTCGGTATGGAACTACAGTCGAACACTATTCGTGGGTTCATATCCCACCGTCGGCAACCCTGAAGATGATTTTCCATGGTATTCTGTTTTCATATCAGGAGAATGCTTGGACTGTACCTTAAATAAGGCCTCGACCACTACTTCTAGCCCTTTTCCCATCCCTCCGTTGCCTAAAACCTTCCATGTGTTAGTGCGACGTTAAACAAGTACAAATAAACTTTATTCGTTAACATTTCTGTTGACAACGTTCCATTGTAAGCTTTTAAAATCAACTGAAAATTTCGCTGGGAAAATAGTAGGATACATAATACATCGATTCCCCTTGCTGTATGGCAATATAACAATTGCTGGAGAAGCCAGAAAATGTACATACTAACCACTATGGCAAGGATTATTTCACAGTCTGCTTCAGTGATGCAGAGTTCTTTTTCAGAATACTATTTCTGAAACAAAGTGCTCTGCATTTCATTGAAGACAATTCGGAGAGACGTAAACTTATAACATCTTTTAGACCATGTCTTGACAAGCTGTATATTCTTTGTCTTGTTCATCAGGACTGGACATTTGAAGTTAACATTCTGCAAGCGCGATGTTTTCGAGTATTATTCTGGTTTCATTTAATCAAGATGGTTAATTGTCTAAGTAAATCAGAGGTAGAACGTCCGACATCGTTAAAAGGTCGTGGGTTCGATCCAGACAATACAGTTGATTTTCATATCAGAATGGTTGTTATGTTAAAGGGCGTATAGTGGTTCAGCGTTCACCGGACAAATTAAACCAGTTAATACTAGAAACCGCCCAGGAGGATTCCTATTTTACTGCTATGCAATGAGAATGAAGTCTGTTCGTGTAGGCCTAATGCCTAAATTGCACTACTTAATAAGATTATCTACCCGCCGATAGTTGAGGCTATTATTACGAGGATTGGGGCAAACGTTATGGCAACTATTTTTCTTCTTGTAGATATGTGAACGGATCACAAACGTGTATGTGTCGTGTGGAAGTTCTGCAGGCATAGTGTGTATGCAGAACAACAGATGGCTCTGTGATAGCACAGCGAGGGCTGTGAAATCAGCCAGTTGGTGAATGTCGTGCGAGATGGAAGTAACCCGTGTTGAACAACGCGCTTACATCAAAATAGCCGTTCTCCGAGGGAGCAATGCGATAGAATGTCACAGCAAATTAGTGGAAGCCCTTGGGAATAATGCCCTACCATACCGTACAGTAGCACGGTGGGTAGAAAAGTTTCAGCAAGGACGGGTGTCAACCAGTGATGAGGAACGTTCGGGACGACCTGTCATTGTGCGGACCGACGTGGCACCTGCCGTCATCGAGCAGCTCTTGGATGAAGACAGACGATGGACGCTACTGGAGTTAGAGAGGGCAAGCGGCATCGAGAAACACACCGTCCATAGGATATTGCGTAATGAGCTGCAACTGCGCAAAATCCCATCGCGGTGGCTACCGCATGCACTGACGGAATTTCAAAGGTGGGTGCGCTATGCAATATGCTCCAACCACCTTGCAAGCTGGCAACAGGACGGCGATCAATTCGTGTCACAAATAATCGCCATCGATGAATTTTGGGCCAGGGCATACGAACCAGAACTGAAACGACAGTCCGCGGAGTGGCGACATGCTGGATCACAAAGGAGGCAGAAGGTCCGTCAGAATCCTTCCCCAGTCAAATTGATGGTGATCGTCGCGTATGACGTCAGGGGTGTCATTGTTTGCCACTTTGTTCCACATGGCATAACAGTGACCGCACAGTACTACAGGGACTTCCTGGTGCCACAGGTACGACGTGGCGTTCGGAAGAAACGTCCGGATCTTATGGACAATACAATAATCTTGCACGACAATGCAAAAACACATAAAGCAGAGTGTGTAGGGCAGCTACTGCGACGTTGGGGATGGGAAGAATTGGAGCACCCTCCGCACTCTCCCGACATTCCCGATATTTCGCCCTGTGACTTTGATCTCATTCCAGAGATTAATGAACCATTACGTGGTAGGCGATTTGCAACACGAGAGGACATTGCTAATGCTGTACGCCAACAGGTGACCCGATTCACACATGGTGCGGCAAATGCTGAGGCAGATGGTATTCAGCGCCTCCCACATCGTTGGCAGCGTGTGGTGTCAGTAGCAGGGGCTACTTTAAGGGTCTTTAGGCCCAGGTTTGTCATGTCAACTTTATGTGTACTGTGTTGCGATTCTTCTGCACCGGGAAGGCCAAATTTCCCTGTATAGTACCTAATAAATTAGTGTGTTACGATATTTCAGATTTATTCGTTGTCCACACATGTAGTTAACACCTTGTCCTTTCGTCTGTATATGTCACATTTTCCAACCGGACTGGTATCTTCAAGAAAAAATAGTTGCCATCACTTTTTCCCCAACCCTCGTACTATCATGTTGTTGTTGTTGTTGTTATTATTATTATTATTATTATTATTATTATTATTATTATTATTATTATTATTATTATTATTATTATTATTATTATTATTATTATTATAGACTATCAAATGTATGATGACATTTTTATCTTGGTTGAAGTTTCGTAGTTGAAAAGTGGGGATGGCTAAATGGTTTTCTATGAGAGACTCGTGCGAAAGTCGGAAATAATTGCCGATTTGTTTAAATTTGTCTGAGTAACATCCCACTTGCCTCTTCGCAGAATTTTTGGACGATCTATATGGAAGATATGTAATACTGATTAAATGATATTCCACGGTATTGAAAGTTTACAACTCTAACTTACAGTGCTCCACTTCATACACAGGGAGTTTGGTTATTGGCAAGGCTCTGAATAGATATTACGTCAAAATAATGTATTTCAAAAATAAAAGAAATGAAGTTGAAAGTTTTGTGCTTGTAGCTCAGGTAGTCTTTAATGATGAAAGACGTAGTGCCCTGCTGACTTTATATTACAGTATTTTTCAGTGTGAAAACGTTCGTTTCTTGTACGTAGAACGTTTTCATACGCCTTACACATGCACAGTACCTGAAACTGCAGTGCAGTGATGATGTATTGTTATTTCTAACACATTACAGCCGGCCCCGCGGTGTAGGGGTAGCGTGCTTACCTCTTACCCGGAGGCACCGGGTTCGATTCCCGGCCAGGCCAGGGACTTTTACCTGGACCTGAGGGCTGGTTCGAGGTCCACTCAGCCTACGTGATTAGAATTGAGGAGCTATCTGACGGTGAGATAGCGGCCCCGGTCTAGAAAGCCAAGAATAACGGCCGAGAGGATTAGTCGTGCTGACCACACGACACCTCGTAATCTGAAGGCCTTCGGGATGAGCAGCGGTCGCTTGGTACGCCAAGGCCCTTCAAGGGCTCTAGTGCCATGGGGTTTGGTTTGGTTTGTTTTCTTACACATTAACATGTACACTACCTGGAGCCGCAGTGAGGTGATATGTACAATCGCACGCAGTGATGTACTTAGAATTGCTTCTTGCCAGACTGAGTACTTCAGGTGGTAGAGCGCTTGCCTTCTAGCTCAACTAGATGGGTTCGACTGCGGCTAGGTCAGGTATTTGAAAGCACTCAAATACGTCAGTTTCGTGTCGGCATATTTACTGGCACGTCAAAGAACGCCTGTGGGACAAAAATCCGGCACCTCGTTGTTTCAAAAGCCGTAGGAGTAATGTATTATTATTATTATTATTATTAGTCCGCCTCTGTGGTGTAGTGGTTAGTGTGGTTAGCTGCCATCCCCGGAGGCCCGAGTTCGATTCCCGGCTCTTTCACGAAATTTGAGCAGTGGTACGAGGGCTGGAACAGGGTCCACTAAGCCTCGGGAGGTCAAATGAGTAGAGGTGTGTTCGATTCCCACCTCAGCCATCCTGGAAGTGGTTTTCCGTGGTTTCCCACTTCTCCTCCAGGCAAATGCCGGAATGGTAACTAACTTAAGGCCACGGCCGCTTCCTTCCCTCTTCCTTGTCTATACCTTCCAACCTTCCCATCCCCCCACCAAGGCCCCTGTTCAGCATAGAAGGTGATGCAGCCTGGGCGAGGTACTGGTCATTCTCCCTAGTTGTATCCCCCTGACCAATCCTCCAAGGCGTATCTTCACACCATTCACCACAGTGACTGACTGATTGCCGGGCCGAGTGGCTCAGACGCTTGAAGCGCTGCCCTTCTGACCCGAACTTGGCAGGTTCGATCCTGGCTCAGTCCGGTGGTATTTGAAAGTACTGAAATACGTCAGCCTCGTGTCACGTAAAATAACTCCTCCGGGACAAAATTCCGGCTCCTCGGCCTCTCCGAAAACCGTCAAAAGTAGTTCTTGGGACGTAAAACCGATAACATTATTATTATTACGAGGGCTGCAAATAAAGTAGTAGCAATATTGATAGAACGTAATAAAATAGTAAGTACAATTATATTACATTCGTTCATTGTAGTCACAAGTAAAATCTTTTGCCAAATGTACGGGGGCCGTTGGGGACCGTTGGCAAAGCGTTCTCTGTTGATGCTCTATTGCGCGGAGTACAGATGCCACATCAAGAAATCGGTGGGCTCGGAGGGGTTCCTTCAACTTTGGAAGCAGGTCGAAGTCACAAGGACTCGTGTGGTGAGTACGGAAGGTGTTCCAAAGCCTGCATGAAACGCCTTGACCTATCTTGCAGCTGTCCTATACGGTAATGCATTCTCGCCACAGGCTTCACATAATCCTCGATAGCATTCTGATGCATTTTTGCCATGGGCAACCTCGATTTTAATCCACGAACGCTGATCCACTTTTGGAAACTTGCTTTAGCGTGATTAAATCGACATTCTTCACTTCAACGCCACACAGCAACAACACTCCCAACCGGATGCCCGTCAAATGAACACTACAACAGCGTCACCTGACCGCTCCCATATCCTATTTGCACATGACCGATCTCCTGCGAATGTCTGGACTACGTTGCCACTGCTTCTTATACAACCCTCGTATTAGTGACTGCATTAGGAATGGTGTTACTAATATGGCTCATGCCGCAGTCAGTTGGATTGACATAAGGTGTTGAAAGCAAGAAACTTCTTTATAAGACAAAGTGCATTTTTAACACTGTATCTCACCAGATATGGATCAACGCTTAAGTTTATCTACCAGTATATCATCTTACTGTCCGCGTGCGAGTGTGTTCAATAATTCAACCCACTCTAAATAGGTCTTCCCCATATTCTATATCAAAATGTCCTAAACTATTATATTATATTCATGTACAGTATTTCCATCAGTGAAACGTTCATAGGTAGACATAGAGCATGAAATTATAGCGTACTGTATAAGGTTGCCTCACATAAATCAACAAACATAATCCCTACAGAGTACATTTTTACGCGCCCTTTGAAGATATGAGGGAATATAGGGAATTCTGATTTTATTCCAGGCAAATGAACCGAATTCGGAAGATATTTGGTTATTTCTGATACAAGCAAGCGTGAGAGTCATTGTCTGTAGGGAAGGAGCGAAGCTGCTGGTGCAGTTTTTAATTTAATTTAATTTAATTTAATTTAATTTAATAAACTTGACGTACAAGAGGCCAGAGTTGTCCCGAATTGCTCCTACACAGACACATATATTACATAATAATAATAATAATAATAATAATAATAATAATAATAATAATAATAATAATAATAATAATAATAATAATAATAATTACAGCATTAGGTCGTGTACACAGACTACAAACTATCATAACTGTACTAAAATAATTAAGGATGTAAATTAATGAACTACGTGTTAGGTAATATTTGCATTACATTTGTGTAAGATTAGAAACTAATTTAATAAATGTTATATTTAATTTTACTTATGCAGAAGATTTATATTACAGTAGACATACACTTGAAATACTATTGTTCCCGTAATACTGTTCATTAAAAAGTACAAATTTAATTGAGATCCAGACAGACCGTTTTTTCTCATGGCAGAGTTAGACATATTGCAGATCCTGTAGACCAGAGGTGCTCACGCTGGGCATTCCTTCCCGCGGACACCCAGCACTGGAAGTGGGCGGGCTGACAGGAGACGAGCGTATGGTATTCAACCACAGTGACGTTGTTACGTCACAAGCCATGAAGGTTGGGCGAAGACCTCCCAGTCACTTTCGATCACTGCTGCGATACCAAAGTTTAAAACGGAGACAGACAATAATGAAAGAAAAGAGGGCAGAAATCCACGTCCTTTTCAATCTATATTGTAAGGAATAAGTTATTTACCGCATATACATTGCAGTTTAGGTATTTTTACCGGATACAATAAAGAGTTAGGAGTACAACCTCAAACATTTTTATAATGTACGTAATGAATTACAATTTTCAATATTACATTTTATGAGGTGATTTAGAAACAGTTGTGATATCATACGGAGTTAAGGTGGATAAGCTGTGGCTTTGGGTTTAAATTATCTGAGTAACTTACCAGCAATCCAATCATACTTACCGGGAATAACATCAGTGAGGTTTTAAAGGGACGCTGTACATCTATCTGGTAGATACATTTGCATTGTTGTTGTACTTTAATCTTGGATAATAAATATCTATGTTCTCACTCGTGATGAAACTCCCTCTCGCTATTTAGAGGCTACTATTGTCATCGGACGCCTGTTCAATTTTAAATACTTTTTCACAAATTCAGTTAACAAGGAATCACACAACATAACAACACTGTGAAAAATCATTACTGCGTTAAGTAATTATATTACTTTTTGTTTAATGACTAACAGGAAATTTAGTTTCTTTTGATGGTCCCTAACCCGTTAGAGGAGAGATCCTGACTTGGACTATGTGTAAGTAGGGTAGCATCCTGCTTCATGAATTTACCGAGCTCAGAACATTTTAAGCAAGCCTCGGACCTATGAGAGTAACGGAGTCCCACTCCCATTTGACAGGCGAGGGATTTCTTGGAAACAACTTGGCGAACGAAAAAGAATCCGATAGGGAGCTATCAATATTAATGGGGCTTATGGAAGAAAGTAGAACTGGCTGTCTCAGCAGAGAGGATGCATCTGGATGTGCTAGGAGTAAGTGATATTTGGGTAAGGAGAGATAACAAGGAACATATAGGAGATTATGAAGTGTACGTAACGGATGTTAAAAACAGAAGGACAGAGTGTGGGGTGGGGCTGTTCATCAGGAATACAATTACGCACAACATAGATTCTCTTAGGCACGTAAATGAGCGAATGATGTGGGTAGATTTGGCAGTTGGAGAAATTGAGACGAGAATTGTCTCAGTGTATTCACCATATGAGGATGCAGATGACAATTTTTATCAAGCACTGAGTGACATCGTAGTCAGGGTCAACAGCAAGGATAATAGTGCTAATGGGCGATTTCAGTGCGAGAGTTGGAAATAGAACTGAAGGATACGAAAGGGTGATTGGTAAATGTGGGGAAGATATGGAAGCTGAGAGGAATGGAAAGCGTTTGCTGGACTTCTGTGCTAGTAAGGGTTTAGCAGTTACGAATACATTCTTCAAGCATAAGGCTATTCACCGCTACACATGGGAGGCTAGGGGTACCAGATCCATAATGGACTATATCTTAACCAACTTCGAATTCAGAAAATATGTTAGGAATGTACAGGTTTTCCGAGGATTTTTCGGTGATACAGAACATTACCTGATCGGTAGTGAAATAAGTGTATCTCGGCCTAGGATAGAGAAAGTGAAAGCTGTCTGCAGACGAATAAGGATAAAAAGTCTCCACGACGAGGAAATTAGACAGAAGTGCATGGGTATGATTAAGGAGAAGTTCCGAACAGCGGATGGTAAGCAGGTTCAGGATATAGAAAGAGAATGGGTGGCATACAGGGATGCTATAGTAGAAACAGCAAGGAATTACTTGGGAACAACTGTGTGTGAAGATAGGAAAAAGAGAACATCTTGGTGGAATGATGAAGTGAGAGCAGCTTTTAAACGTAAGAAGAAAGCTTATCAGGAATTGTTACAAACAATGGCTGGTGCAGACAGGGAATTGTACATAGATGAAAGAAACATAGCCAAACAAGTAGTTATTGAATCCAGAAAGAAGATGCAGGAAGCTTTTGGTAATAACCTGGAATGTCAAGCACCAGGGAAACCTTTCCGCATGGAACGAGTTATTAGTTCCCATGGAGGATCTAGTGCCTACTAGGCAACAGGACACATGCTGAACCTAGATGACTGATATTCTAATCGTTTTTTCAGAACATACTAATGAACATGTCCCTTGAATCTGAACTTCCTATCTTTAGTCTTTCAAGGTGTACTTTTTTGTTATGAACTTGGGTGTATTTATGTGAAACTGGAAATACTGTCATTCCCATCCAAGGAATTGTAAATCGTAGATTGTACGCTTAAACCGTGTACCCTTGTAGATTGTAACAAAAATTGTAACGAGTCAGTTTTCTTTGAATGAATAACGAAATGGACAGTGTTTTCTGTAATTCAGGTAAAAACATAATTGATCCCAGGGAATCACTGGACATGTGGACGGAATATTTTGAAAATCTTCTCAACGTAAAAGGAAACCTTCCTGGTGGCGTCACGAACAACCGAGCTCATGGGGGGAGGAAAATGATGTTGGTAAAATTACGCTTGGGGAAGTGGAAAAGGTGGTAAATAAACTCCATTGTTATAAAGCAGCAGGAATAGATGAAATTAGACCTGAAATAGTGAAGTATAGTGGGAAGGCAGGGATGAAATAGTTTCATAGAGTAATAAGATTAGCATGAAATTTTGGTAAGGTACCTTCGGATCGGACAAAAGCAGTAATTGCACCTATATATAAGCAATGGAACACGAAGGATTGCAACAACCGTCGGGGTATCTCATTGAATAGTATTCCAGGCAAAGTATTCACTGGCATTCTGTAAGGGAGGGTGCGATCAGTTGTTGGGAGGAAGTTGGATGGAAACCAGTGTGGTTTCAGACCATAGATGGGCTGTCGGGATCAGATTTTCAGTATGCGCCAGGTAATTGAAAGATGCTACTAGAGGAATAGACAGTTGTGTTTTAAGTTCCGTAGATGTAGAGAAAGCATATGACAAGGTACCTAAGGAAAAGATGGTCGCAATACTGGGGGACTATGGGATTAAGTGTAGATTATTAAAATCAACCAAAGGCATTAAGTTGATTATTGGGCTGCAGTAAGAATTGATGGTAGAATGAGTACTTGTTTCAGGGTACTTACAGGGGTTTGACAAGGCTGTAATATTTACACTTTGTTGTTCGTAGTTTACATGGATCATCTGCTGAAGGGTATAGAGTGGCAGGGAGGAATTCATTTAGGTGTAAATATAGTAAGCAGTCTGGCCTATGCTGACGACTTGGGCTTAATGGCAGATTGTGCCGAGAACCTGCAGTCTAATATCTTGGAACATGAAAATAGGTGCAATGAGTATGGTATGAAAATTAGCCTTTCCAAAACTAAATTGATGTCAGTAGGTAAGAAATCCATGAGAATTGAATAACGGATTGGTGATACAAAGCTGGAATAGGTAGATAATTTTAAGTATTTAGGATGTGTTTTCTCCCAGGATGGTAATGTAGTGAGATTGAATCAAAGTGTAGTAAAGCTAATGCAGTGAGCTCGCAGTTGCGATCAACAGTATTCTGTAGAAAGGAAGTCAGCACCTGGACGGAACTTTCTTTACATCAGTCTGTTTTCTGACCAACTTTCCTTTATGGGAGCGAAAGCTGGGTGGACTCTGGATATCTTATTCATAAGTTAGAGGTAACAGAAATGAAAGTAGGAAGCATGATTGCTGGTAAAAACAGATAGGAACAATGCCAGGAAGGAATTCGGAATGAGGAGATAAAGTCTAAGTTAGGAATGAACTGAATGGACGAAGCTGTACGCATAAATCGGCTTCGGTGGTGGGGTCAAGTGAAGCGAATGGAGACCAAAACGACGATGGTTAGCCTTAATTTCTAACGATTTAAAGGTAAGAGGTGTAGAAATAATGAGGCCTTAGCACTAGTTGCAAATAGAGAATTGTGGCGACGTTTAGTAAATTCACAGAGGCTTGCAGACTGAACGCTGAAAAGCATAACGGTCTATAATGATGATGTATGAACACTCATGTTCATGTGAATCAGAACACCTTGAAATACGAGAGATAGGAAGTTCATTTTCACAGGACTTATGCGTGAGTATGTTTTGAAGAAATGATTAGCATTTGAACCATGTCAGCCCTCAGGTTCAAGCTCGATATTGATATATCGGCGCACCACCGCCGACTGGTAAAATGTGCCTGTGGCTCTCGTTGTCGCTATAAACCGAAGGTAATATATCAGTGTGACCTGAGCAGGCGTACAGGATGCCTCGCAGACGTATGCGAGAATCGTACCATCTAATGAGTGAGTTTGAAAGAGGGCGCATTATTGGCATGAGAGAACGTGATGCATCCATCGCGAAAGTGCTGCTCATGTGGAACGAAGTGTGTCGGCAGTACAACTAGTGTGTGCAGAAGGGTTCACCGAAGGCCGCAGAAGACGACGAGATGGGACTGGTCGCACCACCCAGACCATCCCCCGATAAGATCGACATCTCATCCGAATGGCATTGCAGGCCAGATCTGCGTCTTCCTCGGCTCTGGCGCAACAGTGTTACAGTGTAATACATCGTACACTATCAGGAGTGACAGTCCGTCTCCGTATATTATGGTCTGGGTCACCGGCGCGTCGTCCACTTCTCCCCCTACCTTTGACTAATGTGCATAAATATGTTAGACTGCAATGGTGTATGGAACAACGTCACAGGGGACAGGAAAGGCAGCAGATAGTGTTTTCGGATGAATCCAGGTTCTGTTTCTTTGAAATTGATGGCCGCATTTTGGCTCGCCGCAGACAAGGGGAGATGCATCACGTAGACTGAATTCGCACAAGACATACAGCGCCAACTCAAGGCCTTATGGTGTGGGGTGCCATTGGGTACAACCGCAAATCACAGTTGGTGCGTGTCCAGGGCACTGCGATCAGTTTTACTTACGTGAATGACATCCTGCGTCCCTTAGCCATACCCTTCTTGCACGACACCGCAGACGCCAAATTTCAGCCGGACAATGCGCGACCACATGTTGCTGCACGAACACGTGCCTTCTTGTTGTCACAGGACACTGTTGCCCTGGCCCGCCCGATCTGCGGACTTGTCGCCAATCGAAAATGTGTGGGATATGGTGAAACGACGGGTGCGACGCTGTGACCCAATCCCAACCACCAAATATGAACTGTGGAACCAGGTGAATGAAGCATGGATGGCTATCCCCAGGATGCCATTCACGCCTTATGCGCGTCGATGCCATCACGCATGGAACGAGTTATTAGTTCCCATGGAGGATCCAGTGCCTACTAGGCAACAGGACACATGCTGAACCTAGATGACTGATATTCTAATCGTTTTTTTCAGAACATACTAATGAACATGTTCTTTGAATCTGAACTTCCTATCTTTAGTCTTTCAATGTGTTCTTTGTTTTATGAACTTGGGTGTATTTATGTGAAACTGGAAATACTGTCATTCCCATCCAAGGAATTGTAAATCGTAGATTGTACGCTTAAACCGTGTACCCTTGTAGATTGTAACAAAAATTGTAACGAGTCAGTTTTCTTTGAATGAATAAATATAAGAAAATAAAACTGACTGATTATACCGAGCGCAGTATAAATCAAACCGTAATATCTTGAAAAGGTCATCATTCTTGTTGCGATTACAGAGCTTTATTTTAAATAATGTACCCATTCAACACTTGGCTGAGTAGTGGAGGAGAGCTTCGTAACCACAATCAAACGTCAGTGCTCCCTCCCTTTCCTGTAAAGGGTGTTCGCTCTCTCGCTTCACTGTGTCGTATGCTTTCTACGTAAGCTGCCGGCATTTACATCAGGCGAGCCCGGCCGCACTGGGCTAGCCTCAACGGGCGTCCTGCTGAGCACCTCTGCTGTAGACTAATGAGTGATTGTGAGAAGCTGTCCTGGAACCGCGTTTTCAAATATAACAGAATATTGAGAATCCTTGAATGGGATAGAATGTATGTATTAGTTATCAAAGTCAGTTCAGTGTGTAATAAACATTACAGTCAGCACAGAATTTGTGCACAAAATTGTCACGTTAAAATGATTTTAATTTGACTATTTCTAATGTTTTTTCTGAGCATATAACTATGGAAACTGTCTACAGATGGCAGTGCAGACCAGTACTCCAGGAATAGGTGGGAATTTGACAGCAGAAATATGAAATACATTGAAATTCCTAAGGTATTCATCAAGGTAGTTGGCGTAGCCTTTCGAAGGGATGTGCTTTTGTCATTTAAATGCCTCAACCTGAAAACCTGTTTTCGGACAGTTTTGGCTTTAGGACTCAGTAGGTTCCCCCTTAATAATATTACGGAGTATTTCATATCAATTATTTTTCTCTGATATTCTAATCTAGCTGTGCCAAAGTTACATCGATATTTCATATAATGAAGTTAGCTTACCAGTCGTTTTTGTAATCTCTCTCAATTTCTGGAATACCACGTTCTGTATTAGCCACGCCTCTTTACCTCGATTTAGGACTAAGAGTCCGCTATTTCAAGCACCTTAAGGATGATAACATTATTTCCACTTTATATACTTTCCTCGATCTCGTTTCCCGGGGCCCTCTAATGTCATTTGTCCTGTTATTCTACGTCCAAAGTGATAAG
Organism: Anabrus simplex; assembly: GCF_040414725.1. Classification (NCBI taxonomy): domain Eukaryota; kingdom Metazoa; phylum Arthropoda; class Insecta; order Orthoptera; family Tettigoniidae; genus Anabrus; species Anabrus simplex. The sequence continues at coordinate 426,774,888 of NC_090266.1, read as the reverse complement.
TGCCAGTGTTACCGGGCAAGTTGACCGTGCGCCTAGAGGCGCGCGGCTGTGAGCTTGCATCCGGGAGATCGTGGGTTCGAATCCCACTGTCGGCAGCCCTCAAGATGGTTTTCCGTGGTTTCCCATTTTCACATCTGGCAAATGCTGGGGCTGTACCTTAATTAAGGCCACGGCCGCTTCCTTCCAACTGCTAGGCCTTTCCTATCCCATCGTCGACATAAGACCTATCTGTGTCGGTGCGACGTAAAGCCCGTAGCAAAAATAAAGTAAATAATTAACGTTCATGGTGTTTGGGTCATCAGCCAGTAGACTGGATGGATTTAGCTGTTCTTGCCATCCTATCCTGCGATAATCTCTTCATCGCTAAGTCACTAATACGTCTATATTACTTTTTTTTGTCAAATTCATGTAGGCCTATTATCTTTTCATCGCTAAGTCACTATTACATGTTTGCCAAATTCATGCATTGACCTCCCCCTATAACTTCCTCACTGGAGAGCTGAAAAATAAACTGTATACGGTGTATATCCGGTCAGTAGAGAACGATCGCCAAGATCACCGATACGGGAATATTCGAACTTCCAGCAATTATCCCTGCTGTATTGTGAGTTACATAGAATATCAACTGGCACATGAACATTTCCTCCCTTTTAAACTGAGCGATACTAGCAGCAAGTTTACGTTCCGACTTTCAAATTAGATTATTATATATTAACTAAGTACTAACTAAAATACACTGTTTTATATCCTTTACTTCATCCTGAACTTGTAAATTTGCTCTAACCGCCGCGCCAGGAGCGTTCCTTAACTGGTGCAGTATGCAGTCCGCAGGACACAAACGTCGTGCGTGGTGCCTGCAAAACACAGCGTTCCATATTGTTTCACTATTTGTTCTTTTTCTATTAGTTCCTGGGGGTCTCCATTCCATTTACTGTACTTCCTTCAGAAACTTATTGAATCTAGTCCTGGGTATCTCATAATGTGGCATATAACTCTGTTTCTTCTTCTGGTCACATTTTTCCAAATCGTTCTTAACTCTTCTCTCACCAACTCGATTCAGTATCTCCCAGTTTGTGATTCACTTGTCTCATCTCACCTTTAAAGTTCTTCTGTGACACATTTCAAACCTTTTATCCTCCTTCCCTATGCACCAGTTATTGTTGATAGTTCACTTTCATTTAACGCCAAGGTCAACGCAGAAGTCTCAGAACCATCTGCAATAAGGTGATCGACAAACATAAATACAAACGTTATTCATTAGCTGACGGTTCTTGTAATGAGGTTTTCGAATATTAATCCTGCTTTAATAACTGTGATAGCTCATTGTATGGTGATGATGATGATGATGATGATGATGATGATGATGATGATGATGATGATGATGACAATCACAGATACACATTTATGAAGCTCACAATAAACCCAATTAAGTTAATTCTCGGGTTAGTTTTGTCTAATGGTACATAGATATGAAGACTTTGTGGAAGAATGAATCGCGACTAAGCGCGAATTCGGTAGAAAATAACAAATCCTACACTTGATCTCAATTATTTTAATTTTAGTAGTATGAATATTCTGAACTTTCAGGTATATTGACAATTCTTGTGATTTGTCTGGTCATTTTGCATGATAGAGGTACGTATTTATGTATAAAATAGCAAGATACCCGTGCTTCGGTACGGTATTATACTGAAATTTATAATTGAATGCTTATTGCTTTAGATATATAATCCGCGAAAATTCGCGATCTGACTCGTTTTCTGCGAGAATCCACCAAAATTCCCGATCTGACTCGTTTTCTATTATTTTACAGCACGTTTCCTCCCATTTTTCAATCTTCCTTTCCAGCAATCGATTTCGTACTTCTCGGGCTATGCTCAGGTATTCCTCCTGGTCAGTTGGATTCGTAAATCTTTGCCATCTTTTCCTTTAATCATTTTTAATATGGATAAAATCCTTCAGGAGATCCGGCGTGGTGTCATATTGGGTGCCTTGGCGGCACAGAACCCGCGGCCGGACTGCATTCTTAGTCATTACCCGTCCAGGAGCCGTTACCAGCGCGGTCCGCACATTTGGCGACGGTCCGAAACATCATCATTATTATTATTATTATTATTATTATTATTATTATTATTATTATTATTACTATTATGTCTTGCTAGAATGGCTGATGACAGGGTAAACCGGAGTATCCGGAGAAAAACCTGTCCCGCCTCCGTTTTGTCCAGCACGAATGTCACATGGAGTGACCGGGATTTGAACCACGGAACCCAGCTGTGAGAGGCCGGCGCGCTGCCGCCTGAGCAACGGAGATCCTTATAAGTACATTAATAACAGTAAAATCAATTGGTCTCACCTCCTTTTACACCCCACCGCCGTTAAGTTTATTACCGCCAACCCCCGCCCCCCCAGAAAAAAATTAAAAGAAGGCTTGTTTATTTATGTTTAAGGGAGATTCCAAACACCAATGTTCACGTCTATTACCTTCAGTTTTGAGATATAAGTATCCCCATAAAAGTAATTTACTTTTTTCACTTCATTTCACAGTACTCCCCTAGGAATTTAAGAGAATACGTGTTTCTTTACTTTTAAAGCAGATTGAAAATATCAAATTTCACGTCTGTGACATCTTCATTTTTGATATATCAGTAGCCTAATTAAAAGACTTCAACACCATTTTCAGTCACTTTTACACACCCCCCCCCCCACCACCACCCAAGTGATATTTCCGAAAACTAAAAATACACGTTTCTTTATGTTTAATAGAGATAAAAAGTACCATTCTTCACTTCTGTAACATGTTAAGTTTTTTTATATATACTGTAAAAATTCTCATTTAAAAATTTCACCCCTTTTGAGTTCCCCTTAAGTGGAGTTTCCAAAAACAAATCGCCTATGTTTCTTTACATTTACAGGAGATTCCAAACACCCACATTTTACGTCTGTAACATTTTACGTTTCCGAGATATTCTGTAGATATAGTCTTTCAAAAAATTCACCCCAATTTGTCACTCCTGTTTAACCGCCATTAATTGGATTTTCCAAAAACTAAAAAATACGTGTTTCTTTATTTTTAAAGGAGATCCCATGTACAAATTTTCAGTTCTGTAATATCTTTCGTTTCTGACATATATGTATCCTCATTAAAGGCATGCAACCCATTTTTCACCCTTTTACACCCCTCCTATTGGGATTTACAGGAAACAAAAAAATACGTGTTCCTTTATTTTTAGAGGAGATTCTAACTACCAATTTTTACATCTGTAAATTTTAAAGTTTTAAGATGTAGACACACTCATTTTAAAAACTTCACCCCTCCCCTGTTCACCCCCCAATATTTGGATTTTCCAAAAACGAAAAAATACGCGTTTCTTTACTTTTAAAGTAGATCCCAAATACCAATTTTCAGGTCTGTAATATCTTCAGGTTCTGAAATATAAGTAGCCTCGTTAAAGGCATTCAACCCACTATTCAACCTTTTACACCCTTCCTAATGGGATTTTCCGAAAACAAAAAATACGTGTTTCTTTATTTTTAAAGGAGATTCTAAATACCAATTTTCACATCTATAACCTTTAAAAGTTTTGAGATATAGATACACTCATTTTAAAATATTACCCCCTTCCCTTAATTGGATTTTCCAGAAACAAAAAATACGTGTTTCTTTATTTTTAAAGGAGATCCCAAACACCGATTTTCAGGTCTGTAATATCTTCAGTTTCTGAGATATAAGTAGCCTCATTAAAGGCATTCAACCCTTTTTCCACCCCTTTTCACTCCTCCTATTGCCATTTTCCGAAAACAAAAAATACGTGTTTCTTTATTTTTAATGAAGATACTAAATACCAGTTTTTATATCTGCAAACTTTAAAAGTTTGGAGATATAGATTCACTCATTTTAAAAATTCACCCCCTTTTCACCTTCCCATTAATTGGATTTTCCAAGGGTCCACCTTTTCAATACAAATAAATGTTATAGTTTATTTACAACATATATTTACACTTGGAACTAGTTTCGACGCTGTTTGGCGTCATCTTCAGCCAAAATGTGGGAAATAGGCTAGCATGTAGACATTTATATTACAAGGTGTTACATTAGTGTGATTAAATGAGAGAACATGAAGACGCGAAGTACAATGTCAGTTTCAAAGTGGTCATGAAGGGTGAGTCAAACCATTTTCCGAAAACAAAAAAATACGTGTTTATTTTTAATTTTTAATGAAGATACTAAATACCAGTTTTTACAACTTTAAAAGTTTGGAGATATAGATTCACTCATTTTAAAAATTCACCCCCTTTTCACCCTCCCATTAATTGGATTTTCCAAAAACAAAACATACGTGTTTCTTATTTTTAAAAGAGATCAAAATTACCAATTTTCATGTCTGTAATATCTCAGTTTCTGAGATATAAGTACCGGTATCCTGAGTGAAGGCATTCAACCCATTTTTCCCTATTTTCACCCTTTTTCACCCCTCCTATTGGGGTTTTCAGAAAACAAAACATACGTGTATCCTTATTTTAAAAGAAGATTCTAAATACCAATTTTTACATCTGTAAACTTTTAAAGTTTTGAGATACAGATACACGCTTTTTAAAATTTCAACCCCCTTTTCACCCCCTTAGCGACGGAATATCGAAAAACCCTCTCTTAGCGAGCACCTACATCTTAATATGAATATATTCCCAAAATTTCATTTCTTTATGTCCAGTAGTTTTGGCTCGGCGATGATGAATCAGTCAGTCGGTCGGTCAGTCAGTCAGGATATATAAGGAAATTACTGGATTAGACATTTTCTGGTTTATAAATGAGAGAATACTTAAACACACTCGTATTTTCATTTCATATTTCATTTGCAAACTTTGCTAATTCGCAGGTTATACAATTGCCTAACGAGTACTTAGAAGATAGGAAAACTTAAAAGGGTCCACCTTTTCAATACAAATAAATGTTATAGTTTATTTACAACATATATTTACACTTGGAACTAGTTTCGACGCTGTTTGGCGTCATCTTCAGCCAAAATGTGGGAAATAGGCTAGCATGTAGACATTTATATTACAAGGTGTTACATTAGTGTGATTAAATGAGAGAACATGAAGACGCGAAGTACAATGTCAGTTTCAAAGTGGTCATGAAGGGTGAGTCAAACTTGTATAAACATGAGATAAACATAAACACTTGAACTAGTTCCAAGTGTAAATATATGTTGTAAATAAACTATAACATTTATTTGTATTGAAAAGGTGGACCCTTTTAAGTTTTCCTATCTTCCATTCTCAGTTCAATACGGACAAAAATGAAATTCTTAGATTTAAATAACGAGTACTTAGTCTGGTGGTATTTGAAGGTGGTATTTGAAGGTGCTCAGACACGTTAGCCTCCTGTCGGTAGATTTACAGGCACGTAAGAAAATTCCGGCATTTTGGAGTCACCGAAAACCGTCAAAGAAGTAGTTAGGCCTAATGGACGCAAAAACAATAACATTATTATCATAACTTTTATGCCTAAAATTGTAAGTTTTATGCCTAAACTTGATTGTCTTTTTTCCTACTTATCCAAAATGAACATAGTGGCTGACTTTTTTTTTGAAATTACGACGCAACAAGTGCTGTAGGTGTACATAAACACATTCCTAAGTGCATATAGCTAAAGATTCAGTTCTTAATTTACCTTTCTTTTATAAAATTGACGACCTAAACAACGTATTCCATAACAATATCGAAATCCTCTGACAGTCTCTTACGAACAAGGTTTTCCGTATGGCGAAGACAATGATACAATTATAACGGTGGATTAACTTCCCTTACTCTTGCACAGAAGCCCTGGCGTTCTCCAAGCATTGATAGCGCCTCTTCAGTATCGATGCTATGGTATTGATTCCAGGACAAACCTTCTTCTTTAAGAAACGAGTCCGTTAAATTAAAAAAAAAAGCGTCCACTCCTTTAGAAGTAGTAGTGAGTTAGTGGCGAAGCAAATGAAAATCACCTTCCATTTCAAAAACACCATAGCGTATGAAGACTAAACTTATGAGTTGGGCGTCACTCCTTGCATCTGTTGTTTCGTTCATTTGTAAACTAAACTGTCCACTCGCTTTTATGGCTGAAAACTTGTTTCTTAAGATCAATAGATATGCCATGCATACGTTTAATAATGATGTTATTGGCTTTACGTCCAGCTAACTACATTTTTATGGCTTTCGGAGACGCCGAGGTGCCGGAATTTAGTCCCGCAGGAGTTCTTTTACGTGCCACTAAATCTACTGGCACGAGGCTGACGTATCTGAGCACCTTCAAACACCACCAGACTGAGCCAGGATTGAACCTGCCATGTTGGGATCAGAAGGCCAGCGCCTCAACCGTCTGAGCCACACAGCCCGCGGATACGTTTACGAATGGTATCATTTGATAATTGTATTTCTTCGAAGCTTTTGCATATTCATCTCAACAGGTCATGCGAATCTTGTCTATTGCTTACAGTTCTGTTAGGCACTTTGCAATTGAATGAGGTTTCTTCTGTTTTGCAATGCGCTCATTGGCATGGTAATAAACAAGAGTGACTTTTGGGACAGAAAAACATCCCTATTTCCAATGTCGAAACGTTGTCGCTTCAACTGCTGGTCCTTTCTTTCAAAGAAACTCAGTTCTATACTAAAGCACTATTCTTAGTTTACAGGTGCCTCCTTAGCTTGTTCTGATTCATAACTGAGTACTTAACAACAGATGACACACTGTCGCTTTATATTGTTCCTCGGTCCGTTTTATATATATATTGCAATTTACTTTACGTCACACCGACACAGATAGGTCTTATGGCGACGTTAGGACAGGAAAAACCTACGAGTGGGAAGGAAGCGGCCGTGATCTTAATTAAAGAACAGCCCCAGCATTTGCCTGGTGTGAAAATGGGAAAACACGAAAAACCATTCTCAGGGCTGCCGACAGTTGGATTCGAACCCACTATCTCCCGGATGTAAGCTCACAACTGCGCTTCGCTAACCGCACGGCCAACTCGAACGGTCGTTATAAATATGAAGCCCCCATTTTAGAAATCGTCTCTATACTGACTCTTAGCGATATTTTGAGTTTACGTAAATCAGAAAATTATAATACCAGAAACATTTGTTTGGTATCCCAATAAATAAAAGTTCATAAATACTGATAAAAGAACTCAACGATTTCGTTATCACGAGAAGTACAATAGTACACCACTGTCTTTATAACAACAGTGCACTGCGGCAACTGAGAGAAGTGCAGTACCCAAGACAATTAATTCATCTGGTTTGCGAAGAGTGGAAGCGTCAGCCATGTAGTAGCGAGGATTCTAGGCCACCTCTTACCTGTTCACTGAGGATAAAAATAAATTGTTGTTAGAGCTCTTTAAATTTCATTAATGTTCGTAAAAATGTAAGTTGTGGTTTTTCAGGGGTTCTGCAGCCACCGCCACCGCTTCTCCCTGAACGAGGCCTCATTGACTGTGCTGACTAGGACTGCTTGCTTAACCGCACATGACCTTACTTGGCGGGCGATTTGAAAAGTAAGGTGGTTGACTAATACTTCACCCTTAACCTCACTATATACCCAGGCTTAACTTTACATACCTCGGGTTCGACCCCAGGCTTAAGGGCCTAAGGCCCTAGTTCGAAGCACGCAACCTGGCTTAACTTTACATACCCCCGGGTTAGACTTCAGACCTAAGGACGTTAACCGTAGAGACCTTAGTTCGACGTATGTGTCCAGGCTTAACTGTACAGACCTCCAACTCTAGGCTTAAGGGCCTAAGATCTAAGTTCGATGCCAAAAAGTGCAAGCTCACCCTCATCAGCCAACGTGATTATGGTTAAGAGGTCGGAGCTTAACCTGGCATGACGTGTCTAGACTTAACCTCGCAGATCCCGGGTTCGACACCAGGCCTAAGAGCCTAAGACCCTAGTTCGAAGCCTAAGACTATAAGCTTTAACCTAAGAGATTCAAAGTTCAACACACGGGCTAACCGCATAAGAGTAGAAGCTTAACCAAACAGATTTCAAATTCGATACCGGGGCTAACTGCAGGCCTAACGTTATGCTGACCTCGCGCTAACCTAATTTAACCTCCCAGGACTTGAAGTTAAACTTGGAACAAATGGCGGCTCTAAGGCTTAATACGTATGCTTCATTCATATGGGCGTAACATTGGAAAGAGACATAAGGAGCTTGGGGCTGAACAAGATGGCGGTTATAAGGCTTTATACGTATGATTTTATTCATAGGGGCGTAACATTGGAAAGCGACTTAAAGGAGCTTGGAGCTGATCTTGGAACAAGTTGGTAGCTATATAGAAATGTTTTCCTAGCCAGTTCAATATTTCTAACACTGTATTACGTTCCACGCCGTAGAGTTCGGCAGTCAAGTCAAATGCAAACAGCTTCTCATGGGAAAATACTCTAGTTGATTGATCCTGTTTCATTAAGACAGCGCCCAGAATCACTGCTGTGGATCACGATAATTCATACTCGCTATTTGTTATTTAATTTCACGTCCGGCGTACAGCAAATAAATAAATAAATAAATAAATAAATAAATAAATAAATAAATAAATAAATAAATAAATAAATAAATAAATCTACAAAGAAAGAAAGACAATTAATTCATTAATTGTAATACTCCGGATCTGAAAGCTTATGCCATAAAAGTCTGCAGGCGTTCAGAATGTACAGTATAAGCCGAGAAGGATGTTTCGGATTTGGTGAGTGGTTATGGTAACTAACGAAGGAGTCCTGCGAAGAACGAGCTTTTAGCAACAGTGATCATATTGTGAGAAAAGAAATGTACTGGGCGAGTGGCTGTAGGGTTGGACCCCATAGCAGTCAGCTTGCATTCGGGAGATAGCGGGTTCGATCCTCACTGTCGGTAGCCCTGAATATGGCTTTCCGTGGTTTCCCATTTTCACAGCAGGCAGATGCTGGGCTGTACATGAATCAGAGCCACGGACGCTTTCTTCCTAATTCTAGCCCTTTCCTATCCTGTCGTCACCATAAGACCTATCTGTGTCTGCAGAACAGGAAGTCAAATGTAAAAAGAAATAAATTGTATCAACTGCTCAACATTCTCCAAGACAAGACTAAAAGTGGCGTGGAGTTAGCCTACGGACAATATGTTAGCTCCTTAGCATCCTCCAATGGACTGAGATCAGAAGGTCAGAATTACTGAAGAAATATTAAGAGTAAAGTTTTTTTTACAATTGGCTTTACGTCGCACCGACGCAGATAGGTCTTATTGCTACGATGGGATAGTAAAGGGCTAGGAGTGGGAAGGAAGTGGCCGAGGCCTTAATTAATTTAACAACCCTAGCATTTGCCTGATGAGAAAAGAAAAACCACGGAAAACCATCTTCATGGCTGCCGACAGTGTGGTTCGAACCTACTATCTCCTGAATGAGAGTTTACAGCTACGCGCCCCTAACCTCAGAGTTAAGTGATACAGAAATAATTTTGCCAAGTTGGTTGCCAACATTAAGGGACCTAAAAAGAAGACGCATAGAGTGGAAAACAAGTGGAAAAACCAAGCTTGTGGTTTTACATGACCCTTAGCATCGTGGTCATAGCCACAGAAACTCCAGATTTACGTGGAATATGAACCACGGTATGGGGCTTTTCTTTTCAAGAAGAAAAATATGAGACTAATGCCATACGAGAATAGGGATCTTAACTTACATAGTTATTCAAATATATCCTTTTTATTTAATTCTACCTTGATATCACAGCAGAATGTACATTAACTTTAGCCTTCGCTCGACATTTAGACAAAGAGTTATATTGCCTTGCCAATATGAGAGAGCTGTGGACTTTTGTTCCGATCCATTAGTTGCAAATGTGATTATTGTATCCTCTTCAGACTCGATATCAATGAAGTTGGGACAAAAATTATTTCTTTGCTTTTTTGACTTTAAAATGACCTCAGTAAGTCATATTTGGTGGTAAAAAGAAATATTTATTTTATTCATAAAATATACAAAAGGTGCACCTCATCTGTGATAGTTCTCAAAACAGTTGTTTTTAATGATGCACAAATACACTTTGCACTTCATGCACGTAACTCGTGATCTTGACTTGCATCCAGGAAAACGGAATTTTAAGGCAAAATTTTCGTCACTGTAGTGGGACAGGTGTCCAAAACCGTCTGTTCGAACGTCAACATCGGGCTGTGGCACTACTGTTCTTTGCTTCTTTGGTGTAAGGTCAGCCTCTTGACCCGTGTTGATCTCCAATACTGATTCTCGACTTGGTCGACCTCGCTTAGGCACTGTTCCTGATTGATGCGGAGTTCCCCCTTCATACTAAATCATAGCTCTTGCGACAGCCAGACGGTGAGCAAGGAGTCCAAGTACGTCTTTCTTCGGAATTTCTCCTTGTGCACAAAAGCGCTTGTAGATAAGCCAGCAGCTTACAATTACTTGATCAATGAAGTGGCTTTAACCCTTACTGGCCATTTGCAGGTCCGCATATTAATTCTGTAATAGGCCACAAGCCTGTTCTTCCCATTGAGACTTTGTAAATGTTAACGATCGCTGGTCGTGATACATCAATCTTCTTGTTATCTTTCTTTGACCACCGTAGGCACGTGTCTGCTGGTCTACTTCCCACACTAGTCGACAGTAGCACTACGGACTTACTTGTCTTTCCATTTTAGCACACACATGTTTTCGTCCTGTCGAACTCTCTAATAACATTCTCCCCTGTTCATATCTTTAATCGATCTTCAGTTTCTTCGATACAGGACCAATCCTGTTTGTCATAACTGTACCTGTAATGTAAATTCCATCCTGAAGCAGTACATCAGCTAACTTCAAGCTCGTAAAAAATTCTGTCGGTGGGAAGTGTACTGTCACTAAACTTAGGAACTGTACGACACAATAGCCTAACAATGCTTGTACCAAAGCCAATTTCTTTCAGTTCATTTTCTTCGACTGTACCTTTCCCAACATACAAGTGAAAGTCAAGTACAGTACCATCTTTTGCCACTAGAACAAAGTTCTTATGTCCAATAGGGTGTGGTTTTGATGGCACGAACGGTCTAAATTTGCACCTTCCGAAGAAAGGAATCATCTGCCCATCAGTGAAGATATGGGTTGTTCGAGGTAAGGAGTGGCACTTGCTTAGAACACAGTCTAAAATCAGTCTTATTTTCCACAGTTTATCTTTACACTCAGAACGGTCCACCGCGTTATCAGCAAAATGGAGATAATTTCTGTGCTCAAAATATCGATCTCTTGTCACAGCCTCATAAGTGCAACTGCTAGATCTTGTGACCAATACATTCTACTCTGGGGAAACTTCAGTGCTCCTATTAGCACTTGGAACCCAGTGAATTTCACCACCTCCTTCACTGTAGTACTCACAGATGTTCGGAATTTAGATTGCTCTGGTCTGCTACTAGTTGCTAGAACAGTAAAGTGAAATATTAAAAAACTGAATACAGCTTTCCCTTTGAATAATCTAAATCTGGAGGTAGCACCTCATCAGTAGCCACTACACGGGGTGTCCTTCTGGAACAACAATGCGCTATGTTACTGTTACAAAAATCATTAGCTAATAACAAATTAATTAGTTTACTATTATAACTGTGAAGTCTGCACTTCAATCAGCATAACATTGCCATTATAGTACTATGAATTATACCCGTGGTGTTAATGAACTTATGATTCAGGAATGATTTTTTTATAATTATAGTTTCTATTTTTTCTAATTTTCTAATTAGTTTACTCCAATATTGCAACAATATTATAGAAACATTAATAAACTCTGAAGACTCACTCTTTAGAAATCCACGGCAATTCTCTAGGAGACGTTGTAACACTAGAATCAGCCAAGACATTTCTATCTGGATCATGATATAACTTATTTCAGGTTCTGATGAAACTTCCTCGTTACTTGGCACTTCCAGGGGCTCATTTATGTATTTCTCATCACTAGAATCTGAAAATTCTCCATCACTACTGTTCATTAGGGCATTATAATCATCATCACCTAAGCCACAATCTGTCAGAATAAATAGGGAGATACAGACATTTTCTGTTAACTTGAACCTGAGGTGCACATTTGTGTACGGTACCTCATAATTTTCGTTCAAATAATGCACACATCAACAAAACGTCTGTGAAATTATAACATGAATGTGATAATTAGGCATGTAGTAAAGTTTATAAATTTTATCCTGGCTGAAAATAGCCATATACTAATTAAAAATGGGCTTACCAGTAAGCGAGGTTGGTCGTGCCGCCATCTTTCTTCGTCTGCAGCAGAAGCTTGTTCTACGCGCTGCTGCGATCTGGAGTAGATTTAAATAACCCAATGGTACAGAAATGTGTATGCGAGGTCAGAATGAAGATAAATCCGTACATTATCAGTACATAATAACCGGAGGTGCACATATGTGTACCCCGTGTCTGAAAAGGGTATAATATACCTTGCCCATTTACAATTTGAGACGTTAATGGAATGACATGGACCACGCTGCAGAGTTGGAAGTAGAACAATATGCTCTACATTAATTCCCTCTTTTGGTAAATGGGGCATCTGCGCACTGAGCCATTCTCAATGCACAATAGAATCCTCCTGTCAGTCCAGCACTATTTTTTGGGAGAATTTTGTTCTGAACACGTCTAACAACCAGGCAGACAACTTTATTGTCTCTCCATAACAATCGGTCCTCTACGGACAGGAAAATATTTGCACCGCCGCCCCGGCCACCTTCACCGTGACAGGCAGCAGAATAGTTGATGATTCACGAGCGTGATGTGTAGCCTATTCTATCAGAAATTGTTGCTGAAAGATTACAATCAAACGATAGTATACATTGAAATTACGCATCTGAATGTTTATCTTGAGAATAGGTGCGGTTTTTGCTTCACATAAAGGACTGGGTCATCAGCTTCCTGTACTTAGTATATGCAAGATTTTTAACATACCGTTTTAGATTATATTTATTTCGTCTGGCGAGATGAAGGCCATTAGGGAATTAATCTCTTCCATATAACAAGGAAATATAAAATTTCAAATACAGCATTTAATACACTGACTGACAGTGACAATGCAACACCAAGGAGGAGTGGTTAGAAAGGGATGAAAGTTGGGGAAAAAACAGAGACGGCACGGATGAATAATTGATGTTTATTTCAAACCGATATGCAGGTTACACAATGCGCACGGCATCGACTCAGTAGGATGTAGGACCACCGCGAGCGGCGATGCACGCAGAAAGACGTCGAGGTACAGAGTCAATAAGAGTGCGGATGGTGTCCTGAGGGATGGTTCTCCATTCTCTGTCAACCATTTGCCACAGTTGGTCGTCCGTACGAGGCTGGGGCAGAGTTTGCAAACGGCGTCCAATGAGATCCCATACGTGTTCGATTGGTGAGAGATCCGGAGAGTACGCTGGCCACGGAAGCATCTGTGCACCTCGTAGAGCCTGTTGGGAGATGCGAGCAGTGTGTGGGCGGTCATTATCTTGCTGAAACAGAGCATTGGGCAGCCCCTGAAGGTACGGGAGTGCCACCGGCCGCAGCACATGCTGCACGTAGCGGTGGGCATTTAACGTGCCTTGAATACGCACTAGAGGTGACGTGGAATCATACGCAATAGCGCCCCAAACCATGATGCCGCGTTGTCTAGCGGTAGGGCGCTCCACAGTTACTGCCGGATTTGACCTTTCTCCACGCCGATGCCACACTCGCCTGCGGTGACTATCACTGACAGAACAGAAGCGTGACTCATCGGAGAACACGACGTTCCGCCATTCCCTCATCCAAGTCGCTCTAGCCCGGCACCATGCCAGGCGTGCACGTCTATGCTGTGGAGTCAATGGCAGTCTTCTGAGCGGACGCCGGGAGTGCAGGCCTCCTTCAACCAATCGACGGGAAATTGTTCTGGTCGATATTGGAACAGCCAGGGTGTCTTGCACATGCTGAAGAATGGCGGTTGACGTGGCGTGCGGGGCTGCCACCGCTTGGCGGCGGATGAGCCGATCCTCGCGTGCTGACGTCACTCGGGCTGCGCCTGGACCCCTCGCACGTGCCACATGTCCCTGCGCCAACCATCTTCGCCACAGGCGCTGCACCGTGGACACATCCCTATGGGTATCGGCTGCGATTTGACGAAGTGACCAACCTGCCCTTCTCAGCCCGATGACCATACCCCTCGTAAAGTCGTCTGTCTGCTGGAAATGCCTCCGTTGACGGCGGCCTGGCATTCTTAGCTATACACGTGTCCTGTGGCACACGACAACACGTTCTACAATGACCGTCGGCTGAGAAATCACGGTACGAAGTGGGCCATTCGCCAACGCCGTGTCCCATTTATCGTTCGCTACGTGCGCAGCACAGCGGCGCATTTCACATCATGAGCATACCTCAGTGACGTCAGTCTACCCTGCAATTGGTATAAAGTTCTGACCACTCCTTCTTGGTGTTGCATTTGCTCTGTCAATCAGTGTATAAAAAATGAAAGAAATACAAATGAAACCTCTTAAATTCCTAAACAGCCGATTCCAGTCCCCTTGGTCGAAAACGTTTCGCCATCAGATTGTAGCTGGCTGGGCAAGAGAGCTGGTGGTATAAAATTTCTGATGACTAGACTGCGTGTCAGAAACCCCCCAGTGTTCACAAGAAGTGAGGGAATATGACTCTGTTGGTGGTGATTCGTCCGTCAGATGGAGACGTTAAGCATTGAGCAGGTCCCTTGGTGCTATTTGCTAGCAGTAGGTTGTGTGCCTGCACCGTATTTCACCCTCTACCATACTACTATCATATATTACGTCATTCATTTTTTATCATTAATTCCTCTGTTGAGGTTGACATCAGGAATGATATCCGGTCTTAGAAACTCGCTACGACTATTCAAAACGCTCGTAGCCGACCCCATAGAGAAGCGGGACAAGAGTTGGATACACCCTCTGCGATTTACAGTGCATGATATTCTGTTCTATGTAGATTATTTAAAGCAACAAGGATAACATTGTTGTAAAATATGGAAGTATTTAAAACAATTTTAGTGTTTCGTATTTTTACGGTAATTCATAATAAAAGTAATACACGAACACTTTCTATAAATTTAATTCATTAATGCTTGTAAATGTCTGCCTCTGTGGTGTAGGAGTTAGCGTGATTAGCTGCCACCCCTGGAGGCCTGGGTTCGATTGCCGGCTCTGCCACGAAATTTGAAAAGAGGTACGAGGGCTGAAACGAAGTACACTCAGCATCGGGATGTCAACAGAGTAGAGGTTGGTTCGATTCCCATTGCAGCCATCCTGGAAGTGGTTTTCCGTGGTTTCCCACTTATCCTCAAGGCAAATACCAGGATGTTACCTAACTTACGGCCACGGCCGCTTCCTTCCCCCATCCTTGTCTATCACTTCCAATCTTCCCATCCCCCCACAAAGCCCCTGTTCAGCATAGCAGGTGAGGCCGCCTCGGCGAGGTACTGGTCCTCCTCCACAATTTTTCCCCGACCCGAAGTCTCACGCTCCAGGGCACTGCCCTTGAGGCGGTAGAGGGGGGATCCCTCGCTGAGTCCGAGGGAAAAACCAACCCTGGAGGGTAAACGGATTAAGAACGAAACAAATACTATTACATACTTTATGAATATTGCGTATTTAATTCACTGATAATTACTAAATTTGTATATATATATTTCGCAATTTGGTATTACATAAAAATCCGGACCCTAATTAATTCCTGAACGAAGTTTTCGCTGAGAAATTATTAAAGCTTGGCAGGCCAGTTTAATCTTATTTAGTCTACGTCCATGCGTGTTAGTCCAGTCACTAACTTCCTGTAAACCTCCATTGAAATTCTGAATTTCATCAGTAGTCGTTTCGATTCACATTGCAGATATAATGTCCATCGTCAGCGTGCACGTGTTGTCTACAGCTGCTAACCGATGAAGCAGTGTCGTTGGTACGGACCAAAAGTAAAAGTGATACTAGGACAGAACCCTGTGGGACCCCGACCCCCGACGGATTCTTTATTGCTACTTCTTACACACTGCTGAAGACCGGGGAGGTATAACTTTATCAATGTCGATGTGGTGTCCGTACCGGTGTGTGCATTTATAATTAATGCGGTTATGATTTGAGACGAAACGGGTATAAACTAAACGTTGGGTAACATCCAAGCCTTTCCTTGGAGTTAAAATGGGGAGGGGGGAACTGTCGAAAACTACTTGTAGGATGGCCAAGGATGGAACTTTAATCCCCTTCGGCATACAGTTATATCACATGAGGCTGAGTGCAGCATACTAGTCTTAAATTCGCGACAGAATCGAAAATTGAATCCAAGCCAGTTGGGCAGTAAGCTACTCCACTATGCTGAATACTAGACGACGGTGGATGATGACGACAACAACAGCTATAAATCATCCCGGGAATGCCTACCGTCAGTGCAGAATTCAAATCTCAAAGTACCGGGCGAGTTGAACGTGCGGTTAGGGGCGCGCAGCTGTGAGCTCGCATCTGGGAGATAGTGGGTTCGAACCCCACTGTCGGCAGCCCCGAATATGGTTTTCCGTGGTTTCCCATTTTCACATAAGGCAAATGCTGGGGCTGTACCTTAATTAAGGCAACAGCCGCTTCCTTCCCATTCCTAGGGCTTCCCTGTCCCATCGTCGCCATAAGTTCTGTCTGTGTCGGTGCGACGTAAAGCAAATAGCAAAAAAAAAAAAAAAAAAAAGAAAACTCAAAGTGAAGGAATGCTGTCGGTTTAATTATTAATTTCGTGTGGCTATTTCTAGCCGAGTGCAGCCCTTGTAAGGCAGACCCTCCAATGAGGGTGGGCGGCATCTGCCATGTGTAGGTAACTGCGTGTTATTGTGGTGGAGGATAGTGTTATGTGTGGTGTGTGAGTTGCAGGGATGTTGGGGACAGCATAAACACCCAGCCCCCGGGCCATTGGAATTAACCAATGAAGGTTAAAATCCACGACCCGGCCGGGAATCGAACCCGGGACCCTCTGAACCGAAGGCCAGGACGCTGAACATTCAGCCAACGAGTCGGACATGCTGTCGGTAAGGAAGGAGCATTGAACTAACACTTATAAATGCAATGTGTAATAATATGATTACGTTTTATTTCTGCTACTTGTTGAATATCACTCTATGTTATGCATATTTATGGCAACAATGGGATGCAAGGCCTAGGAATGACAAGTAGTGGCCGTGCCTTTCGTATAGTACACCGACTTGGCAAATGTCATGGGATAGTCACCTAACAGCGTGTGGGGCCTTCTCTGGCCCTGCGAACTGCAGTGAGACGCCGTGGAAGTGAGTCGACAAGTCCCTGGTAGTCCTCTGGACGCAGCTGACACCAAATCGTTTGCAGAGCGGCCGCCAATGCTGGTCTGTTCGTGGGTGCAGGATCCATGGCACGGAGCCTGCTTTCCAGGGCATCCCAGATATGCTCGATAGGGCTCATATCGGGGCTTCTGGGTAGCCATGGCAGTCGTTGGACCTCCGCTGCATGTTCCTGGAACCATTCCCGGGCGACGTGGGAGCGATGTGGCGGCGCGTTATCATCTTGAAACACCGCAGATCCGTCTGGGCGCTGGAAGGCCAAAAATGGGTGGAGATGGTCTCCGAGCAGCTCGTCATACCGCGTACCATTCAAAGTCTCTTCCAGAATAATTAGAGAGCCCATTCCATACTAGGAAAATGCACCCCAGACCATAACAGAGACACCAGCGCCATGGACCACACCTTCGAGGCAGGCGGGATCCATCGCTTCATGTCGTCCGCGCCATACACGGTGCCTCCCATCGGCATTCTGCAGTTGAAATCGTGAATCGTCCAACCATATCACGTTACGCCATTGTTCCAGTGTCCATCCCTAGTGACTGGCGACATATGCGCGTCGTTGTGCCCGATGACGTTGGGTTAACAGTGGCATCCGTGTGCGGCGCCGGCTCCCATACCCCAAAGAAAACATATTCCTAAGGATTGTCCACTGGGAGACGTGTCTAGCATGGCCTGTGTTGAACTGAGCCGTGATTTGTTGCACGGTTGCCCATCTGTCACTATTGACAATCCGTCTCAGATGTCGTCGGTCACGGTCATCGAGGGTGGCTGGACGGCCGGTCGTTCGTCTGTTGTGGACGGTGACACCCGCATTCAACCATTCACGATACACCCTGGACACGGTTGATCGTGTGAAGCCGAATTCCCGCACCACTTCCGAAATCGCACTTCCCATCTTTCGGGCACCGACCACCATACCTCGTTCGAACGGTGTCAGCTCACGACGACGTTCCACGTTACACCTGTCACATGCACAGCCACTGCTCACAAGGTCTCCTATACAACTACCGCTGTCACAGGGGGAGTTTTGTGCGCAGGCAACACACCTGCGCATCAGTGCTCCTCTATACCATGACATTTGCTCAGTCAGTGTACATCTCTCTTATTTGCCTGTGAGAGAATTGGAAACCACGGAAAACCACCTTAAGGCTGCTAGTGGTGGTTACCGAATGGAAACTCACATCTACAAAACCCGTACTGCGCACACAGTTCACTCGGTATCATATGTACGTCTTACTGCAGAATAATAAACCCTATTACACCTCAAATATTTCTATGAATTTTTGTTATTATTATTATTATTATTATTATTAATATTATTATTGCGTTGTTTCCATGGGTCGGATAGGAAAGATACTTGAGTGTTAAATAGTTGGACAAAGCATACACGAAACATTAAATTTTGAAGGTTGTATTTACTGAAAAATATTTTCTTTTCTGATCTTTGATAGACCTGTATGATATTTTCAAGCAACAACACCAATAACAAGAAATACATTTTGAATAATAAGTAACAGACAAGCTTCGAAGCTTAACTATTTCACAACCAGGGAGGAAAGGGCTCCCATTTTCATTGCATAAGTTTTTAAAATCTAAACCAGACAGTAGGGCTGACAAGTATGTTGTATCTTAAGAAATAGAACAATGAGACATACGCCTTAACAAATGAAGTTCCTCCTCAGAAGGAAATGGAGTCTCTCCTTTTTCACATAGAGAAAGAAGCAGGAGCTTCCATAACAAAGTTAGAAATAGGGAAATTGAACCCTCAACTAAAGTGTTTTACGGTGTGTCATATTGGTCTGGAACCCTGAACCACAATTTACAATATAGAGTTTACAATTTAGTTTAATTATCTACCAGACTCATAATACACTTCAAAATACCTTTTGAAAAGCTTAACAGCCTTCATATTATATACGCTGCCCTTACTCGTTACGGGAGCCACACATAATTTGCGGATCGAAAGATCCAGAAATACAGGAGCCGAAGTCCATACTACACGGTCAATATATGGGAAACAAAGGTTAACTGGAAGGCCGGGAATAAAATGAAAGGGATGCTGAACACCTCAGGCAATTCTCTGACATAATTTGTGAATAAAACCTAATGGGACGGAAGGCCCGATGACACAGAGGATAAGTCATACTACCAGGTGACTCAGACCAGAAAGAAATGAAATTTAAATTCCGAAACACAGGATGGAAATTTAGAGTTAGAAATCTTAATCACCAGAAAGCAAAGTGAATAAGGGAAACGAGGGTACACAGTCGTACGTCCTTAAATGTTGGTAGTCAGCATAAGAGGTTTAAGCCATATCCGTAAAAAGCCTAGGAATCTTACATAATAGACTTAGAACCCTACGTTAAAATTAAGGTAAACGCAGCACGTCCGAACTGTTACATGCTAGAGGGGAGCACTGGTATCTTCCCTTCGCCACACACAGATGAAGTTACATGAAAATGTTCTGTGTACCTAGTTGCCGCTACTTTGCCGCCACTACCCCAGCCTCGGCCGTCCCCCAAGGGGAGACCTCACTTTATGTAGCACTGTCCAAGTTCAGATCAAGAGAGTCATATTCAGTTCAAATTCACTGTATATAAAGGGACTGATTGGGTGCTGATAGATAAAAAATTACATAAATTGGCTGTAGTCTTATTCGTAGATAATGACATCACAAGGAGCAAGCTGATTGGTTGATCATGGCATCATGAGACAGTAGTGGCAACTTAAACAATAGACACTCGCCCAGTATGGAACACCTAATATAGAAAGAAATCTCAACCAAGTAAACACAACAGTAATGACATCTTGTAATACACCAGTAAATTAAGTGGTCATAGTCCAGTTCAACTTGTCTCCGTGAGATTTCCCTGCCAACAGATGTTTTGAGGTTTGCCTAAACTCAGGGAAAGACCGCACTACTGTTATTATTAGTCTTCTTCTTATTATTATTCTTATCCTTATTCTTCTTATTATTATTATTAATGTGTCTGTAAGAGTGATTGAATGGCCTCCATCTAGGTAAAGCAGGAGGGAACGCACAATATGCACAATGACTGAAATATCACCAGAGATTTCCACGCAGACGGCAACCAACCGTAAGTACGTTTAGGAATGTGGAGTAACGTTTGCGTACAACATTGTCACTTCCTGTTAGAGAGACACCAGTGACGTCCGTTGATACTGCTAAAATTGTTGGACGCTATCCTGAGGAATCTTCACACTAGTACTCGGGCAGTAGTACAACAGGCCAACATTGGTCAGTCGTCCGTTGTACGGATTTTACATGCAAACCACTTTCACCCATATCATTTACAGGTACTCCAGGATCTCCAAGAGTGAGATTTCGAAGCTCGGGATGATTTCTATTCATTGATACTGAAGCAATTGGCGAATGTTAGAGCTTTCGTGTCGGAAACCTGGTTTTTGGACGAATCACGATTGCATAAAAATGGCACTGTGAATCGTCATAACTTGCACTATTGGAGTGTTCACAATCCTCACTGAGTAAGGGAGGTAGCATTTCAATCGTAAATGCCTGGTGTGGTATGTAGGGTGACCACCTAACTGGCCCACATTTCCTTGAGAGCCATTTGAGAGGAGTCAACCTACAGTTTCTCCGTGATGTGCCGCGAAGTGAGCGTGATACCATGTGGTATCAACACGACAGAACCCCACCCCACATGTCAGCAGTTCTTCGCAAACACCAGAATGCCACATACCCCGATCGATGGATAAGAACGGGAGAAACTGTCGCCTGGCCTGCGAGATCTCCGGACTTCCTTCTGTACAGCCATTTGAAAAAAGTATATGCTGAGCAGCTGGAAGATCCTGAGAGCCTTCGAAATCTCATTGCAGGTCCATAACGCCTACCATGCTCCATTGTGCCCGAATATCAGCTCAGCGGCGTATTCGGATGTGCATTAATGATGAAGGCCACCTGTTCGAAATCTTACTTCCCTACCAAGCTGGTGCTCAGCTACCCGGATTCAAGTCACCTGATCATTCTATCCTCGTCCAGCCCTGCTTATTGAATGGTTCTTTTCATTGTCATGCAAGCATCCAGTCATGTTAGAGGCAACACTGCCATTATCTTAATTACTTCTTGTGGTTATATTTCATTTCTGGTAGAGTGGAATCGAAGGCCGTAAATAAATAAATAAATAAATAAATAAATAAATACATAAGTAGGTAAATAAATAAGTAAATACATAAGTAGGTAAATAAGTAAAGAAATAACACCGCAAGACATTAGGGGAGACAGAAATGTAAAAACGTCAAACTTCTCTACTGGGGATGTGAACCATCACCTATGCATGTCCGCCCCGTTCCCAACTAAGTTCACTGTGCTCATAGTGCATACTAGGCTGATTTTAGCTTATCCAATACACTGTATGTTGGCCTAATGCACATTTACGTTTTCAGTAGTGGTGGTATGTCTCGTCCATTCAGGAGTAACATTGTACCACAATCCGTAGCATGAGGCCTTCATGCCGCGAGAGAGTGAGCGCAGCACAATGCACACTGTTGCACACCAGCAGGGAACGGTTTTATAGAAGTCTATAAAATGCATTAGGCCTAAAACTAAAAAAATAAGGGACAGCAGACTCATAGGGTAGAAACGGATTCTATTCCATCGCTCGGCCATTTTTTTGCAATTGGCTTTATGTCGCACAGACATGGATAGGTCTTGTGGCGACATTGGGACAGGAAAGGCCTAGGAGTGGAAGGAAGCGGCCGTGGCCTTAATTAAGGTACCGCTACAGCCCCAGCATTTACCTGTTATAAAAGTGGGAAACCACGGGAAACCATCTCCAGCGCTGCCGACAGTGGGGTTCGAACCCACTATCTGCCGGATGCAAGCCCACAGCTGCGCGCCCCTAACCGCACGGCCAACTCACCCGGTGCCATTTTTCTCGTCACATCAGTCCGCTGAATACTGTACTTAGCGTTCACATTGAGGAAGTACTTTTTGCTATTTTGCTTTACGTCGCACCGACACAGATAGGCCTTATGGCGACGATGAGACAGGAGAGGCCTAGGAATAAGAAGGAAGCGGCCCTGGCCTTAAGTACGGTACAGCCCCAGCATTTGTCTGGTGTGAAAATGGGAAACCACGGAAAACTATCTTCAGGGCCGCTGACAGCGGGGTTCGAAATCACTATCTCCCCGATGCGAGCTCACAGCTGCGCGCCCCTAACCGCACAGACAACTCGCCCGGTCAGTGAGGAAGTATTCGGCTGAGTTGACTGTCTCTGCCGAATACTCATCAGGAATAAACTAGTCTCCAGGTGAAGGAATTGAGTTGAGAAGTAGGTTAATATCCCAAAGCCGACCATTTTGAAGTAGTGTTTTGTCGCTTCCCGTTTCAGCTCTTAACATTCAAGCCATGATCGCTTCCTTCCCTATTCTAGCTCCAGTCATTTACAAATACAGAGGTAAAGCATCACCCGATCACGAGGCTGATGATCAGGATGTTCCAATCCCCTGACAACATCAACATCATTATGGCTCATCTGCGCTCATAAGTCAGTTGTGAGTTGCATGAGTACACTCCCCCTGTGAAAATAATCCCGTAAGCTCTGCTCCATCATGTCTCTGGAAGTTTACTAAGTTACCTATGCTATTTTTCTGGTCCAACATTTAAAATATCACAATTATCTCATTACTCCCAGCATCCCAGTGAATTTCTAAATATATGTATGTGTGTGTGTATGTACAGTCCTTAGCCTGAGGGTTGCCCGACTCGTTGGCTGAATGGTCAGCGTACTGGTCTTCGGTTCAGAGGGTCCCGGGTTCGATTCCCGGCCAGGTCGGGGATTTTAACCTTCATTGGTTAATTCCAATGGCCCGGGGGCTGGGTGTTTGTGCTGTCCCCAACATCCCTGCAACTCACACACCACACATAACACTATCCTCTACCACAATAACACGCAGTTGCCTACACATGGCAGATGCCGCCCACCCTCAGCGGAGGGTCTGCCTTACAAGGGCTGCACTCGGCTAGAAATAGCCACACGAATTTTTTTAGCCTGAAGGTTGATTGGATCCTACACTTTCACCATTATTTGTCATAGTAAACACGGATGTCACTGCTCAGGCGCACAAGGGCAATGAGCAGTTTCCGATTGGTTTCCTCAGTTAACCGAAAAGTGTAAATGCATAGTCTGCCAAGCCTACTAATACGTATACACTCTTTCTTTCATGTTGTTCATCACAGGGACTAGCTGTACAGGGAATGCTGTTAGTAGAATAATTTATATCTTAGTCACTTTAACGCTGTCAAAGCCAAAGACGAGACTGAGGCAGGTCGACGTAAGGAACAAACTTATCCTGCCTCATATAGAAATACACCGTAAACAGCCTATATCTCAACAGAGATGAAGCTGTGCGTGAATTTATAAGTACCAGGATAATCATAGGATAACATACGCATTGAAATTAAACATTTCTACGACCAAAGCTGTCACCCATGAAGGTTAAATACGCCATTGAATATGTATTAAATTCTATTAGATTATTCTTCTACGATCTAGTGAAATGAAATGGCGTGTGGCTTTTAGTGCCGGGAGTGTTCGAGGACAAGTTCGGCTCGCCAGGGGCAGGTCTTTTGATTTGACTCCCGCAGGCGACCTGCGCGTCGTGATAGGGATGAAATGATGATGAAGACGACACACACACCCAGCCCCCATAACAGCGAAATCAACCAATGGAGGTTAAAATGTCCTACCCTGCCGGGAATCAAACCCTGGACCCCTCTGACCAAAGGCCAGCACGCTAACCATTTAGCCATGGAGCCAGACTATGATCTAGTAAGGCACTGATAAGTTAGATATGCAGTACCTTCAGTTTAAGAGGTGCAAACACAGATGTGACTTCAGAAGTTTATGCCATTCTTCCTTCTAATACATAGGCCTACTTGAAGATCCCGAATTGAAAGGCAATCAGTCCGTAATGTATTCCAAAGGATTTCCTTGGATTTTACTCTGTCCTTCCTCCTTCCGACACGCAGGGATTCAAGTCATAAATAACCAGTGCAATACTAACTCGTGCTCTCACCCAGAAACTGAGGCAGTGAAATCAACTGGAACGGGATGCAATAGGCTCCCACATGGAGTAGCGGCCGTAAGGAGAGCGATTCAGGATGTGTAACGGCTAGTAGACACGTGAAGCTTACATTATAGCCCCATCGCCAGCTGTCGAACGCAAACGCTGCACGTTCCTGAATAATAGCGTCCCAGCACGAGACAACATTGGCCCACGCTCTGCCGTCTTCCCGACATTCCTCAGTGCCGAGTATGAGGGAACAGAAATAGTGTTGCATGTGTCACTGTCATTCAAATTCGAAAATACGTTTTAATGTTCATGTGTGTTGTTAAGGTTATGCTTAGTGTACCTTGTTCTTTACGACAAACGTAATATAAACAAATGGCCGTGTGGTTAAGGGCGCGCAACTGTGAGCTTGCATTCCTGAGATATTGGGTTCGAACCCCATTTTCGGCAGCCATGAAGACGGTTTTCCGTGGTTTCCCGTCTTCACACCAAGCAAATGCTTAATTAAGGCCATGCCCGATCCTTCCCAGTCCCAGGTTCCTATCCCATCTTCGCCAAGCGGGCGAGTTGGCCGTGCGGTCAAGGGCACGCGGCTGTGAGCTTGCATCCGGGAGATAGTGGATTCGAATCCCACTATCGGCAGCCCTGAAGATGGTTTTCCGTGGTTTCCCATTTTCACACTAGGCAAATGCTGGGGCTGTACCTTAATTAAGGCCACGGCCGCTTCCTTCCTACTCCTAGGCCTTTCTTATCCCATCGTCGCCATCGTCGGTGCGACGTAAAGCAACTAGCACACACACACACACACACACACACACACACACACACACCATCTTCGCCATAAAGTTGCAGGTCCGAATCTGGGTGAAGTTAATTTAGTGTTAAAGTGCGCCGTACTTGAAAGCAAGGGACAGATGCCAACAGTTTTATTGAAATGTTAAAGAACATCTTACCTGAACGAACCGAACCTTCTGTCTATGAATATAACGACAGACTTAGTGGCTCAGGTGGTTTTCATAGTAGGTTCGATCCTGGATCAATCCGGTGGTATTTGAAGCTGTAGAAAAAACACCAGCTTTGTGTCAGTGCATTTATCGACACGAACTCTTACGTGACTAAATTACGTCAGCTCGATTTCTCAGAACACCATAGAAGTAGTTTGTCGTGCATAAAACCAATAAGGTAAGTATTAATGTACTAGGTTACGAAATAATTGATAACCCTCTCTTCAATAGCCTCTATAATTTCGAAATTGTGGGCATGACGTGTTAACTGGCATTTAACGGATGTTTCACTGCCATTTTCCATTTTTTAACCAAAACATAACGCACAAGATTTCAAATTACGAAGAAATGCGAATTTGACTATCTGAGTGATCTTGGTTTATTGATTGTAATAAATAGTTACTGGGGGAGGGAGGGAGGGAGCAGGCTGTGTGGTCTAGTGGTAACGAGCCTGCTTCTTATCCGAAGGCGTCAAGTTTGATTCCCTGTCAGACCAGGGGTTCTTAACTAGATTTGAGGGTTGATTTGAGGTTTATTCTGCCTACGTGAGAACAATTAAAGAGCTATCTGATGGTGAGATCGCGGCTCATATCTAGAAAGGCAAGAATGCTTTTCTTTTTTTTTTTTTTTTGCTAGTTGCTTTACGTCGCACCGACACAGACAGGTCTTATGGCGACGATGGGACAGGGAAGGGCTAGGAGTGGGAGGGAAGCGGCCGTGGCCTTCATTAAGGTACAGCCCCAGCATTTGCCTGGTGTGAAAATGGGAAAACACGGAAAACCATTTTCAGGGCTGCCGGCAGTGGGGTTCGAACCTACTATCTCCCGAATAGTGAATACCGGCCGCACTTAAGCGACTGCAGCTATCGAGCTCGGTAAGGCAAGAATGAAGACCGAAAGGATTCGCTATGCTGACCACATGCCAATGCGTAATCTGCAGGACTTCGGGCTGAGGAACCGTTTGCTTGTTATGGTAGGCCAAGACCCATCAGGGCTCTGGTGCCATGTGAGGGAGGGGGATTGGGGGAGTGGGGCGTGACAGCCAAGTAATATGATTGCTGGTTTCTCACCAAAGGGGCCACGGTTTGAATCCCAGTCAATGCATGAGGGATTTTTGAAATGAAATTTCTCGTCCCCTTGGTTCAGATTCAACGCAAAACTGTATCTCGCGGACTGGATTACGATATCAACCGTCACGCAAAATTGTGAAATTAATTTTAAAATGATTATGTTCAATGAGTATTTCATGAATGAAACTTAGATCACCCCCTTGTTGGCCTAGCCGTCAGGTCCAACTCTTCTGGAGTATTTAGAAGGTACACCGCACTTCCATAACAAAAATAACTGATTGGTTCTGTTGATTTAGGAGGAATGGGCGAGTTTTTGCGTAGTACGAACTGTGTAGCTGGAAGCTTGCATTCGGGAGATGGTGGGTACGACCCCAATCATCGGCAGCCCTGAAGACGGTTTTCCATTGTTTCTCATTTTGACATCCGGAAAATTCTGGTGTCGCACCTTAATTAAAGCCACGGCCGCTACGTTCCAAATCCTAGCCCTTTCCCATCCTTGCGTCGTCGAAACCCGTTGACGTGTTAATGCGGCGTGAAAATACAAGCTAAGAAATCTCGTCTTATATCCAAGATTGAGGCGTACCCATAGGGTACTAGAGTCTCTCCTCGGGCGTTAGATTTCCCGCAATAAATTATTATTTTTCTCTGATATTGTAATCGTTTATTTATATCAATGTTATGATTACCTATATCGAATTTGATGCGATTGCGACAACTACTTCTTGGTGCATGACCCGTTCTTGAAAATGAGTCTAACTGTGGAGAAAGTGGCACCAAAAATGAATTGTTCTACTTCAGTCGTCCAATCATCGCTATGAAGTGTTCTATAGAGGAAAAGTTCGTAGTGAAGGTCAGTTTTTTCAGGTTTTGATTCCTGACACTACGTTTACTAACGAGGAACCCATCGCACTTCATGTAGGGAAACGTAAAATACGAGGGTCGAGTCAGAAGTCATGGCAGCTGCTTTTTTTTCCTCGCGAGCAGGAGATAACACGGATAACCTAAGATATGCATTTGGAAATATAGGGCATGTAGTTATGCATAGTGCCTGAAGACAAATTCTGACTTCAGGAGATTCTCGTAGGAAAGTGACAGAACACAGGCCATTGGTAAACATTGTTTTGTTATGGTATAGACAGCAAATACACAAGACTACGTACAAAGGATAGGTCTCCACTGGTTACAGACCTTCGAAATAGTCACCCAAGGTTTCCATTGTGCGTTGCCAGCGGTGGAGCAGGCGCTGAATACCATTCGCTGCATGTGTATCGCTAACGTGTGACACCACTCTCCGAAATGCTGTTACGATGTACTCTTCGTTGGAAAACCTTTGTCCACGTAATGGCTTCTTGACTTTGGGGGTTAGATCATAGTCACATGGGCTCAGATCAGGCAAATACGGCGGGTGTGGAAGAACCTCCCATCTCCACCGTTGTAAGCGACGCTGAACCTTGGCTGCTTGTTGACTTCCATTTTGTAACGCTCTCACTCACAAACTGAACTTGGGGGCATGCTTAGACCCACACTGTTGTTTACATACACCATCTAGTGGCATTATACGCCAGTACGTTTCCAAATGCATATCTTAGATTTTCCGTGATGTCTCCTGTCCGCAATAAAAAAAGAATAGTTGCCATGATTTATGACTCGACCTACGTATATTAATATTGTAACTTACATTTCGAAGCCTTGGCTCACTCTAACCTTACAGGCTATTCTTAGCTAACTTAACAGACTAGAGTTCGACTCCTTGGTTAACCTTAAACTTATGAGCTCGAGTTTGACACAGGCTGAAGTAGTTCAGTGGTTAGCGCTTTCTCAACGGCACTAAAGGGCTGAAGGACGCTAACTCTGGAACACTCAGCTTCTGATTTTAACTTTAGAGATTATAGATTTGAACTGTAGAGTCTTAGAGTAGCCTACAGTATTGTTTACATCATTCAGCGACCAAATTCTTGTGTTCAGATCCGCAAACCGTTCTTGCTAGTTGCCTAGTGAATCAGGTTAGGATTTACCGGTATATTGTATACTGATGACGATTCCGAGACAGGTAACAGGAACATAATCTTTTTTTTTTTACAATTCGCTTTACATCGCACCGACACAAATAGGCCTTATGGCGACGATGGGATAGGAAAGGGCTAGAAGTGGGAAGGAAGCGGCCGTGGCCTTAATTGTGGTACAGTCTCGGCATTTGCCTGGTGTGAAAATAGGAAACCACGGAAAGCCATCTTCAGGACTGCTGACAGTGCGGTTCGAACCCACTATTTCCCGAATACTGCATACTGGCCGCACTTAAGCGACTGCAGCTATCGAGCTCGGTACTTAATCTTTACGACGTATGTATGAAGTAATACCTGTAGCGCGATGCAAAAAAGAATTATAATTGGATAGCTGTACATATGTTCGTTCATGAAAGTAGATGATTGAGGTATTAGGAGTGGCGAATAAACCGATAGGCTTATTGTAACAAAGAAATAAATCAACAACCTTTTTTTCGTTTATCATATGTATTAAGGCAACTCAGATACAGCTTTAAAATGTAATGATTAATTCACGCATACAAAGTCCACAGTTTTTGATCATTCGATTGGGTCTATACCTATCGGTAATTCCGTTTCTACTTTGTTGCTTGTAGCGTCGGTGACAACGCTTGCATGCAACTACTTATAACGACATCTTTCAGTAGGAAGATAGTATTTTCCAAGCGAAATGTATATCGTCAGCGGCGCACGTTGATAGAAAACCAGATGGTTAATATACAATCAAATGCTGAGGCTACGGCGTAAGAGTTTATGTTCATAGGAAGCTGTAATAGCTTTACTCACTAGTGCTCCGTTAGGTTAAATTAAAGATTTACACATACAAGATTTTACTGTGATGCCATGCTTTCTTCTTTCCCATCCATGATCTTCGATGTACAAGCACACCACTGATAAAGAAGTAGAAATATCCGTACGTGTAGTCTTGTAACGATATTCGACACTGGATGGCAAGTTACATTCGTCTTGTGAATAATGGGACAATAGGCTGTAGCGTTAGCAGGAATATTTTCAGATGTTTCAAATTCCAGACGAATATCGACAGGAGATTCTTTGAATGGCTCGTCATGATACGAACAGTGTCATACAACAATCTGTTAAAGTATAGTCTGATATTTCTTAATTTTCAGTGATCAAACTGGCATATATCTTTCTCGTGGTTGAATTTACGATTTTTGAAATCCGAAGATAATGTACAGAGGCTTTTCAGTGAAACGTGATGTTGTTACACCCCATCTATATGCTTGTTTGTGGGTGGTAGGACAGATTACTCATGCAGCCCCCAAGTTCGAAAACGTACAGGTAATGGTGTATAATTTTCTGCAATCTTGAACAATCGGAGATTTTCTCGATTAGATGTTACATGCGGAATCCTCCACAAGATACGTTGCAGCATATTTTTTTGGGTTTACATACGCTGCTGCTTCTGCTTTAAGAGCATTGTAATCACTTCGATGTCCGACTCGTTGGCTGAACGGTCAGCGTACTGGCCTTCGGTTCAGAGGGTCCCGGGTTCGATTCCCAGCCGGGTCGGGGGTTTTAACCTTAATTGGTTAATTGCATTGGCCCGGGGGTTGGGTGTATGTGTTGTCTTCATCATCATTCCATCCTCATCACGACGCGCAGGTCGCCTACAGGCATCAAATAGAAAGACCAGCACCTGGCGAGCCGAAACCGTTCTGAGATATCCCGGCACTAATAGCCATACGACATTTCATTTTCATCACTTCGATCACAGATCAGAATTAGCTCTTGTTTTTCGTTCATTATAATACGTCTATAGTGTTCAGTGAGGCTGACATTTTGATGAAAACGTGCCTTTAAAATTACCGTCCTCATTAATCATCCAGTTGTTAGTAGCTTTTGGACGCTATCCGGCCATCCGTATGAGATAACTTTCTCCAGGACTAAAAGTGGGTAGAGTTTCATTGCACTTGTAATACCAAATTCTTGGATCTATCTATTTCTACACTCTTTGCTTCAAAACGCACCTCGAAAAAGAGAAAAACTAGATCGTGCTTGTTTAGTTAAGATGTGCTCGGTCTACTCCTATTAGCCTTATCGATGTGTCCTTCGGTATAGAGGTAGCTTTCATGAGGTAGGTTCTATACTCTTGCTGGTTTCTTCATTGAAATTTGAGTCCAAACGTAAACTTTTTCTAAGAATTGAGCTCACTTCGTACTGCCTACACCTACTTGAGACATTACTACCCTCATGATGTCTAACATCTATTCCATATTACTGTAGTAGCGTATAACCCAAGGTTTGGAGAATCTGCCTATGCACACATGACTCAACCCAAACGTGTGGTATGACTCCTCGATCTACACCGTGTTTTATAGATTTGTTTCATACTGATATAAGCTGAAGTTTGTAAGCTACGTAGGTGTGACGATCTAAATTAATGAGTTTATTATATACATTCACAAGCCTAAGGGTGATGTTACCTATGTGTTTTACAATCACAGGATGATAAAGCACTACAGACTGTTTCTCACAAATGCTATAACCATCTTGTTCTTTAACAATAAGTTTTTAACTACAGACGATATTGCTGAAACACATACTCCATCAAAAGAATATGTACCTTACTGTCTGAGGTTATGATCACACCACAGTATCGTAATCATTTAAAGACATTTATTAAAAACACCGAGGGTAACACTTTTCTCCTTACGTAGCAAAAACTCTTTACAGGACAAACCGACAAAATCTACGGTATTCGCTATGAAGACAACTGTTTTCGGATAGGTAATGTTAACGTTAATATTAATGCGGACAGTCTCATCGTAAAGGGTGTAACCTATCAAACTACTAAGGGTCTCTTAGAACTCCTCTTCTTTCAGATAACTGAATAGAATATAATTTCTCCAGATAATCTACAGACCCTACTTGCCGTTATAACAAGAGGGCAGAAACTGTAAATGCAAATAAGAGTTTCAAGTACCGTGATCTTTTTAAGCTGTTTCTTTCACATCGGCTGTCTGCACTTTTGGGTGTAAAGACCAACATGTTCACTAAACTACAGAAGATATACGGCCACTTAATTTTTTAAGTAACTATCCTGTAGAATATATATTGGCATAAAGGCGAAAACTGAAAGTATCATGGGTTTTTTTTCCTGGGATGTCCTTTTGAAAATTTTGCATTTAAATAACAAAGACTAACACAGTATTTAGAAATGCTCGAAAATCTTTGGAATGAGCTATCGTCACCGAACTTGCACTCCTCGCGTAGTAAAGGCTTCGCTCAACTGACCGCAGGGGTCGATACATGTTGCAGATGGAGAATTGTCGCTGACTGGCGTCTTGCCTTTGAAGTTACAGTCACCGTCCGAACCGGAAAATGAGTGTCGTGAAAATGCACACATAAAACCCGACCCTGTGATATTTTCATCTGTCGACTTTTACGACAATATACACCTCATTGGATAGGTATTTGGGAGAAAAAGTAGCCATAATACCTCCTGTAATTTAGTGAACAGGATGACCTATATACGCAAGGGGTGGGGGGGAGGGGGTTACTTTCATAGGTTCTATAAATGTTTCAAAAATTATAACTTATAAACATCATTCAACATTTCAATGGTTCTTGTTCATAAGTTGTATATGAACACGAATAAGCCAAAAAATATTCTCAGTCCAATTCGTACAATAGATGTAGGACCAGAAGTTCATGAACTGATTTTCGTTGGTGGTCTTAAACTTTTGTTACGTACTGTATGTTTTTACTTTTAATTGCACATTCGTTTTTTCAGGAAGATGTTTTGTAAAATCTTTAATTTGTTCAAACATTTTGTCGGTTCTTACACGTAGAATTAAATGACGTTTTCTACGTCGGTCATTTATCTATTTTAAGACATAACTTTTGAGTAAAATAAATGTTTCCTATGTTTATGCACAGTGCCGTATTAGTAAAATAGTGAAGGATTTTTTACTTATCCCATTCGGATACAAACAAGGAAAGACCTCGGTTTTAACAGATTGATTTCAATGAAACTTTGATGAATGTTCAATTATCATATACCGAGGTCGACAGGTGCGGTCGCTTAAGGGCGGCCTGTATCCAGTATTCGGGAGATAGTGGGTTCGAACCCCACTGTCGGCAGCCCTGAAGATGGATTTCTGTGGTTTCCCATTTTCACACCAGGCAAATTCCGGGGCTGTACCTTTATTAAGGCCACGGCCGCTTCCTTCCTACTCCTAGGCCTTTCCTATCCCATCGTCGCCGTAAGACCTATCTGTGTCGGTGCGACGTAAAGCCACTAGCAATTATCAAATCTTAAAATTGATGGTAGTAATAAATTCATTATTTCCATAGCTGAGCGTATCGGAATTGTTAGCTAATGATGACGTGTGCACTCTAGAGATACACCGATAGTTCTATTTTACAGTTACATAAAACACTTTGTACTGAAAATGAAATGTTGACAACATGGACAGAATTTCACGCACTGAGCGAGTTGACCACGCGGTTTTGGTCACGTAGCGGTGAGCTTGCATTCGGGAGATGGTGGAATCGAGCCTCACTGTCAGCAGCCCTGAAGATGGTTTTCTTTGGTTTCCCATTTTCACACCAGACAAATACTTTAGTCCGCCTCTGTGGTGTAGTGGTTAGTGTGATTAGCTGCCACCCCCGGAGGCCCGGGTTCGATTCCCGGCTCTGCCACGAGATTTGAAAAGTGGTACGAGGGCTGTAACGGGGTCCACTCAGCTTCGGGAGGTCAACTAAGTAGAGGTGAGTTTGATTCCCACCTCAGCCATCCTGGAAGTGGTTTTCCGTGGTTTCCCATTTCTCCTCCAGGCAAATGCCGGGATGGTACCTAACTTAAGCTCCGGCCGCTTCCTTCCCTCTTCCTTGTCTATCCCCTCCAATATTCCCATCCCCCCGCAAGGCCCCTGTTCAGCATAGCAGGTGAGGCCGCCTGGGCGAGGTACTGGTCATCCTCCCCAGTTGTATCCCCAGAGTCTGAAGCTCCAGGACATTGCCCTTGAGGCGGTAGAGGTGGGATCCCTCGCTGAGTCCGAGGGAAAAACCGACCCTGGAGGGTAAACGGATTACGAACGAGCAAATACTTTAATTAAAGCTACGATCACTTTCTTCCCAGTCCTAGACCTTTCCTATCCCATCGTCGCCAGAAAACCTCTCTCTGTCGGTGTGACGTAAAACAAACTGTAGTGCCGGGCTGAGTGGCTCATGCGGTTGAGGCGCTGGCCATCTGACATCAGCCACATGTCGGTAGATTTATCGGCTCGTAAAAGAACTTCTGCGGGACGAAATTCCGGCACTTCAGTGTCTCTGAAAACCGTTAAAGTAGTAAGTGGGACGTAATTCAAATATCATTATTAAAAATTGTGGAAGAATCACTCTCTACAATCACAGTTTTCTAATAATAATAATAATAATAATAATAATAATAATTTCGTGTGGCTATAATTTCGTGTGGCTATTTCTAGCCGAGTGCAGCCCTTGTAAGGCAGACCCTCCGATGAGGGTGGGCGGCATCTGCCACGTGTAGGTAACTGCATGTTATTGTGGTTGAGGATAGTGTTATGTGTGGTGTGTGAGTTGCAGGGATGTTGGGGACAACACAAACACCCAGCCCCTGGGCCAATGGAATTAACCAATTAAGGTTAAAATCCCCGACCCGGACGGGAATCGAACCCGGGACCCTCTGAACCCAAGGCCAGTACGCTGACCATTCAGCCAACGAGTCGGACAGTTTTCTAATAAGCACAGTAAATGAGTATATCAAAATGTGTCCACTATAGCAGTTAAGAGTTTAATAATTCACGATTTGCTCGTGCTGGATTAGTGACACCACGATTATTATTTTCTCAGCGTCTAGCGGAACAGAACATCATTGACGAGCGACCGAGTCACTCTGTCTACTTCAGCGACTTCACTTTCTGTGAGGACAGTGGTCTCGGATAACAAGAGCTCCGTTGATCCCAACCGCAGGAGGTCGCCCCACAAAGAAGTGCTCTGTAGCATAAGGCTCGAGGTTACCGCTTTGTTATCTTTAATTACGTGCCTGTAGGTTTTGCTTTCCACTCGACATATAAATATTGAAGAGCTCCTCTATTACCAGCTCATGGCAATACATCTCTGTGGCTCCTGTGACACACAGTGTCCTTACTGCTGTAGTTTCCTTTGAGATATCGACGCCGATAATAAATTTGCAATACTCTGGTGTCTCATACGATGTAAAGTCGTTAAATTCATATTATTATTAGTATTATTATGCCTGGCTCCATGGCTAAATGGTGAGCGTTCTGGCCATTGGTCCAGGGGATCTCAGGTTCGATTCCCGGTCGGCTTGGGGGATTTTAACCTTAACTGGTTAATTCGTCTGGCTTGGGGCTGAATGTGTGTGTGTGTGTGTCGTCTTCAATAGTAGAAACCATCTTAGCAGGACCCCATTCTCAAAGGTATACAGGTCGCACATAGGCTGTTTAATAGAAGAAGACCTGCAACAGGACTCTCCGGAGGCCACACGCCATTATTTTTTTTTTGCTATGGGCTTTACGTCGCACCGACACAGATAGGTCTTATGGCGACGATGGGATAGGAAAGGCCTAGGAGTGGGAAGGAAGCGGCCGTGGCCTTAATTAAGGTACAGCCCCAGCATTTGCCTGGTGTGAAAATGGGAAACCACGGAAAACCATTTTCAGGGCTGCCGATAGTGGGATTCGAACCTACTATCTCCCGGATGCAAGCTTCACAGCCGCGCGCCTCTACGCGCACGGCCAACTCGCCCGGTCACGCCATTATTATTATTATTATTATTATTATTATTATTATTATTATTATTATTATTATTATCCGACTCCTTGACTGAATGGTCAGCGTTGAGGCCTTCGGTTTAGAGGGTCTCGGGTCCGATTTCCGGCTGGGTCGGGGACTTTAATCGCGTTGGATTAATTCTTCTGGCTCGGGGAGAGGGTGTTTGTGTTTATCCCAACACCATACTCTTCATATTCAGACAACACACCACACTACCAACCACCACAGAAACACGCAGTAGGCCTAGTCATTACATCCCTCCATATAAGGTTGGCATCAGGAAGGGCATCCGGCCGTAAAACATGACCAAAACCCCATGTGCGACACAGTTCGCACTCGCGATTCCACAGATGTGGGAAAAGCGGTAATAATAATAATAATAATAATAATAATAATAATAATAATAATAATAATAATAATAATAATAATAATAATAATAATCATCATCATCATCCTCATAATCATAATATTAAAAAATAATAACATGCGAGCTCAAGCCCTTAGTAGTTGATACTTGGGATAAGTGGAAGTTCCTCTAAAAAGGAGTGAGTAAAGTCCGGTAGTAAAATATTACAACAGAATGTTTCATTAATATGTTTACGTGTTTCGCACCGAGCGGAGTGGGAAGGAAGCGACCGTGGCCTGAATTAAGGTACAGCGCCAGCATTTTCCTGGTGTGAAAATGGGAAACCACGGAAAACCATATTCAGGACTGCCGACAGTGGGTTTCCAACCCACTATCTCCCGGATGCGAGCTCACAGCTGAGCGCTCCTAACCGCATGACCAACTCGCCCGGTAGTTCTCGTGTTAAAACAACTGCTACTACCAGCAGCACAGAGTAACCTTGTGTGGGGGGTAATAGGGGATTTTTTTAATACAAACAATTGAGAATATGAGCTTCCGTGACTCAGGCGGCAGTGCGCCTGCCTCTCACCAATGGGTTCCATGGTTCAAATCCCGGTCAATCCAAGTGAGATTTGTGCTGGACAAAGCGGAGGCGGGGCAGGATTTTCTCCGGGTACTCCGGTTTTCCCTGTCATATTTCATTCCAGCAAGACTCTCCAACAATATCATTTCATTTAATCTTTCATTCATTAATTATTACCCCAGAGGAGTGCGACAGGCTTCGGCAGCCGGCACAGTTCCTATCCTCGCCGCTAGATGGGGGCTTAATTCATTCCATTCCCGACCCAGTCGAATGGCTGGAAACAGGCTGTGGGTTTTCACTTTTCAGTTGAGAATGCAAGTAAAAACAAGCACAGCGAACTTTAGTTTTACCGACTGTTGATATCGTGATCATAGATATGTGACCTCCTGTTTTGCGTGGAACCATCGAGGTCTAGCCTTTTGTTATAAAATATTCCAGATGAATTGCCCAGGATTCAAACCGCCGATGTCTTCGTGAGATGCCAGTGACTATACCACTCGGCTATCCCGCCCAATGAGTTGTTTACCAAGTCAAGTTTCTTATGTAATTTCAAAGAAGGTGGAAACTTATTGAACATCTCTGTTGATAAATTAGTCCTATCCCTAATTCCTTTTCCTATTAATGAATATTTACCCCAATTTGTCCTTTTGAATTGCAACTTGATCTTCACATAATGATCTTTCCTACTTTTAAAATCTCCATTGAAGCTTATTCGTCTGCGAACTTCATTCCACGCTATGCCTCTGCTGACAACTCGGAACATACCGCTCAGTCGAGCAGCTCATCTTCGTACTTCCTAGTTGTCGCAGAGCAAAGTGTGCAAATTTTTCGTTACACCACTCTTTTATCGGAAATCACTCAGAACAAATCGTGCTTCTTTCCTTTGGATATTTTCCACTTCTCCAATCAAGTAATCTTGGTGAGAGTTGCATGCAGTGGAACTATACACTAATTAGCGTCTTACCGGTGACTTAAATGCCTTCTCCTTCACATCCTTACTGAAGTCCATAAATACCCTCATGATCCTATGGAGAAATCTGTAATCTTTATTTACAATCCCATTATTTTGATTACCCCAATGAAGATCTTTCCATATATAAATACGTAGGTACTTACAGTGATCTCCATGAGGCACATCCACTCCATGAAAACAGTAATTAAAACTGAGACTACATTTCATCTTGGTGAAATACACAACCTGGCTTTTCACCCCGTTTACGACCATACCGTTGTGCCCATCTCCCAAAAATTGTCAAGATTCTGTAGCTTATTTATTACTCTATATGGTATATAGTAATCCGCAAAAAGCCTTGTCTCTCATTCCAGTTCTTTACTCCTATATATATAAAATTAAACATAGAGATCCAATAATGCCGCCCTGGTAAAGTATTGCCTACTCTAATTCTCTGAGATCTCTTTTCTACCATACATTCACAGACGTAAATGAGACCAAGATTTCAGTAGAAACTGCATTTCGTTCTGACTTGTGCCACGAGTTAGGTGCAAATTACCGCGTCTATCAAGACATTTTTTCAAGCGGACATAGACGCTATGGGACGCAATGGAAACAACTCACATACATTATGATATTGCCAGAGCCGTAAACCTCTCCCACAGTTTTCAGTTCATAATAAAATAAAACGAATTATCATGAACACATTTATAATTTTGACAGTAAATTACTTACTGAGAAAGCACATTCACTGCTGTACGAACGGTTGTTGCACGCAAAATGAATTATATTTCTTTTTTGTCAATTGGAAGGCTTCATTGAGAGGCATGAATTCAATTTCTGTAGCAGAAGATCTCTCGCAAATCATTTCACTGACAATTTAATGTAATTATTACCCTGGTAAATTTGTGTCCAAGAAGATGGACATTTGTGACAAACCAAAATTGCTTTACACACAACGACAAAATCTGTTTTCAAAAAGAAGGGTTGACCATGGGCTTACCATTATTAGGTATAATAGCGAACATTTTTCTATATAACTTCGAAAACGTTTTCTTAACCGACCAGCATTCTACAGGAATCTTACACTGGTGCAGATATGTAGATGACGTAATATGCATATACGATACTGACGTCACAAATGTGCAACAGTTATTAAACACACCGAATTCTTTACACAAGTCGATCAGATTCACGATGGAACCAGAAACTAAGAATAAAATAAACTTTTTAAACATACAGTCAGTAGGAATAATGACAACCTGTCATAAAAATACACAGAAAGCCCGCTCAGACCTCACACTATTGACAACGAGTCGAATCACCCTTGCACACATAATGTAGCAGGACTGAATACAATGTTACACAGAGCTATTTCTATACCAAGAGATAGAGATAATTAAACAAATAGCGGAAGAAAACAACCACTATCTGGACACGGTAGATAACGTATTACATAAACAATAAAAACAGCAGAAAAACCACACTGGAAAGTGAAAAATACATTGTAATCAACTAGGTTAACAAGAACACATACACAACAGCTAACATTTTCAAAAACCAAGGTCTAAAAGTAGGTCTTTAGAACGAACAACACACTACAAAAACACATCGGCAAAGGAAACCTAAACAAAAAAGACCCGTTCTCCAAGTTAGTAGTCTATGAACTCAAGTGCCAAGAACCTAACTGCAATGCCACATATATATATAGGCCAAACAAGACGTAATTTCTACAAAAGATACTAAGTACACAAAAACGTGATCAGATACCATCGGCATTCAGCCTTAGGAGAGCACATATGTGACAGTTCACGCCAATTCACAGACATCAACACAGATCTAAAAATCTTGCACATCGGGAATAAAGGTAAATCTATATATATAAAATAACTTGTCCTGACTGACTGACTGACTGACTGACTGACTGACTGACTGACTGACTGACTGAC
This sequence comes from Anabrus simplex, assembly GCF_040414725.1. NCBI lineage: Eukaryota > Metazoa > Arthropoda > Insecta > Orthoptera > Tettigoniidae > Anabrus > Anabrus simplex. Next base: position 426,735,780 of record NC_090266.1, on the reverse strand, counting down.
TGACTGACTGACTGACTGACTGACTGACTGACTGACTGACTGACTGACTGACTGACTGACTGACTGACTGACTGACTGATTCATCATCGCCCAACAAAAACTCCTGGACATAAAGGAATGTAATTTTGGGAATACATTCATATTACAATGTAGGTGCACGCTAAGCGAGGATTTTTAATATACCGTCGCTAAGGGGGTGAACGGGGGGTGAATTTTTAAAATAAGTGTATCAATATCTCGAAAACTGAACAGTTTAAAAACGTGAAATTTGGTATTTGGAATCTCTCTTAAAAATAAAGAAACGCGTATTTTTTTGTTTTCGGAAAATCCCATTAAGGGGGTGGAAAGAGGGGGAGAATGGCTTGAATACCTTTTATGAGGAGACTTATATCTCAAAAACTGACGATGTTACAGATATAAAAACTGGTATTTGGAATCTCCTTGAAAAGTAAAGTAATACATACTTTTTGTTTTTGTAAAATCCAATTAATGGCGGTTAAATCGGAGTGACAAATGGGGTGAATTTTTAGATATTTTAAAATTAGTGTATCTATATCTCAAAACTTTAAAAGTTTAGAGATGTAAAAATTGGTATATAGAATCTCGTATAAAAATAAAGAAACATGTATTTTTTTGTTGCTAAGGGGGTGAAAAGGGGAGTGAAAGATTTAAATGAGGATATCTATATCTCAAAAACTTTAAATGTTATAGACATAAAACCTGGCATTTGGAATCTCCTTTAAAAATTAAGTAACACGTGTTTTTTTTCGAAAAGTCTAAATAAGGAGGGTGAAAAAGGGAGGGAAATTGGTTGAATACCTTTTATGAAGATACTTATATCTCAAAAACTGAAGATATTACAGACACGAAAACTGGTACTTGGAATCTCCTGTAAAAGTAAAGAGAGATCATTTTTTCGGAAAATCCACTTAAGGGGAACAAAAAAGGGGTGCATTTTTAGAATGAGCATATCCACAGTATACCTCAAAAACTTAACATGTTACACAAGTGAAAATTTGTATAATCCCTTTCAAAAATAAGAAACACGTATTTTTCGTTTCCGGAAAAACCGCTTGGGGAAGGGGGGAGGGCGGATAGAAAGGACTGAAAAGTGGTTTGAATTCTTAGTATTAGGATACTGATATCTCAAAAACTATAGACGTTACATACGTAAAAATTGGTGATTGGAATCTTATAAAGAAATGCATTTTTTTTGTTTTAGTAAAATCCACTTAGGCGGGGTGAAAAAATTGAAAAATTAGTAAAATTATTTGTATGAGTCTACTTATATCTCAAAAACTACAAATGTTGCAGACAGGAAAATTGTTGTTTGGAATCCCATTTAAAAGTAAAGTAAAACATATTCCTTTGATTTTGGAAAATCCAATTAAGGGGTATGAAAAAATGAAAAATATATTGAATTATTTGTATGAAGATACTTTTATCTTATGAAAACTAAAGTTGATACAGACGTGAAAATTGGTATTTGGAATCTCCTTTAAAATAAAGAAACGCGCATTTTAGAGGAAAAATAAACTCAATTGAATTCCTTTTATGAGGACACATATCTCGAAAACTGAAGATATTACAGTCGTGGTAATTGGTATTTAGAAGCTCCTTTATAAATAAACACGTATTTTTGTTTTCCGGAAAATGCACTTAAGGAGGGAGGGTGAAATGTAGTGAAAAATTGAATTTCTTTTATGTGGATACTTATATCTAAAAAACTGATGGTTACAGATGTGAAAATTGGCTTTTGGAATCTCCTTTAAGAATAAACAGGCATTTTCGGGGTAATCAACTTAACGAGGGGTGGTGTGAAAAAAGGATTTGAATTATATTTGTGAGAGTACTTATATCTCAAAAAAGGAGATGTTACAGACGTGAAACTTGGTATTTGGAATCTCCTTTAAAAATAAACACGTATTTTTTATTTTCGTAAAATTTACTTGGTAGGGAGGGGTGAAAATAAGTAAAGAAAGAGTTGAATTCTGTTTAAGAGGATACGTATGTCTCTGAAACTGAAGGTGTTACAGACGTGAAAATTTGTATTTTGAATCTCCTTTAAAAATAAAGAAACACATATTTTTTTGTTTTCGAAAAGTCCACTTAAAGGGAGAGGGGGTGCGAAAAAGGAAAAAAGAAGTTGAATTTATTTTATGAGGATACATATATCTCAAAAACTGAAGATGTTACACGCGTGAAATTTGGTACTGTATTTTGAATCTCCTTTAAAAATAAAGAAACACGTATTTTTTTGTTTTCAGAAAATCCACTTAATAGGTTGAAAAGAATTGAAAAATTGCGTGATTTTTTAAAATGAGTACCTGTATGTTACAGACATGAAACTTGGTATTTGGAAAGTCCTTTAAAAATACAGGAACACGTGCTTTTTGTTTTCGGAAAAGGCACTTAGCGCGGGGTGAAAACAAGTCAAAAAAGTGAATAATTTTTAATGAGGATGCTTTTATCTCACAAACGGATGATATTACAGACGCGAAAATTAGTATTTGGAATCTCCTTTAAAAGTAAAGGAACCTGTATTTCTTTGTGTTTTCGCAAAATGGGAAGGTCTTATAAAGGGGTTTAATTCTTTTTATGGGGATTTTTATAGCCTATTTCAAAAACTGAAAATGTTACGACGTGGAGATAGATATTTGAAATCTACTTAACAAATAAACATTTATTTTTCGATTTGAGACAGGACTGTCTCTCATATGTACTGTTCTATGTTGCATGGTGCCTTAGCCCCAAAAGGCAATAACACAAACGTGGTTTAAAAAGCGTTTCAGGAGTAAATGAAACTCAATTTGTCGGTGCATGTTTATACTTTAGGGATTTTCAGATGTCTTAGTACAGTACCGAAGAACGATTACTTTTATTATTTTACGAAATCCACGCGAGCGAAGCCGCGGGTAACTGCTAGTCTTTGAATATTAAACAAGCAATCGAAATTTATATCGCAAAAAAGTACAGGGAAACCAACCTGAATTACCATAAAATTTTAAATTCCCCATATTCGTCTTAGTTAATCAACATCTGGACAACATATACACCTTCTGCATTAGCGCTTAATGAATCCCACAGGAGGTAATTTCTGACTTAAACGTCTGGAATGAGGGTTAGGATATTCATATCTGTAGTGAATTGTCTGAATGTACACACCATCCTTCGCCACTCGAGACGATCTTTTAGATTACCATTAATCACTAAAAGTAATACATCTTACAAAAACTCTCTAAAAATACATTAATAATAAAATTACAGATGTAATAGGCAGACCATTAAATGCTCATTAAGAACTCTAGCATATTTTTATAAAACAATTGTGGTACGAGAAATAATAAAAAGAAGAATCTTAATCATAGCAACAACAGTGTTAATACTAAGGGAATACAAGGGGTAAAGCATATGGAGGGGAAGTGCAGCGTGTCACTGACCTGACGAGGGTGGGGGCGTGACGAAATGCAGGGTCAGTGAACTAGCATCCGGTTGGATTCCGGCCAATGAAAGAGCAACGGTTTTTCAAACGCCTCGCATTGTATTCTGGAGTGAAGACAGAGCGGGACTTCATTAAGATAAATTCCAAATTTCAAATTCCTAGGGGTTGGGACAGAAATAAACATAAATATTTCCAAATATTGAGTGCTAGTTGATAGAATATGCTATTGTTCTTTTAAGAACGAAACATGTAATTCTTTGTTTAACACTGTGATTTTTACAGGTATGTTATAGGTAGTGCAATATTTATATTGAACTTGTGTGTTCGACAGACTAAAAATATTTTAAGTTACATTATAAGTTAAATTTATACATCATCATTTGAGAATCGAATTCGAGTCGTTGCTCTTACCTCACTCCCCTTCTTCTTACCTAATTATTTGGGATAAGTACTGTAAGTAAGCACTATAAGCACTTCATTTAGCTGTATTTCGCAGGATTTAACTTGTTGCCCGTACGACTCGCTATCAAACAACTCTAGACTATAAGTTGGAGATCATGTTAATACACCTGGAGTTGTATTTCGAGATATTTCTTAGCAGTTACGTAACTATGATTAGGAACCAGTGCTAAATAATGTATAGCTATAGGTGAAAACAATTGACATTCGTGATCTTTGTCTCATTAGAAGAAACTTGGATGTTCACACTTACATGTTCTTTCAGTTGCGGTATCAGTAGCAGGAATCGACACAATCTTATACTCTTATAAGACAGGTCGACAACGTTGTTTCATTGAACATTTAACAGTTTGATTCCTTAGAGGACCACTCTCACGCTCGTACCAGAGTAAAATTTTATGCTGCATAAGAACTCTGCAGTCCACGGACACACGTTGATCTCCAGATCCATCTGATAGGAGAATAATTCGTGCATTTACCTTGTATATGAAAATGTACTCCGGGACAGTCTAACCTGACTGAAAACTACACCATATCAAAAGTCTTCTTAGCCATTAAATCTACTATCACACTCCGTCAGCTACCCCACCAGTGCCACAGCGCATTCACAATCACTTCCAATCCCAAACAGCCCGCACACCTGGAATAGCATTAGTTTTGAACTCTATCCTGTTAGCGCTAGTTCTTACTAGCGCGCGCGTGTGTGTGTAGTGCATACAAGATTTCGTTTACACAGACCAAGAGTGCTTCTTGCTTTATCTTGCAGCACATTACATAGGCTACTACATTAAGGTTGATTTACATCGTTTACTGTCGACTAGGACCCTGGACTGCTTTAGTCCAGAGATCATGACTTTGTAGTCTAACTTGAAATTTCATCCGCTATTCTGACATCGCACTGTACTTTGGACTAGGACAGTCTGTTCTCAATTTACTCCAACTACCTCAACTGGAACTAGTTATGTTACTATTGAAAATGCTTGTCGAATATTTCATTCTCTCCAAAGTCACTACAGAACACTTTCAACATATTATTCGCCTCATTGATGTGGTCTAGGACACACCAGAGGATGATGAAGGAAATAAAGCCTTGTGTAGTCCGACTCGTTGGCTGAACGGTCAGAGGGTCCAGGGTTCGATTCCCGGCCGGGTCGGGGATTTTAACCTTAATGGGTTAATTCCAATGGCACGGGGTCTGGGTGTATGTGTTGTCTTCATCATCATTTCATCCTCATCACGACGCGCAGGTCGCCTACGGGTGTCAAATAGAAAGACCTCCACCTGGCGAGCCGAACCCGTCCTGGGATATCCCGGCACTAAAAGCCATACGACATTTCAATTCAAGCCTTTTGTGAAGGTAAAGAGAACTTACTCACTCGTGGCACTAATAGAGTGCAGTAAATGACATGATTTAGATCGCAGCAGTGTGAAAAAGTTATCTGTCGGATATCTGAAGTGTTTCATCAGTTATGAAATTGCAGGGAAAATAGCCTGCAAATTCCAGGCCCGTTATGTGCCCCGAAGTTGTGTTGGACGACGTAGGTTCCGATGGTTTGTGCTATTAACGGAATTTAGGAGAAGCCGAATTGTGAGTCTACATGTGGCAGGAGAAGTACACTACGTATTGGACGAAAATCCTAAACTGTGAACAGATGTTATTACTGTTATGGGAATATAATAATAGCCGTATGCCCAATTCCGGATAAGGATATGCAGATTCGCACGTATAAGCCGCCACTGCGGACCGCACAATGGCCACAGAAGTTTGGTGGTAAAATAATAGTTTCTTGTAGCTGTTAGTAGTCTGTTGTAAAGCAGACCCTCGGACGAGGGTGGGCGGCATCTGCCGTGTACGGGAAACTTCGTGTTGTTCTGGTAGAGGATAGTGTTAGGTGTGGTGTGTGAGTTGCACTGATGTTTAAGACAGTACAAACACCCATGTGAATTAACCATTTAAGGTTAAATTCTCCGACCCGGCCGGGAGTCGAACGCGGGGCCCTCTAAGTCGAAGGTGTCTATGCTGACCATTCAGCCAAGGAGCCTGGCAGTTTGGAGTTAGTATTGCACCAAGAGTTTCGGTAATGACCATTTCCAACCGTTTCCTCGTAGCTGAGCTTCGGTCACTGGTGCTACTAGGTACTGTTTTACCGAGCTCGATAGCTGCAGTCGCTTAAATGCGGCCAGTATCCAGTATTCGGGAGATAGGGGGTTCGAACCCCACTGTCGGCAGCCCTGAAGATGGTTTTCCGTGGTTTCCCATTTTCACACCAGGCAAATGCTGGGTCTGTACCTTAATTAAGGCCACGGCCGCTTCCTTCCCATTCCTAGGCCTTTCCTCTCCCATCGTCGCCATAAGATCTATCTGTATCGGTGCGACGTAAAACAAATAGCAAAAAAAAAGGTACAGTTTCACTCACGTTTAACCGACGTGCATCTCTGAGTCAGTGATGTCGATAAAATAGTGCCCGTAAAGGCGAGTGGTAAAGCATTGAGTTTGGTAACCATAGCGGATTCAGCCCCGGTGCTAATTATGATCAGTTGTATGGTGACGTTGACCAAGACTGAGACACCTTTTGTAGCGTATAGGGCAGTAGCAAACAAGACTGACGCCAGGAATCATGGTGTAGGGAGCCATAACTTAAAATGCCTTTTTCGCCTCTGGTTTCTGTTTAGGGAATACTGAACAGCACATGTACACCAAAACTGCTCTGCTGATTTTCGTATAACGACAAGCTGTTGTGCCATTCCTTACGGGGGCCGATGACCTTCGATGTTAGGCCACTTTAAACAACAAGCATTATCATCATCATCATCATCCCTTACGGGCCAGTGCTTGCCCACATATCACTCGTGCAACCACCATAATGTCAGCGGTGTTCGTTACAAATCTTGACCGGGTTGTCACCAGACCTCCCCCTCATTGAACATGAGTAGGACTGAAATAAACAGCATCTCTCCCGTCTACGACTCTAGTGACAAGTCTTGCCAAAGTTTACTACAAGGTGGAATGTGCATGGAACACTATTTTGGAGGATGATATTCGTAACCTCTACGATTTCCATTTGATTTCTGCTATGGGAGGATAGTCGGATTGCAGACATGGAATTTCGACATTCCAGCAGTATGGCTTCATGTGAATGAACGTGTATGGTGTAATACCTATTACACGTGTGAATAAAATTTCCATATTCTGGAACAGGGACTTCCTTGCGTACTGTAATTTTTCGTGTATTCACTGTATACATAATAATGAAGAGCGTAAGCCTTTTATATAGTGTATGGCAAATTATTCATTAAAGTCTATAGTGAGAAATTGAATGAAATATCGGTAAAGTCATACTATATATCAGATGATTGGTTATTGATTGGAATTTTATTATTGTGTGGAATTTTATTATTGTGTGGAATTTTATTATTTTGTAATTCAACTTCGTGTGTACAAATAATCTACTAAATTAATACAGTATTGACCGTATGCTGTCTTTGGTATTTAAGTTTATCTAATAATATTATTGCATTTTCTGTCAAATCCTCCATGACCTGTTACCCGTTTTCTTTTTTAAACCATGTTTTACACATGTCTATATCTGAGTGCTAACATTTGTTATCGTTGTCGTTGTCGTGCAGTAAATTCATAACTATATTTGTTGCATTTACATTTATATTACTATTTACTCACGGTTCCTGGTGTACGTAAGGTGATCATGCTCCTTACTGAATGGAATACTTGAGCGCAATAGCCCATTTTGTACTCGACGAAATAAAATATTTACATCTGTCTACTGTTCACTGTGTGAAAGAGTTATTCCTTACGTCGATTAGAGTAGCCAATCCCTTGGAGTGCTAGACCAGAGGTGCTCACGCTGGGCATTTCGTCCCGCGGGCGCACAGCATTGTAAGCGGGCAGGCAGGCGAAGAGCGTATGCTATTCAGCCATAGTCACGTGGCTATGTCACACGCCGTGAAGATTGGACGGAAGTTCTCCCATCACACTCAATAACTGCGGCGATACCGAAGTTTCAAATGGAGGCAGAAAGAAAGAAAGAAAGAGGGCAGAAGTCTACGTCATTTTCAATTTACGTTGTAAGAAATAAGTTATTTATGTTCATTGCCGTTTATGTATTTTGACCCGATGCAAGAAAGTGTTAGGCCTGTAATATTACCTAATTTATTTTTGTAAGGTACGTAATGAATTACAGTTTTTACTATTGTATTTTTAGAGTTTCCTTTTTTTACAATTGGCTTTACGTCGCACCGACACAGATAGGTCCTAGGGCGACGATGGGATAGGAAAAGTCTAGGAGTGGGAAGAAAGCGGCCGTGGCCTTATTTAAGGTACAGCCCCCGCACTTGCCTGGTGTGAAAATGGGAAACCACGGAAAACCATCTTCAGGGCTGCCGACAGTGGGGTTCAAACCCATTGTCTCCCGGATGCAAGCTTACAGCTGCGCGGCCCAAACCGCATGGCCAACTCGCCCGGTAGAGATGCTTTAGAAGCATTTCTAATATAATACGGAGTGACGGTGGATAATCTGTGGCTTGTGATTGATTGGGGTTAAATTATCTGATAAACCCACCAAAAATCCAATCATGTTTACCGGGAATAAAATCAGTCAGGTTAGATACTTGAAGGCAAACTCTATATCTATTTGGTAGATACATTTGCATTGTTGTTGTAATTTAATCTTCGATATTAAATATCTATGTCTTCACTCGTGATTAAACTCCCTCGCCATTTAGAGGCTAGATATTAACATCGGACGCCTGATAAGTTTTAAATAATATTTTCAGAATTTCAGTGAACAGGGAAAGTTACACAACACTACAACACTGCAAAATCATCCAGTAAACTTGTTGAATTCTGCAAATATATTACATTTTGCTGAACGAATAACAGAAATTTTACTTTCTTTAAATGGAAATACTGTCATTCACATCCAAGGAATTGTAAATCCTACCGTATACGCTTAAACCCTGTATCTCTGTAAAGTTTTCTTTCTCCATCTGTTGAGTTATTTCTTGTTGCCATCTCCCTTAACGACCTATGACTTGCCAATTAGTCGATTCTTAAAGTAGACGAGTCTATTGCCGTGGTCAAGTACAGGCCATGCTCCCGAACAGGAAAGCGACGGTCCTTACATCAGATGATAGATAACACAGTACCGGACGAGTTGGCCGTGCAGTTAGGGGCGCGCAGCTGTGAGCTTGCGTCCGGGAGATAGTGGGTTCGAGCCCCAATGTCGGCAGCCCTAAAGATGGTTTTCTGTGGTTTCCCATTTTCACACCAGGCAAATGATGGAGCTGTACCTTAATTAAGACCACGGCCGCTTCTTCCCACTCCTAAGCTTTCCCTATCCCATCGCTGCCATAAAACCTATTTGTGTCGGTGCGACGTAAAACAAATCGTAAGATAACAGTGACCACCCTATAAGGATTTACAGTAAGCTCAAGCGAGGCGCGCATAGCGAACTGACTGGAAGAACAGGCTGGTTTTTTTCCACTCAAGGGACGAGCAAGTAACCACCTGGTGGGAGACAAAAGCTTCTTTGTCCCATCCGCTGTCCTGTAAGGCTCGGTTGTAAGTAGAAATCTACACTTGTGCTGGAGAGAAACTTGATTTTTTGACGCTGTCAGTGATCGTGCAGAGTAGTAATTACACTAGCCTGTAAAATAATATCCCTCCCCCCCATTCCCCGGTAAAAGGTTTAATATATGGTTTTCTGTGGTTTCCCATTTTCACACCAGGCAAATGCTGGGGCTGTACCTTAATTACGGCCACGGCCGCTTCCTTCCAACTCCTAGGCCATTCCTATCCCATCGTCGCCATAAGACCTATCTGTGTCGGTGCGACGTAAAGCCCGTAGCAAAAAAAAAAAAAAAAAAAAAAATTATGAACTTACCTAAATTAGGTGTGCTGAGTTCAAATTTGCTTTCCATTTTCCAGTATCACGTAAAGTTTTTTCGCAGTACCCTCATAATTTCCTTTAATATTGTGATATTTCATTAAATTTTGATACCCCTTGAAGACCTGCAAAAAGTCTATAAATAAACTTGAATAAAATTCCTGGACTGATTTCAAATCTGCTTTCTGTTTTTTTCACCTCACTTAAGGATTTTTCTTTTATATCATGAAATCATGTTATTCACTAATTATTGACACTCCTTAAAAATCTGCAAGGAAATGGTGTAATAGCTGACAGTAAATGGCCTAGCAAAATAAACTCCTTTTTTAGGTCTGAGATGTTAAACGTGATTATAAATAATTTAAACACACTGAATTCAGTGCCTGAATCCGATTTTCTTACAGTATACAAAGCATCCAATGAAATATAACACTGGGGTTGTATTTATTTTCACCTAGGGGTGCTAGGGATGTCGCACCCACAACCCCCTCCGTAAGATTTTTTCAAGATAGTAAGTTATAATATTAGGTAGTCCACACATTATTATGACAGGAAATTTTTGTATGCGATAAAATTATTTTTATATTTCCGTAAATTTGCATAATATAAGAATTTTAGGATATTTTTCCTATTAATATCTTTTAAACGGTTCATGATAATGCATTTCTGTTTTTTCACTGAAATGTATTTTTATGCTTGTAAACATTTCGGAACATGATGAAATGAATTCAAATTTCCTTAAATTTACATTAAATCTCGAACATCGATGTACATATATTTAATATCTAATTCACAAAATCTGTATGTGTTACGGCAAATCGGTTGGTGTTTTCGAAATCAGCACATCGTTTTCCACATGAACCACCTATGTTTACCAAAACAGGGAATTCATTGCAGTCTAGTGTTATCGATCATGATTAAGTACACCATTGAGCGACAGTGTTTATTGTTGAAACATATCCTTTAAAAGAATCGTATGATGCATGTTTGCGGAGGCTTTGCAAACGATTTCTGGGAAGCGGTTTGTTTGAAAAGTGGCGCGCAATTAGATTCGTCTTGAAACAGAACTGACGAAAAACTTGAAGACATGCGAGCCAGACTTCAGGCTAGCATTCGTAAACCGTCCAGCCGTATTGCACAAGAGTATGGAATCTCACCCACCTCACTGCCGACAGGGCTTAAAATTCAGAATTTTTCCCACCAAGGTTTCTTTTGTGCTCGAGTTAAATGTTTCAGATCGTATCCCTCCTATTAACTTCTGGTAGTGGGTGGTACAATCCGTGCATTACGGATATTTAGATCCTTCGCTTTTGATCATGTCTGACGACTTCATCTCATAACAGTGTAATTGGTGTTACGTCCCACTAACTATATTTTTATAGATTTCGGAAACTGGGAGATGCCGGAATTTTGTCCTTCGTTGGTTCATTTATTTGTCAGTAGATTTACTGCTACGAGACTGGCGTATTGGAGCACTTTCAAATACCGCTAGATTTAGCCAGGATCGAACGTGCCTAATTGGGCTCAGCAGGCCAGCGCTCTACCGTCTAAGCTACTCATTCCGGCTGTTTCAGCTCAGTGGCTACATTAATTCTCAGAACACTAGTCACCGGGACATTGAAAATCTCTATGTGATACAAGAGATACATCTTCATGACATGAACGCAGTTGTATGGTGTGCAATTAGTGGATGAAGAATAATTGAACTCATTTTTTAAAATGAGACGCTGACCTCCAAACGATAGCTGGACACAATTTTGCATCCCTTATTTAACATGTTAACTGAGGGAAAGAGAAACTAAGCCGACTTTCAGCAAGATGATGCTACGGCCCACACTGCATGTATGTCTATGGCTGCATTTAGAAATGTGTTCGGTGACGGGATAGTTAACAGGGGATTGTGTCCAGCTTGTTCTCCAGATCTTAGCATGTGTGACTTTTACTTGTGGGGAAATTTGAAACAGAAAGAGCCGGGCTGAGTAGCCCGGATGGTAAGAGCGCTGGTCTTCTGACACCAACTTGCAAGGTTCGATCCTGGCTCAGCCCGGCAGTATTTGAAGGTGCTGAAATACGTCAGCCTTGTGTCGATAGATTTACTGGCACGTAAAAGAACTCCCGCGGGACAAAATTCTGGCATCTCGGTGTCTCCGAAAACCGCAAAAGTAGTTAGTGGGACGTAAAGCAAATAATAGTATTATTATTACTATTATTATTATTATTATTATTATTATTATTATTATTATTATTATTATTATTGTGTTATTTCCATTACGTCCCACTAACTACTTTTTAAGGTCTTCGGAGACGCCGAGGTGCCGGAATTTAGTCCCGCAGGAGTTCGTTTACGTACCAGTAAATCTACCGACACGGGGCTGTCGTATTTGAGCACGTTCAAATACCACCTGACTGAGCCAGGATCTAACCTGCCAAGTTGGGGTTAGAAGACCAGCGCCTTAACCGCCTGAGCCACTCAGCCCGGCATTATTATTATTATTATTATTATTATTATTATTATTATTATTATTATTATTATTATTATTATTATTATTATTATTATTATTATTATTATAAAGAGAAAGTCTATATGAAAATTCCACTTACAGCTGAGGCCCAGAAAAAAAAATATGAGAGTGATAAGTGAAATAACATAAAAATAATGTTACAATCGAACCTCGATATCTCGAACCTCCACTACTCGAATTTTCAGTATCTCGAAGTAAATTAAATTTTCCGGCCGTTTTCTTTCCTAGTGGCTTTACGTCGCACAGACACAGATAGGTTTTATGGCGACGGTTGGATAGGAAAGGGCTAGGAGTTGGAAGGAAGCGGCCGCGGCCTTAATTAAGGTACAGCCGCAGCATTTGCCTGGTGTGAAAATGGGGAAAACACGGAAAACCATCTTCAGGGCTGCCGACAGTGGGATTCGACCCCACTATCTCCCGGATGCAAGCTCACAGCAGCGCTCCCCTAACCGCACGGCCAGCTCGCCCGGTTCCCGGCCGTTTGTCCTATTCTTCACGTGTATTTATTTTTCTATTACTCGAAATTCGGTTGCACGAATTTCTCGATTTCTCGAAGCAAACCTTTCCTCCCTTGAAGCGAAACATACTCTGTAACTGGCATTTTGTACAATATTAACTGTGCAATATGGCATTTGTGGTTTTTGAGGAAGAGTTAACAAGTAAAGAAAGGATTACGGTGCTGCTGGTAGCTAATATGGCGGGAACCGAGAAACAAAACTTCTAGCATTCGGAATCTCGGCGAAGCCTCGCTGTTTCTCGGGTGTGAATTCATTAGCGGTCACGTACGAAAGCAACTCCCGAAGTCGCGGATAACATGCTCCACTTACGAATATCGGCTGTGTGGTGTTGACGAGAAGTTTCAACGTGAAGGGAGGAAAGGTTGACAGTAAAAAACAGAAGAGATTAACGGATTTTTCCAAAGGTGTTAAAATACGAGAATATTGGTAATGATGAGAGACATGGCTCTAATTAGCAGGATGCACGTCAAAATCGAGTTGTATCGAGTCGAGTCGTATCGAGTCAAGTCGTGTCGTGTCGTATGACCAGAGAAATGTTTAAATGCTAGAACGGAGGTATGTTTCTAGTTTCGCTACTGTATGTACTGTATCCTGCCTTCTATAAAGTTACCATAATAAGGGCTAAGTGATGCCGTAAAATACAGTTTGTTTGCATATTTTTAAATAGTGTATTCAGTATAAGCCCGTAGATACGTATGATTCAATCATATGTTATACATGCTCAAAAACGATGTTCTCTATATCTCGAAATTTCGGTAAATCCAAATAAAATTTAGCTTCCGATGTGATTCGAGATATCGAAGTTCCACTGTATTTTCTTTACGTCCCACTAACTACTTTTACGGTTTTCGGAGATGCTGAGGTGCCGGAATTTAGTCAAATACCACTGGACTGAGCCAGGATCGAACCTGCCACGTTGGAGTCAGAAGGCCAGCGCCTCAACCGTCTGAGCCACTCAGCCCTGCAATATCGGAAAATGAATAACGACGCGTGTCATAGAATTTCCTTCGAAGATGCCAAAATATTTTTAGCACCTGCTTTGCCATTAAGGTAACAGAGAAAAAGAATGATTGTCTGCTTTTCATTTCGTTTAATTTTTAATGATAGTGAGTCTTTCCTAGCTCCTTCTTGTTGAAGATAACAGCGGCTGTTTTCGGCGTTAAGGACTGGTAGGGTTTTGTGGGAAAACCGCCTGTCCTTACTTTCTTAAAAAATATACTGACTTTCGGTCTCTTAGAACATGTAGGCAGCTCGGTACGTTTTCATTAATTATAAATAATAATTTTTGAAACGACCCGATATGAACTTTTGCACAATTGAGATCTTTGATCTGGCCGGGATTCGAAGCCCGGGCTCTCAGAACCGAAGGCAAGTATACTGATCATTCAGCCAGGAAGCGAATCGTTCTTGCCGTTAGTTCGCTGTGTGTGCCTCGCTTGAGTGTCGTAAACTCTTGTTTGAAGGCCGCTGTAGTAGTCCCTCAGGACGACTAAAATACTACCATTGCTGGCTAACGTGACACTGCGGTGAAATATTCATTCAGGATCGAACAAACGACATTTCCGCACAATGTTGGTCTTGCATAACGAATTGCTCTGCAAAGCTCTTACTTTACCATAGATAATGAGAATAATAAGGACATTTGTTTAACATCCAACAGCGCTGCGCTCTTACGAAGTACCTACCACCTACCTTACTTCGAGGTCGATATTATCATTATTGTTAAGCCCTACCGTAACCAATTCCAGACCAATGGTCTTGTCCAGACCCTACCCTAACCTATCCAGACCAATGGCTTTGCTCGATCACGTCGGCGAGTCATCTGCGAGAAATAACCATAGGACAGTCATACCGCTCGTAGATATTGGCGATGCAAGTGGTAAGCATGGTATTAATGTTGCGTGAACACGACTCGAGTTTTAATAGCGGTAATGAACAGGTAATCTGTCTTAAATTTTGATACTGAGTTCGAGTTCCCGAAAGCAGTTGGAAGTGAATTCCAAAGTCGTGACCCAGCCACAACGAAGGATCTATTATTCATTGAAGAGTGGTTGACGGGAATAGCGAGGGAAGTGCCAGATCTAGTGTTACAGTTATGGAATGAGGATCATAAATGCAATTTTGTAAAAATCTATTTTGGTAGATTTTTCTTCAGAGTTCGATATATCAACTTTCGTCGCCTATCGGAGTTCAGCCGGGAAAGAGCTGTGTAGCTAGGGATTATGTGAGCATCGTAACTAAGTTAAAGTTTACTTGCACTGTTAATGAGAAAAATTATCATAAAATATTCTGGTATGTTTCAAATTAAACCATTACAGGAGAGCAGGCCACACCAGAAGTTCTACGTCTGTCTGCTTGTTCATACCAGTACTACAAGTTTAAAACCCACGTGGCTTATCAGAAAAATAAAAGAAGTTGCTTATAATCAACATTAAGTAATTATCGTGGGTCACGGAGGTATAAGAAGCGGCTGGGGTGAATGGGTGGACAAGGAATTCACTAGAGCATAATTTAACGCAACAGATTTTGAAATTGTATTTATTTCCCTTTTTCTTGTATTTAAAATTTGATAAATAGAACCTCTGAAAGAACAGTAACAATCTTATATCGAGCTAGTCAGCTCTAACAACAATGACTTAAAGTCCAAAAATCAGGTATAAAACGTGAGAGAAAACAAATGCTAATTTACACAGAAAAGAGCTGGATCGCTCTTGGCAGAAACAAGATTTTCAAGAGCAAGATTTGCTCCTATCCTTCACACTACAAGGGAGTCTGCGCTCCAACTATATCTTAGTCCAGCCTCACAGAAGCATCAGTTTGTAACAGCGCACTTACAACCCATCGGTTGTCCTTAATTAATGTATATATATATATATATATATATATATAGTAGCCCTAAGGTGAGCTTATCTATTGCTCAACAGTTTATAACTTTTGTTCCTCAAGGGAATTTCACACCAGAAACAATTACTAAATAAACAGGGGCATGAGAGCCCATGCCAAATGGCCTTAATGCAAAAGGAATGGTTGATTGAAACCGGCCATAAACAAAATGCAAGGAGGCGAAACACCTGCACACCTTCTATAAATACTTAAAACCGTAAGTGGGCTTATGGCCCAAAGACACAGAAGCTAGGCCCATTCCACAGTGGGGTGACTAAGTAAGAAATCTTAAGGCCTAATAAGTGTTAGGAACGGGAATCAACAGAGGGTAATCACTCTTTGTTCCCTTGCATTACATATTTCCCAGTAGGGAATAGAACAGAGTCCTCAGACTTGCCGAAAATTATACATTTAAACCACCAGATTTAGAAATGTACATAAATTAAAAGAGGTTGAAACCTTCCCCTCAAGCTATCTGCAGGAGCTATCACATGCTTATAAACATTCTGCCATTACTTGCTTTCTGAGCCTCCCGAACACCGCCCGCGGCCTCCGCCTGCGTTAGAACACGCCCCACTCAATAAACTGGAGCAAGCAGAAGACAATACGGCCCTAAAGCGCCCAGCTTTTACAGTATTTTTGAGGGGAAGATTCCAGAACTCTTTACTGATAGGCTGGATACCTGTACACACCCCCGATTAGAATTGGCTAGAGACAATATTTATAAAATTCTGATAGGTTGTTTGATATTGGAGAAGGAACCAGCAGAAGTGTTGACAAGTTTGATACATGATCAAAACAATCTTCAGAAACTAGGGTTAGCCAACTGTGAAAATACGCATTTCCCTTAAGAATTAATTATCGTTGATCCAGCCAGACTTCTAACGATGGTAGAGACATCTCACAGTTAAAAACCAAACTATCTTGTACTGCATCAGTTCGAGATACATTACCTAGATGGCCTAATAGACGGCGCGCAGTTCAACCGGCCGGAGAAGGCACAATTATTATTATTATTATTATTATTATTATTATTATTATTATTATTATTATTATTATTATTATTATTATTATTATTATCGTTGTTGTTGTTGTTGTTGTCTAACTCCTTGGCTGAAATGACAGCGTTGAGGCCTTCGGTTCAGAGAGTCCAGGGTTCGATTGCCGGCCGGGTCGCAGATTTTGATCGCGTCAGATTAATCCTTCTGGCTCGGGGACTGGGTCTTTGTGTTTGTCCCAACACTATTCTCTACATATTCACACAATACACCAAACTGCCAACCACCACAGAAACATGCAAAAGTTATTTCATCCCTCCATATTTTGGTTTGGCGTCAGGAAGGGCATACGGCCGTAAAACTGGGTCAAATCCCCATGTGCGTCACAGTACGCCCCGCGACCCCGCAGGTGTGTGAAAAGCGGTAGAATACTATTATTATTATTATTATTATTATTATTATTATTATTATTATTATTATTATTATTATTATTATTATTATTATTATTATTATTATTATTATTATTATTATTATTGTTGTTGTTGTTATACCTCCTTCAGAAATCATCTTGCCTTCATTTCAAACGTGACACAGTATTTGGTTAGTGTGTGACATTTCTACAAGAGTAAATGAAAATAAAATGCTGTTTCCCTGCTTTATTGCACAGAAACAAATGAGTGGAGCTTGCTCCACCTTATGTATCAAATAGTTTGTAGTTACAGCGACAGATTGTAAAGGTCCAAAAAAAACAGAAACTTGGCGCAGCGACTGTTGCTAAGGTGAAGTTACTGAATGGGTAGCCACAGGAGAAGGCTCGTATAATGATCCACCAAGTACGATATTGGTATGCTATGAATTTGCAGTGGCTCGAACGAGCGGAATGGCCATCTATCATCACAGACATATTCGTTAATGCCATGGATGAAATTGTGTGGGAAGAACAGACATGTATCACTGAATCAGT
Organism: Anabrus simplex; assembly: GCF_040414725.1. NCBI lineage: Eukaryota > Metazoa > Arthropoda > Insecta > Orthoptera > Tettigoniidae > Anabrus > Anabrus simplex. The sequence goes on along the minus strand of NC_090266.1, from coordinate 426,718,091 downwards.
TAGAGGTGTTTAACGAACAGGACGCCACTTTCTATCGCGAAGGAAAGGAAAAACACAATGTTGATTGATTGATTGATTGATTGATTGATTGATTGATTGATTGATTGATTGATTGATTGATTGATTGATTGATTGATTGATTGATTGATTGATTGATTGATTGATTGATTGATTGATTGATTGATTGATTGATTGATTGATTGATTGATTGATTGATTGATTGATTGATTGATTTTCTTTACGTCATATTGACATTTAAAATATCACGTAAGCTCTCTTTTTGACTTACAGTAAGTTTACCCTCGTACAACATGTAAACAGTATTTAAGGTTTCTTCAACAGCCAGTCGGTTGTGTTGTTTCATGTTGGAGGTTTCGGCTTCGTAACCGACAGCCACATGCACTTAGCGAATTTGGAGTTTTTAATAACTTATGTGAATGCTGTATTTGTGAATAATTGGGGCTGGGATTAACAAGGAAGCAACCGTGACCTGTATATCGGTAACTGCCGTACGTCAGCGGAGGATGAAATGAGAAAGCTCGGCAAATTTTAAAGTCTTGATCTCGACCATCCTAGGAGGAAAACCTCTCTGATGGTCTCACGAGGCTGGGAGCACCTCATTCCAGACCCTAAAACCAGTCTTATATTAATGGCAGAGCCGGTAATCAAATCTGACCTTCCCAATGGAAACTAATATGCTGACCCCTATACCACAGTGGCGGTCATATCCAGAAAATGGAGGTGTTTTATAAGTACACAGTACTTCATTTTTTATTTCCTTGTTCTTGTACGGCCGTATCCATAAATAGCACGTGATAGCTGTGCTGGAGTTCATCCTACGCGGCCGGCTCAAGAAAGGATTGGATAATAGAACTTGCTCTGCTGATGAGGGATTTCGTTTAAATCTGCCAATCTTTAAAGCAATATAACTCATTTTATCGTTTTATGAATTCATTTGGAGGTCTGCATTTATGTCGACATTTTTCAATACGATAATATGTTGTAATTTAGGAGAAATAAATCAACTTTAGCTCTATTTGATCATGTTTCTAAAAGTTTGCTATCTATTGCTTATCATTTTGATAGATTTGCACATGATCAGTAACACGAATTATCAGACGATTTATTGCACGGTAATTATTCAGGGATGATAACTACATTATCAGGATTTCTGAAGATGAAGGAACACTAAACTTAGGTACTTCGTTACGTTACGAAGAGGTTTTACGTGATAATTCAGTTTTCAGGAATGTTTTCAATTCTACCCCCACACAGAATAAGTTATGGAAGGAAACGTGTTCGATGAGAGAATGAGAAAGAGAGAGAGAGAGAGAGAGGATGGGAGGATTTACGATACATTGCTTATTTCAGTTAGAGATTTCATGCATAAATCTCAATATTTGTGGCTTAACACACATCCCTATTTTCCAAATAAGTATCGCCTAGAGAAACATAATCATGATGCTTCTTCTAAAGTAATTTTAACATAAACATTTTCATTTAATTTTGTATTATAAATTAAACAATTTATTTTGTTTGTGATCGTTGTGTTATGTTTTATGTTACAGGAAAAATCATGAACCTTGCAGCCACTTACGTCGGTCGTCTGGGGCTGACGGCCTGGCGTCGGAAGTCAACTCTGCTAGGTCTCGCCGCCGGCTTAGTAATCGTTGTACTTTGTCTTCAGTATAATGCTGGGTCTCGTGCCGAATCACCTGGAGCTCTTGTCCAAAGTAATATGGAAAAAGCATCCGCTGCTAAGGTGGAAGAAGTAACTGGTCAAATTGAAGCGGCCAAGTTATCGATGATGAAGCCAATGCAAGGCCACGATAGGGAAGTAAGAATTAGTCATAATAAAGACAACGTTATTAGATCCAACGGGCATGTTGGCGCTCCTCCACCTGTGCAGGGCGTCTCTAATTCCTTAGATCCAAATGCCAATAATCGAGACTCGAGGTATGGAGGGGTTGGAAACGTACAGTTTGTGCAAAGTGATTCTAAATCCGGTGTCACAAGTTCCAACCAAGATGTTCCCCAAGGGGATGCAATAGTAAATATTAAGGAATCTGGTCAATCAACCAAATCTGCACAAGATGTTGCTCCTAATCAACCATCGCGGGAAGATATCGCAGCTCGAAAAAATGCAATATTTAACAATTATAATCCACAAAATGAAAATGGAGTTATTGAGCAACAACATCCAGAGCAACATGCACCTCGCATGGGCGTGTCTACCACCGAAGCTCAACCTCAAGGACAGTATAATAATTACGACCAGCAAGGACTTTACCAGATGGGAGTTCCATACGTGAATATTGATCCACGTCGACCTTACGTCCCACAACACCGGTTATTCCATCTGGATTTAAAGGGTGCTCCACCAAAAGTAAGCTTTCTCAAACGAATCTTCCCTCTGGTGAAGCAGCTTGGTGCTACAGGTGTGTTACTGGAATGGGAAGACATGTTCCCGTTCACAGATACTCTTGCTCCTATTCGAGCTACCAACTGTTATTCAAAGAGTGAAGTGAAGGACATTTTGGAAGCAGCGAAAGGCAGTGAGCTTGATGTCATCCCCCTCGTACAAACATTCGGGCATGTGGAGTTTGCTCTGAAACACCATGAGTTCTCCCGATTGAGAGAAGTGCCAGATTCTCCTCAAGCTCTGTGCCCTTCTCTCAATTCTTCTTTCGCATTCGTGGGAAAACTAATCGATCAGGTGAGTTTGAATATAAAATATTACGTTTGCATGTTCCTACATTAGTTGCATTACAATGTTTGGTTTTCGTAAAATGATAACGGATACCTCCCCTTATTTTCAGAAACGTATTGCCCAAACGTAAGACATGTTTGCATTTGAAAAACATTTAAGCTTTTTAGGCTAAAGAGCTTAATGTTTTTAACATTTGCAGTCGATGAAATTAAATTATGGTTTCGTTCTAGGAGCCTTATTTTTTTCATTTGTTTTGTCCTCTATCCACTTCAGTGTTCTCTGAATTTCATATTACAATGACATTTCCTGAACATGTTCAAGCACAAGTAAATCTGGTATAATTAAAATGCAGGTTTTTCCTGTATTTCAGAAGTGGTCTATAGAAACGACACGCATCTAAATTGATAAAAGAATATTGACATAGTGAATAGAAAGTTGTGTCATCTATAATTTCTTCTTAAATAAGTACCTCTTTCAAGTTTCGGTTTACAGGAGTTTTCTTCTCGTCCCCATAAAGTGTGAATAGTTCACACGAGTGTCATTGCTGCATGCAGTATGATAGTTACAATTTAATTACATTCCCAGCACATAGTGATGTTTCAATACAAAAATTGGTTGCATAGGTGATGGAGTACCATTTGGGATCCCGGTTCCTTCACATCGGTTGCGACGAGGTTTTCCAAATGGGAGAATGCCAGCTGTGCCGCACACAGATGCGTGAAGCTCTCTTCCTTTCGCATGTATCCCGTGTGGCGAATTATGTGCGCACTCGCTATCCTGGCGTGACCCCCATCATCTGGGACGACATGTTACGCCACCTGTCTCCACAGAGTTTAGAGGAATTCCACATCGGAGAATTGGTCGAACCTATGGTAAGATGATATTTTGAATTTTATTTAGCTGACTATTCAATATACGGGGTGGTCGGAATCAACGTGACGCGGTTATATGAGAGTTAGAGGGTTTTTCATACTGATAAATAATTGGAAAAAATAATTCGATATCTCTCGCCGTTATAATTTTATTAGCTGCTGAAGTAAGCCAATCAGATCGCTTCAGATGGCCTTTGCGAGGCGGTGTTTCTAAATCTGCGCGTGTATAATCACCGGCTTGAGAGCACCAATAGAGGAAATAAACTTTTCCATGCGAGTTTCATGAACAAGGACCGGCCCATAGCAAGCACGCTACGGTGGCTTTGACTGAAACCCACGGTGTATTAGTGTTTGATGCACCGGGCGAGTTGGCCGTGCGCGTAGAGGCGCGCGGCTGTGAGCTTGCATCCGGGAGACAGTAGGTTCGAATCCCACTATCGGCAGCCCTGAAAATGGTTTTCCGTGGTTTACCATTTTCACACCAGGCAAATGCTGGGGCTGTACCTTAATTAAGGCCACGGCCGCTTCCTTCCAACTCCTAGGCCTTTCCTATCCCATCGTCGCCATAAGACCTATCTGTGTCGGCGCGACGTAAAGCCCGTAGCAAAAAAAAGTGTTTGATGCTCATTTCTTGGCATGACTCTCAAGCGCGGCCAAGCCACGTGCAGATTTAGCAATACCCCGTCGTCAAGTCCATTTGAATTCGCCGCAAAGTGATCTAATTGGCTAACTTCAGCAGCTGGTAAAAAGACAATGGGGCGAGATATCGAGGTCTTTTTAATTACTTGTCAGTACTCCCATACTGCCTGCTGTCATTTATTGATGGATACAGTACTTTTGCATCCATCTCTTGGCACAGGCCAGAGTAAAGTGTAGCTTCCACAGAAGTCCCAGTCAACATCCATGGCTGTGACAATATGGAAGTTGCTGGGGGTATGGGTAGTGCTGAGTAATGACATTCGGAGCATGACTAGTGCATCTGAGTGTTATGAAAGGTGCTGCTCATAGGGTCAGTCGTGCTGCAGTAGTACTTTCTGACCCAGTGAGGAAAGCAATGGCAAACTACCTCACTCCTCATCTTGCCTAGTACGTCTCATTTTGGTGCTGCCATTGGTTTTTGGGGTTTCCTTATAACCGCATAACCTTTGGTGGTGCTAATTGAGGATCCAACCAGCCTCTGGGCTGATGATCTAACAGACAGACACTCCCATACACTGTACTCTGTTCGCGTTGTTCCCGACCATCCTATACATAGACATAAGAGTTGTTTTATTAATGTAAACCAAATATGAAGATTGAAAAATACTTCTAACAACTTCACCTAATAAGGTGTAACTCATGGTAATGCTCTTGGTCGTTTATTATATTTAACTGTCATCAATAGTATTGAATCACCAATGAAAATTCAAATGTTAGATTACACGCAAATGATACTGCAATGATACTATATCCACTTCAGTGTTCTCTGAATTTCATATTACAGTGACATATCCTGAACATGTTCAAGCACCACGAAATCTAGTATAATTAAAATGCAGGTTTTTTCCTGTATTTCAGAAGCGTTCTGTACAAATGACAGGCATTTAAATTGATAAAATAATATTGACGTAGTGAAGGAGACATAAACTTATGATAATGAACGGAATTGAAATGTGGTTAGACGGTAAATTGAAAAGCATTGGGTTCATGGTGAAATTTGTGGCAGAGTACTTCAGTGAACTGAAGATTGTGGGTTCGGATCCCACTAGTGTCCAGTTGGCCACTTTTGTTCTGTATTTAACCTCTCTTCAACACGTACTATGTACGTATTATACGACCTAATAGGTTGAAAGTAGATTTCGAATACACAGTTCAGTTTGAACATAGTTGCAATTTTGGTACATAGCTGAAGCAGAGACAGATCAGTATCTAGGTCTCTTATACATAGCGACATGAAGTGGAAAGGTCAATGCATTTATCTCAAAAGCAAAATAAAAGGAGTGATTTATATAAACTACCGCTTGAAACACATCGTAAAATTTGAAGAAGTAAGATATATTTACTATGAAGCAGTTCAACCAGTTCAGATTGTTCAGGACCTCTTCTTATCGATAATGTTGAGGAATGATAAACCGTATTAAAAATTAGGCTATATCCTAAAGATAACTGGCTTTTCCCCTTTTTGATATTCCCTTCAGACACAGAACTCACATCATACCCTGCACCTTATCTTTCACACGACCTTCCATATTACAACCGATAATGGGACAGTATAATTGGCAATAGGTGTGTAATAGTAGCCATTATTATTAGAAAGTTATAATAACGAGAGTATAGGGGTGTTAGTGATTTCGTCCAGAACAATAAAGGAAAACCTGTATTCGGGCAGTTATGACCTACGGAGCGAAACCAGAGCTGACACTTGAAAGACCAAAAGTGCTGATGTCGGAAATCAGTGTCCTTAGAGATAACGTGGGACTGCTATTAGTTTCTTAGCCAAGCACGCTTCTCCCACTTTAGTTATGGTGTTCTGAACTAGCCTTGTAATAAGTGCTCTAGGAAATAAAGTTCCATACCAGTACTTTTCTGAAGTACATGTAGAGGAAACTAGAAATATGGAAACCTGTGTCGAACGCACAGTGTTCCTAAATTAAAGAATTTAACTCGAGCTTGCCGGCTCCGCGATATAGGGGTAGCGTACCTGTCTCATACCTGGAGGTCCCGGGTTCGATTCTCAGCCACGTCAGGGTTCTTTTACCCGGATCTGAGGGCTAATTCAAGGTCCACTCATCCTACTTGATAACAACTGAAGAGCTATCCGACGGTGAGCTAGCGGCTGCGTTCTAGAAAGCCCAGTACAACGACCCAGAGGATTCATCGTGCCGACCTCTTAATCTGCAGGCCTTCGGGCTGAGCAGCGGTCGCTTAGTAGGCCCTGGCCCTCCGGGGCTTTTGCGCTATGGTGAAGGAAGAATTAAAGCTTCCCAGTGGGATCATTTGAAGTGTTTTAGTGAACTCATACTAGATACTAGATACTAGATACTAGATACTAGATACTAGATAATTCCTCTCAAGTCTTGTGGACACTACAATAACTGCTAATGAGAGGCCGTGAACTCGATTCCCAGCTCTTCGTGTTCACTGGTATGGTATGTTGAGATTTGTGAGGACACTTAGGAGCCTACACGAAGCTGTAGCACGTAGCGGTGTGGTAAGGAACTGGTGCTCAAGCATAGCTTACTCTAGCTCATTACAAACACATTCACGTTTAAACATTTTCACGGACACCAGAATTACGCAGACTTTTACACACATACAAGTGCACAGTCCCAGGAATGTCAGCATACCTTAAGTAAAACAACAGTAACATGACATAGCTCATGCAGATGATCGTCGTAAAGGTCTGCTTCATATCAACATTTACACAAATCCTTAGGTATGACATCAAACTGTGGATTGCTCTGTCCTAAGAATAGAAAGAAACATTACTGTTCTCTTTCGAGGCCAGCCACTGAGCCCGGCAAATACCCTGCAGATATCTCTAACACATACGCAGCTTGTTCAATACCAGCGTGAATTTCTCGCGTGTCGACCTCCTTAGCAGAAATTATCAGCCCGCTCGTTCTGGGAGACCTTCGACAGTGGACAATGACCTCACTACGGTATACATTGCGTTCAACCCAAAATTAACATGAAGAGTGTCAGTAGGAACAACGAAAATTCTCCTAAGTATTGGTCGCGGTTACTTAGTGAAACTTTGATACACGTCTCATAATGTTTAGGTCCTACAAAACCTATCGAGGAAAACTGAATGGATAGGTATTCCATATGCAGTATGTTACTGACTGCAACAAATCAGAACTAATGGTACCGGACGAGTTGGCCGTGCTGTTAGGGACGCAAGGCTGTGAGCTTGCATCCGGAAGATAGTGGGCACGAACCCCACTTTCAGCAGCCCTGAAGATGGTTTTCCGTGGTTTCCCATTTTCTCACCAGGCAGATGCTGGGGCTGTACCTTAATTAAGGCCACGGCCGTTTCCTTCCCACTCCTAGCACTTTCCTATCCCATCGTCGCCATAAGACCTGTCTGTGTCGGTGCGACGTAAAGCAACTAGCTAGAACTAATGTTGACGGGATATAAAATTCTAGTTGTGTTTTACAGCAAAGTGCATAAACGAGTGTGCAATTTAGATATCGAAACAAGAATACTAAAGCCAATTATTAATAGAAAGAAAGTATGCGGTGAGTTTTAAGATATTTCGACGCTATTGTTTACTGTAAACTACTCCAATATATTTCGTGGACCGATATAAGTGTTTAACTACAAATACTTGGAAGAACTATGCTAAAACTTTGAACAGAGGAGCGCAGAAGCAGTGTTATATTCCATCAAAACAATACGAAACATAATATTACATATTTGGTCACTTGTCGAATGTTACAGGAGTATAGTTGGAATATCTTTCTGCACCTACCGTATTCATCGCACTTTGCGTCATCAATTTGCACTTGTTTCAGTCTCTGAAGAATTCTCTGTAACGAAAACTCAGTATCTATTAGCTTGACGATGATGGCCACAAGTGGTCCGTATTGACTTAATTATTATTATTAATCATGTCAAGGTCCGCCTTTTCAATACAATTCAAAATCTAGTATATATACTAAACCATCAAATACAGCAAGTACAAGCTTCGAGAATAAAGTTCTCTTCTACAGCTTATAGATTAAAATCACATGCATGTAAAAGACTATTTAAAACTAATTTTGTCCTAACAAAATGCTGGATAAAACAGCAATACAGTAACAAGATTAAAAGTTCAAACATGAATATAATTCATGTTATGTCCAAAGTCCTGTAAAATTTTGTATGTGGTATTAAAATTGAGCTGGTTGACAATGTATCTAATGTATTGTGGTGTGGCATTATGTATGGCCTTCATAGTCCCACCGCCCTTCATGGGGTTAAACAGTATGGGACTGCTATCCAAAACAATATCTCGATGCATCTAACAGAAATAATTGTATTGTTTTTTGGAGATCAACTCTGCCAGGTTAAAGTGGACTTTCTTTTAGATGCAAACGCCACACCACAATACATTAGATAACTTGTCAACCAGCTCAATTTTAATACCACATACAAACTTTTACACGACTTTGGACATAACATGAATGATATTCATGTTTGAAACTTTAATGTTGTTGTTGTTGTGTTGTTGTTTTTATCCAGTATTTTGTTAGGTCAAAAAATAGTTTTAAATAAGGTCTCTTACATGCATCTGATTTTAATCTACAAGCTGAAGAAGAGAATTTTAATTCTCGAAACATGTACTTATATATGTTAATGTATTTGATAGTTTAGTATATATACTAGATTTTGAACTGTATTGACAAGGCGGACCTTGACATAATTAATAATATGAAACTCATGTCAAACTGTCAGAATCATGTGGATGACCTATATCCTACTCGCGTGTAAGCACTCTTAGGCTGATTCTCCACGAGCAGGTAAAACGCCGCTGTTCGCCCGCCTGAACGCTCAAACTTTTTGCCTATTCTACACGAGCGGTTGAATTGACGCCTGTAAACAGCGCCAAAAACGCCGGCGACACGCGCAGCCATTCTCCATCAGCGATAAACCCGCCATACTGTAATGATGAATGTCGTACAAATAGGTTGTGTTGTCGGAGCTGTTCAGCTACAGTTGTTAGCAATATTAAAAAGTAAGCCTGGTAAGAAAAGACGTTGGTGGACTCACCCTGCGTTATCGAATCGGCTCACCACTGGACAATTTAAGTTAGAAGCTCACTTAGTAGTAGTAGTAGTAGTATGACCTGGTCTAGGATTACAATTTGCTGGGGCTGTACTTTAAGGCCACGGCCGCTTCCTTCCCACTCCTAGCCCTTTCCTGCCCCATCGTCGCCATAAGACCTATCTGTGTCGGTGCGACGTAAAGCAACTTGCAAAACAAAAGCAAAGAATTACAGATTAGGCCTACTCCAAATTATAGAACCACAATTCACTAAATAATTCTAAATTCAACCCTGAAAAGAGCCGTTTCGTAAGAAAAGCTTCTTCTGCTTCACTTTTATTAAATGTATATTCATTTTATTCCAAATTGGCAGTGAAGAGGGGCTTTCTCCTCTGGCTTTGAGGAAGAATTTGCCTCCAAGTCAGATAGTTTCTTCCACCGCCAGTGTAGTGAATTGAGATTTTCCGATTCATCGTGTATTCCTAGGAAACAGATTAGTAAAAGGGCATAGTTTTTGCCCTGGAACTCTCCACTATTCGACCCTCCACCATCCCCGCCGAAAAAAAGACGAAGAGTGTTCACGGATCACGGCTGTCTGTGGCTTGGTCATTCAGGCTCTGAAAATTTGGATTGTTTGATCGGCAGCGTAGTACTGTTCGTTAAAAGTGAGAAAATGCGTGGTTTTTCATTTGATCGAGTATTTCATATGAAAACATTGCTTTTAATCGCGCCATTCCTACTGATATCATTGTAATGACCTATGTTCATTTCAGTTGGGAAAATGACTAAGACAGTCTTTCTGAGGATGTAAAAAGGCAGTGTCTGCCATTATAATCTAAACTCCCCAACCTGATTGTGACTGATGGTAGCCAAGCGGGCCTATCGTTACAATGAATATTCCCTAACCCAGTCTTCATATGAGAAAAGACGTTTGGTGACTTTCCCGTCGCGTTTAGAGGGTAACGTTAGCGTTAGGAGCTATGGAATTTGATACAATCTTGCTCACAACGTGTACACTACCTAATCTATACTTCTGTATACAGTGTAGAATTCCGTAGCGAAGCAAGGGTACATCAGCTAGTAAAGAATATACTACACTTCAGGCAGTTCCTATCGTGCGACAGAGGCGGGTGAACTGCTCACTGCCGCCACGTGGAGTATGACTCGCTGTTCTACCGCTAACTGGAATGACGCCTCTGCTGGCGTTAGACCCGCCTGCCCGCTCATGGACGCGTCCACCCGCGGCGTGCAAACCGCCCGTGTAGACAGCTCTACAAATACTCCATAGTTCTGTTCCGCAAGCGGGTTTGTAGCGGGCGAACAGCGGCGTTTTACCTGCTCGTAGAGAATCAGCCTTAGGTGTTAACTGATTGTACTAGGAATCTATCCCGCAACCTTGTGTATAGTATGCGAGCGGTTAACCTTTCACGCCACACAGCCTATCAAATGCGCATAGTAACTATAACGAATAACACAATACCATCCAATACAGCCTCTGAACGCACATAGAAATCCATGGAATAATATGCGAGCATTGCTGTCTCAAGTATGAAACATTCTGACGTGTGTATTTGAATGTATCATTGGCGCTGAAATTATCTTACGAAAGCCTTCGGTTCTACAGTTTAGCGACATTCTATCGATCTATCATGATCCACAGGCAGGCTCGCTCAAAGGAATTGCCGATCGGGCAATAGGTCTTCGAAGATCATTCCACTATGCTGACAGATGTCACTGACTCACATCTCAAACAACACTTGACAGGTGCATAGAGAGATGATGATGATGATGATGATGATGATGATGCTTGTGGTTTAAAGGAGTCTAACATCTAGGTCATCGGTCCCTAGCATAGAGAGAACAACATAAAATGTGTGTTGATGTAGCTCTAAAGGACTTACGACGTGATTGCTTTATAGGCCTACAAACCTTTTCACAATTATTGTGTCCATACTATAACAGCGCTATTAGCTGCCGTCCTCGGAGGCTTCGGTTCGATTCTCGGTACTGTCAGCAGTTTAGGATTGGCAGGAGGACTGGTACACCTGGAGGAATACGAGGACACGAGTTTAACTTCTAACATTATTGCAGTGTTCTCAGCTCCCAGTAAAGACATAGGCCTATTCAGCTGATATTTTGATCTATTTTTGTGGAATGATATGATTGGCTGCACGCCGTATGTGCTCGAGGTTGTAGGGCTGAATACCGGCACTGTTAATTATCATTTTAAAGTCTTATGTGCATGCGCCTGGTGTCAATAGATTTATTGATGCGTTAAAGAATCCCTTTTCTGAGAAAACATCTGGCTCTGTGGCGTCTCTTAAAGCAGACACCGGGAGGTATGATAGCCAAGTGACATCGTCACTTGAATCCTGGTCAATGCGCATCGGATTCCTTAAGTGAAAAATAGGGTTCATGTAGTTCAGATTTCACTTAAAACTGAAGGTCCGGTGACCGTGGTCACGATATCGATAGTCTTTTACAAATAATACAAACTTGCTTTCTCTTTGCTTCCTACCTTCCTGCACACAAGAAGCGTGCAAAACAATCTTGTAGTTTACCGCGAAAGTTGTTCACATCCGCCAGGCTCGTATAGGCAGATTTTGCTGGCCGTTGAAAGAACCCCAGACATGACAAAATTTTACGGTATCTCGGTTTGTTCGAAAATTGTAGAAGTACACAGTTCAAAAAAAAGTGGAACATATTTTTGAACTATGTCATGCTCCACGAAACAACACCTCACACTCAGGTATATTACCAACTAAACCTTTTTTTCTTTTCCGTTGAAGTACACAAAAGAACTTCGATCGATTCGCGTTCATTTCCAGAATACAAACGAAAATGTCCAAACAGGGGCGAAAACAAAATGAGAACAGTCCTCCAGGGTGGATTTTAATTACAGCTGGAAACCTTTAGTATGGTGTATGTCCTCCACGAGCATTTATCACAGCTTGGCACCTACGTGGCATGCTCCGTATAAGTCGATGGAGGTCACGTTGCGGTATCAGGTCCCATTCTTTAATGAAAGCCTGTTCAGGGTCTTGGAGAGTCTGTGGTATAATAGGACCCCACGAACACTTCTGTCCAGCTTATCCCAAACATGCTCTATGGGATTAAGGTCGGGACTCACTGCTGGCCATTCTATCTCTTGAATTCCAGGTCTAGCAAGACAGCTCTGGTGATGCGCGCTACATGATCCCTGACATTGTCGTGCATGAGTACGAATTCAGGGCCAACACCGTATGTAGCAACCAACACACGTTGTAGCAGTATCTGCTCGATGTATCCCGCAGCGGTAAGATTACCACGGACGACGACAAGATCCGTACGGCCATCAATACTGATGACACCCCATACCATTACAGAACCTTGTCCGAATCGGTCGCCTTCCTGGACAACATTTGGCATGTACTGCTCACCACGGCGTCTCCATACACGTTGACGTCCATCACGCTGTGTCGGGGGAAATCTGGATTCGTCTGTGAACAACACAGGTCTCCATTGGCGAAGTCGCCAGTTGACGTGAGTGCGGGCAAACAGAAGGAGCTGCGCGATGTTGCTGCGTTAAATGGGGCACTCGAACAGAACGTCTGGATCGTAAGGACACTTCTCTTAACCTGTTCCTTACTGTCTGGTCAGACACCGTGACTCCAGTAATCCTCCTGAGGTCTTCTTGCAGTTCTCTGGTAGTTGCTGAACGACGCCGCAATGCACAGATGGTCAGATATCGGTCATCCTGTAGGTTTGTCTTGCGTCCATGACTTTGTCCAACACTCCTTTTGAACTGGTCTGACTCATTGTATCGATTCCACAAGCGTTGAATAACTGAAGGAGAGACATTCAGATCCAGAGCAACACGAAGAAAGGTCCATCCTTCCTGGATCAGAGTGACGGCCCTTGCGACTTGAACCTCATTAAGATATCACATGGGATGTGCTGGTTGACGTACAACGTGCTCAAATGACCGCAGTAGTCTGTGTACCTCACAACGACACACGAACGCACCTCTATTCACTTTGTTTTGAGGGGTCACCTGACAGTTTAATGCATGGCTACGCCTACAGATGGAGTATAACTTCGATTTGACATACACTGAGTAGTTAAGGTCGCAAGATACGCTGTATGACCATTTGAACCCCATCTACAAAATGAACGTTCATATACCAGACGTTACAAAACATGTTCCCCTACTTTTCGGAACTGTGTAGTTATTGGGACATAAAACCAGTAATAGTGCAGTAACTTCGATTATTATCAGACCACTGAAATCTCTGGTAGTAGATTAACAGTACGTGTTATAAAGTGAGAATATCACAGAGTCTCAGCTAACTAGTTTCATAGAAGCGTTTACGATATTCAGAAATATGTATATAACAATTGGACTTGAATAGAAACGTGGGACAGTGTGACTGTTGCAGGCCCTTAAACCTCTTTCATTTTCTCTTCCCCGAACATGTATTTCGTTCTAGGTGCTGTCTAAATGCCGAGGTTACGCATCGATTCGTCCAGGGGACTTTATTGGCCTCGATGAAAATGACACGCTCTTGTATTCTACCTTGCCAACGGCCGTAGCCGTGTTGAAACACCGGATCCCGTGAGATCTCCGAAGTTAAGCAACATTGGGCGTGGTCAGGAGTTGGATGGGTTGCCACGCGCTGTTGGTGGGGGGTAAGAGAATGGAGGAGCGGAAAGGAACTGGCCACCATACCGCACGTAAGCTCCGGCTCAGGAACACCTCTGCGGAGGTTCGGACCTGCCTTCGGGCAGAATAACCCTTACCTTACTGTATTCTACCTTGAAGAATGTCCTTTGAATATGTGTAATTAATTTACCGTTTTCTTCAATCTATGTTGGCAGTAGCAACATATCACATTTATACAGAGCTTTCGAGTGAAAATCAGTAACTATTGATTGAACATGTAAAAGAGTTGTGGTGAGTATGTGGCTATCTGAAGTGAACCTCCTTGGCATGCTGCCGAGTCTGCTTCTATTGATTATGTTGCCTCAGGCACACTACGTCTTTGGAGGCTGCAGCATCAGTTTGTTGTAAATCTGGACTAGAAAAGCCAAGGGCTCCTACATCATCTAAAACTGTCCTCAGACGTACAGAATGAAGAATTCAAGTAACACAGAATTTGAATGTAGAAGGAAGATTGCATTTCGTCTTTGTTTATGAAGTAGTTAACCTTGTTTCTTTTAGATCATTTCTCGCTTTACTTCGCTATACATGTGCACTTGCACTGTCGCTTTCCCTCCATCCTCGTTTCCTGTGTTCCATTCCGATCTCTTTAATAACCTGAATTCGAATCACGAACTAGGCCAATATACTCCGTGAAGAAGTGCAATATACAGGCGCGTTCTTGGGAAGAAATGTATATTATGTGAGGTCGGCATGTATAGGCTCTATGTGATCCAAACTCAGTTTTTTTTTCACCGGTCCCATTGTTGTCCGGTGTGTCGGACACGTTATTTATTTCTGCTACTTTTTCCCTTCGTAGTCACGTGTTGGAATAGCTTTACTTATAGCATTTTCGCTGTAGTTGTAGTAGTTGTTGTTGTTGCTATTGGTGAGTCAGCTCAGTATCTTTACTGCATCCTAACTCTTCTAAATCTTCTACTCCTTTTCCTTCTCGGCATTTTCTCAATTACCTGTAGTCGGCACTTTGTACAGATTTAGCCCATTTTGACGTGGTTGGTTCGTGGTGTGGATTAATGTAGTCACGTCCTAGTTCGTGAGCTATGGTCAGTGGCTGAGTGCCCTAGTAATTGGTCCTGAGAATCGGGATACCAGTTGCTGTGGGAAAGGAGTGGGCCATCTCGGATATATTCTGAGTCGTAGACCTCCTTGTACTTATGCAGCTAGGGCTATTCAATCCACTGATGGTTCCTAACCCGTTAGATGAGAAGAGATCCTCTCTGGGACTATGTGTAAGCAGAGTAGCATCCTGCTTCACAGAATTGACCCAGCTCGTAACATTTTAAGCAAGCCTCGGACCTATGGGAGAAACGGAGACCCACTTCCTTTTGACAGGCGAGGGACTCCTTGGAAACATCTTAGCGAACGAATTCGAATTTAATACAGAGCTATTAATATTAATGGGGCTTATGGAAGAAAGGAAGTAGAGCTGACTAAGTCAGCAGTGAGGACGTGTCTGGATGTGTTAGGCGTTTATGATACCGAGCTCGATAGCTGCAGTGGCTTAAGTGCGGCCAGTATCCAGTATTCGGGAGATAGTAGGTTCGAACCCCACTATCGGTAGCCCTGAAAATGGTTTTCCGTGGTTTCCCATTTTCACACCAGGCAAATGCTGGGGCTGTACCTTAATTAAGGCCACGGCCGCTTCCTTCCCACTCCTAGCCATTTCCTATCCCATCGTAGCCATAAGACCTATCTGTGTCGGTGCGACGTAAAGCCTCTAGCAAAAAAGCGTTTGTGATATTCGGGTAAGGGGAGGTAAAGAGGAAGAGATAGGAGATCGTGAAGTATTCATAACTGGCGATAAAAAGGGACGGGTAGAGTGTGGGGTAGGACTGTTCATCAGGAATACTATTGCATGCAACACAGTTTCTTATAGTCACGTAAATGAGCGAATGTTGTGGGCAGGTTCAGCGGTTGGAGGAATTAGGACAAGAATTGTCTCAGTCTACTTACCATGTGAGGATGCAGATGAGGATGTTGACTAGTTTTATGAAGCACTGAGTGACATCGTAGTCAGGGCTAACAGCAAGGATAGGACAGTGCTAATTGATGATTTCAATGTGATAGTTAGAAATAGAACCGAAGGATACGAAGAGGTGATGGGTAAATATGGGAATATTTATAAGGTAATAGGAATGGAAAGCGTTTACTGGACTTCCGTGCTTAGTTTTGGATTAGGAATTTCAAATACGTTCTTCGAACATAAGGATATTCATCGCTATACATGGGAGGGTTAGGAACACCAGATCTATATTATAACCGACTTTTGATTCAGGAAATCCGTCTGGAATGTGCGCATATGCTGGGGACTTTTTGATGATACAGATCCCTATCTGATTTGTAGTGAACTAAGTATCTCTAGGCCTAGAATAGAGAAACTGAAATCTGTCTGCAGACGAACATGAATAGAAACTCTCCAGGACGAGGAAATTAGCCAGATGAAGTTGGGCATGATCAGTGAAAAGATCCAAACAGTAGACAGTGAGCAAGATCATGATATAGATAATGGGTGGCATATAGGCATGATGTAGTAGAGACACTAAGGGAATACCTGGGACCAACTGCCTGTAAAGATGGGATAAAGCAAACATCTTGGTGGAGTGTTGCAGTGAAAGCAGCTTGTAGAAGTAAAAAGAAGGTGAATCAGAAATGGCGCCAAACAAGGACTGATGCAGACAGGGAAAATTTTACTTAGAATGAAGAAACAGAGCGAAAAATAAAACTGTTGAATTCAAGGAGAAGAATAAGCATAAGAAGGAGACGAAGGGAATATTTCAGTAATAACCTGGGAAGGTCAAGTCAAGCGACAGGGAAACGTTTGTCGACAGTAATAAAGGGTTTCAGAACAGGAGAGAAAAAGGAAATGAACAGTGTTTTGGGTAAATCAGATGAACTCATAATAGATCCCAGGGATTCAGCAGAGATGTGGAAGGAGTAGTTGGAAAATATTCTCAACGAAAAGGAAATCCTTATGTTGACGTGGCGAACAACCGAGCATATGAAGATGAGGACTATGATGTTGGTGAAATTACGCTTGCGGGAGTAGAAAGGATGGTAAATACACTCCATTGTCATAAAGCAGCAGGAATAGATTAAATAGACCTGAAATGATGAAATATAGATGGAAGGCAGAGATGAAATGGCTTCATAGAAAAATATGATTAGCATGGAATGTTAGTGAGGTACCTTCTGATTGGACTGAAGTAGTAATTGCACCTATTTTAAGCAATGGAACAGGAAGGAATGCAACATCTACCGAGGTATTCCATGAATCAGTATACAAGGCACTGGGGTTTTGGAAAGGGAGGGGTGCGACCAGTGGTGGGAGTAAGTTAGATGAAAACCGGTGTGGTTTCAGAACTCGGAGGTGCTGTCAGGATCAGATTTTCAGTATGCGCCAGGTAATTGAAAATGTTAATAGAGGACTTGGCAGTTGAGTTTATGTTTCGTAGATCTAGAGAAGGGTTCCGTCATTTCCATAATTCAAAATACGATACACTAAACATGAAATAATTATGTAACGGGTTACATACATACATACATACATACATACATACATACATACATACATACATACATACATACATACATACATACATACATACATACATACTGTTAAATGGTTCATCAGTTGGTGTGGCTGATGCGAGACCGAAATATCTACCGACTATTCTTTAATCTATTTGCGCCTTTTAAATATGTCGAAATAAGATTTAATTCAATCTGAAAAAAAAATTCTTGCTAGCCTGCGCCTAGCGTTTATGAATGGAGAATAAGATCTAAAAGTATTTTATCTCTCCAACGAGATTAAAATATTTCGTCTTCTCTCTTACAAACTAGAGACAGATGATGGACGGGAAAATGCTGATCAAGGATTATTAGCAAGCAAAGAGAATTAGTCCTCGCTCTCTTGGGCTCCTCCCAGAAGTTGCAATTGAGCGTACTCTATCTCGTAGCTTAGGTAATGGGTTTAGTGCATACTCACTCATAGTCTTCTGTGCTCAGGGACGAATAATTCCAGCACAGTCTGTTGACATGTACGAGTGCTTTAAGTGAGAGATACCAGTGTTTTCAGATTTACTAGTAGGTAAAAAAACATTTTTCAGAGTAAGCTTCCGGCACAGTGGGGTTTTTTGAAACCAATAGGAATGGACTAGCACGACTAGTCCTAAAACCAAACTAAATTATTATTATTATTATTATTATTATTATTATTATTATTATTTATTATTATTATTATTATTATTATTTGCGTTGCTCTTTTGCATTACTTGTCTTTATCGCCTGCTCTACAGATTGCCTGTTTTATTAAAATGAAAGTTAACCAGCTGTTGGGCAGAGTTAATAGCTTGTACATGGGCACTACACGCACAAATTACTCGAGCGATGCCACCGAAAGTGAGTAAAATCGATTTGCGTAATGATTGCCTCGTGATTCGCCTGTACTGTAGTTGGATAGCGGAGAAGCGCTGTCTTATTATCCCGAGCCCTTGACTGGAGATGATTACTTGTGCCGAGCACGTGCCCAAGGGCTGCAATATGAACTGGGGTGAGCACGGACACTTTTCAAGAGCGCCAAAGCACTTTACCACCAAGACTGCTATTCTCAGCTTAACACTTCGTAGCCAAGCACGTATGTACTTCGAGACCACAGGCTTGATGAGGACTATTGCTTCTTCGGGGACCATATATCTAGGTCATAGGTCCATGTTTTTCTTCATCTTTCACCGCTTTTCTCACACTCTGGTGGGGTCGCAGGTGTGAATCGTAACACATGCGGATTTTTCCCCGTTTTATGGCCTGATAACCTTCCCGACGCCAGCCTTTTGTGGAAAGATTGTCCACGTTCGATCTATTATTATTATTATTATTATTATTATTATTATTATCATCATTATCATTACGGGGTTTCCGTGGCTTATACAGAGATAAGAAGCGCCTGGAGTGATTGGGTGGACAGGGAATTAACTAGAGCATAACTTAACACAACAAGATTTGAAATTGTATTTCTTTTCTTTCTTTTCTCTCTAGTTCAAAACTGATAAATAAAAAATCTGAATGAATAACAGCAATATTATTGAGCTCGTCCGCTCTAGAAGTAACAATGACTTAAAGTCCGAAAATCAGGTTCAAAATGTACAATTGTTGATAGCTTGGTTGATTTACATAGAAAAGAGCATCATTGCTCTTGATAGGAACAGTATTTTATGAAGAGCTTGTTTCTCTGTGATCATTTATACGACATAGGACTCTGAGCTCCAAAAGGTACTATAGTCCAGCCCTGCAGAGTCATACATTTCTTACTGTGCATGAAGTTACATTGACAATCCATCGGTTGTCCTCAATTAAAGTGTCTGCAGCAAGTAGCTCCGAGGAGGGCTTATCAATTGCTCAACAGTTTATAACTTTCTGTTCCTCAAGGGAACTTCACACCAGAAATATTTATACACACATCAATAAATTTACAGGGGCATAATTGCCCATCCTAAGTGGCCTTAGTGTAAAAAGAAAAGGTTGAATAGGACTGGCCATCAACAAAAGGGTGGGAGGCGAAACCCTTGTCCTCCTGATAGAAATAAATATAACACTAAGTGGTAATAATGTTATTTGCTTTACGTTCCACTAACTACTTTTTAAGGTCTTCGGAGACGCCAAGGTGCCGGAATTTAGTCCCGCAGGAGTTCTTTTACGTGCCAGTAAATCTACCGACACGGGGATGTCGTATTTGAGCACCTTCAAATACCACCGGACTGAGCCAGGATCGAACCTGCCAAGTTGGGGTTAGAAGGCCAGCGCCTTAACCGTCTGAGCCACTCAGCCCGGCAACCCTAAGTGGGCTTATGGTCCAATGATACAGAGGCTAAGCCTATTCTAGTGCGGGGTGACTAAGAAAGAAATATTAAATCCATACGTGATTAAAGGAATTTCGAGGACCGGGCGAGTTGGCCGTGCGGTCAGGAGCGCGCAGCTGTGAGCTTGCATCCGGAAGATAGTGGGTTCGAACCCAAATGTAGGCAGCCCTGAAGATGGTTTTCCGTGGTTTCCCATTTTCACACCAGGCAAATGCTGGGGCTGTACCTTAATTAAGGCCACGGCCGCTTCCTTCCCACTCCTAGGCCTTTCTTATCCCATCGTCGCCATAAGACCTATCTGTGTTGGTGCGACGTTAAGCAAATTGTAAAAAGAATTTAGATGTTTTGAAAACTGTAGTCAGCCCATGCCAAGTTGAATAGGAATCAACAGAGGGTAGTCACTCTTTTTTCCCTTACGTTACATATTTCCCAGTAGGGAATAGAACAGAGTCCTCAGACTTGCCGAAAATTCTAAATTTAAACCAACAAATTTAGAAATTTGCATAAATAAAAGAGGTTGAAACCGTCCCCTCAAGCTATTTGCAGGACCTATCACATGTTTATGAGAATTCTGCCATTACCTTGAGTTGCTGGGCCTTGCAAACGCCGCCCGCGCCCCTGCCTCCTTATGGACACACCGCACTCACAATAACTGGAGCAATTCAGACAGTATGGCCCTAAAGCGTCCAGCTTTTATAGTACTTTGAGGGGAAGCTTCCAGTAAACTTTACTAGTAGGCTGGATTCCTGTACACACACCCAGTTTTAATTGGCTGGAAAACATATTTACAAGTTTCTGATAGGTTGATTGCTATTGAAGAAAGAACCAGCAGAAGTGTTCACAACTGTGGCATATGAACAAAACTATCCTCAAAATCTAAAGTTTACCAACGGCAAAAGTAAACATTCCTTTAAAAAAGAATTATAGTTGATCCCGTTAGAGGGGGCACTTAAACCCATCAGTCAGCGTGCTTATAACGCGACAGACAGAATTTCCTAGTTTATGCATTTTTTGTTGTTATAACCCATATGTTCTTGTGCAGTATTTAAATTCGTCCGAGGAGTCCCTAACTTCCTCAATTTTAGCTTATGTTCAAAACTTAAATTCCCGCCACTACCTACTTACAATGCTACTTACAGAATACATCTTCTTTGTCTTCTTAAATTAAGACCGTAACACTTAATTTCCAACTGGACAGATAAACACTAAGCACACGAATGAAGATATTAACACGAGACCTAAATACTGACGGTAGAACTTACACAGTTATTTCAACTAGAATGGTGCCGTAGTTTTATATCTGTTGAACACTTGCGCTACACTACTGTACAATGGCACATACATTAACAGGTTAACAGCTACTGCAATCACGACTACTATAGCACTGCAGTGTTTCACCGATCACAAACGACAATAACGACATTCGCGAAAACAAATGAACAGTGCACGCGCGAATTTCGCTCGTCTTGCCCAAATCTCAAACCACGAAGACATATTTATCAATTTGACGAATCTACAAATTGTGCTGTCATCTTATGGTTACATTTTTAATCTTTATTATACCTTCTCTGTAGAATGGAATTGTTTCAGTAGTCAATATAATGGAATTCATTGTTTTGTAAAATGTTTTGGAATTTTATCTCTAACAACAATTAATGTGAGACGCGTGGGAAAATCTTAGGTATATTGTAAAGTGGTTGGCGGTAGCGGCCGGCCCTGAAGGACTCCCGGATGGTGTCCTCCCTAGAGAACGAAGAGTTTCTTTTATTTTCTCTCGTATTTGAAGTCAAATATTGGACTAGAATAATGCTAAGAAAATTACTTTCATTGCAAAACTGTAAATTCTCACCAATAAGGAAGCCTGTTCAGCAATGTCAAACTTAGGTGACTGACTTTCAGCGCGATGTTCACTGGTAAATGTTTTCAGGTTGAAGATAAGGCACGGACTCTCGAGCTTCCGTCCGAGGACATAGTGTGGGTGAGGGGGTTGAGGTGTAAGGGTGAAGCGCGCCGGAGGAGGGTTTCGGTGGGAGGAAGGGTGTCGGAAGAGGCTTTCACTTGGGCAGAGTCCGTAGCAGTGTAGCAATAAAGATGTCCTCACAAACCCCTATAAGAGCATTCGCCAGCCAAATCTCCATGGTCGCATACAATAAAATTAAATAATAATTTATGATCTCCTTTGCGCTGTTATTTATATTTTGAGAAGCGAAATAATAAATAATTATTATATTGAAATGTAACATTTGAGACCAGGAATTTTTATTTAAATTGAGCCTCTGGTTTTGTGAGGATTAGTTTGTTTTCGCCTGGTGGTACTGGTCAGTAGCAAATAAAGAGTTGTGGGAAAAAGTACTGTGCCACCCCCCCTTTCCGACCAGAGAGTACACCGGCCGCCACTGGTGGTTGGTGATATTGCTGCGGGCCTGTCGGACAGACCATACACACGCCTGCACTCTTCCTTCCCCTGGCAACCCATATCGTCTTTCCAGGCTCCTCCCGCACCCCGCACACTTGCTAAACTCTAGGAACCTACTGAGGGCTCTGCTGTCAGATCCGACTGCCTCAAGAATAAAGAGAAAACATCGTGCTTGTTGAACGTCTGCTACGGTCTGAAAGCCTTTGCCATATCTTTGAAAATAGAAAAGTTTACAGCCGAAATAGTTCAGATAACATTGCCGGCCTATAACTGAATAGCAGACTACTATAGCTTCGTCATCGCAACATTTGTACATCTCCTTATGTAATCAGTTACAGAGTGAAATTTTGTTGAGTGTTTTTGAAAAGGCGGCGGGGTGGCACCCAAAAACCCTGCATGCACCAGTCGCCCCTCGTACGTACATAGTGCATCAGACAGATAACCTATGTGACGGTGGTGTTTGCACTAATGCATGTACAAAATCATTGGATGTAGGCTTCGGAGGAAAACAGCCATGGTGGGTATGTGAGGTACCACTGGCTAGATTTAAGTAGGTAAACAAAAAATATGTATGGCTTTTAGTGCCGGGATATCCCAGGACGGGTTCGGCTCGCCATGTGCAGGTCTTTCTATTTGACACCCGTAGGTGACCTGCGCGTCGTGATGAGGATGAAATGATGGTGAAGACAACACATACACCCAGCCCCCGTGCCATTGGAATTAACCAATTAAGGTTAAAATCTCCGACCCGGCCGGGAATCGAACCCGGGACCCTCTGAATCGAAGGCCAGTACGCTGACCGTTCAGCCAACGAGTCGGGCAGTAGGTAAACAAGATATGCACGAGTACGTGAATATGTAACCAATTAATAATCACGGGATACCTTAGCCACGAAGAAAGTACGTAATTGGAAATGCAGCATTGCAGCACGTAGCCTCATAACGATATGACTCGCGAGTAATTGTTTACGCTACGGCCTCACACTTTCTGCGCACTGGGAAATACGATCCCAACAGTTGTGGTACCACCGCATTCTACCTGTACTGTTTCTCGTAATATTTTTCACATTCGCAGTATTTCACGACAACCATCTTCATTAATGTCCGGCTCCATTGCTAAATGGTTAGCGTGCTGGCCTTTGGTCACAGGGGTCCCGGGTTCGATTTCCGCAAGGGTTGGGAATTTTAACCATCCTTCGTAAATTCCACTGGCACAGGGACTGGGTGTATGTGGCATCTTCATCGTCATGTCATCCTCATCCCGACCACGACGCGCAGGTCGCCTACGGGTGTCAAATCAGAAGACCTGCACTTGGCGAACAGAGGATGTCCCGACACTAAAAGCCATACGCTATTTCATTTATGAAAATAATTTCTCGTGATTCGATAACATGAGGCACTTGCATAACTCCAAATTCTACTGCGGACACCTTTTTTAACTGCAATTAAATTATGTTTCACATGCGGATTCGTTTGAATCAATTTAGTAGTAATTCGTTTTTTTACAAAATAGTTTTCCTCAATGACTAGAACTTTAGTCCGCCTCTGTGGTATAGTGGTTAGTGTGATTAGCTGCCACCCCCGGAGGGCCGGGTTCGATTCCCGGCTCTGCCGCGAAATTGAAAAGTGGTACGAGGGCTAGAAAGGGGCCCTCTCTGCCTCGGGATGTCAAATGAGTAGAGGTGGGCTCGATTTCCACCTCAGCCATTCCGGAAGTGGTTTCCCGTAGTTTCCCACTTCTCATCAAGGCAAATGCCGGGATGGTACCTACCTACGGCCGCTTCCTTCCCTCTTCCTTGTCTATCCCTTCCAATCTTCCCATCCCCCTCACAAGGCCCCTGTTCAGCATAGCAGGTGAGGCCGCCTGGGCTAGGTACTGGCCATTCTTCCCAGCTGTATCCCCCGACCCGATGTCTTACGCTCCAGGACACTGCCCTTGAGGCGGTAGAGGTGGGATCCCTCGCTGGGTCCGAGGGAAAACCAACCCTGGAGGGTAAACAGATTAAGGAGAAGAAGAAGACTAGAACTTTTAAAATGCCTAATTGTATATTCCAAAATAATATCGTCTTACGATCTTTTACAATATCGATAAAGTACGAACATACCTCGCTGATCCGTATTTCCATAAAACTAAAAATCATGTACGGGCGAGAGAGGGATGCGAATCCACAATTCTTCTCAGTTAATTCACATGTCTGTGGTCCAGACCATTTATATCAATATTCATTAATGAAAATAATTCGGGAATTCGGGAAATGAATCAAGACTACACGGGTGGGATGTTAATTACTGAACCATGATGGTGACTGATCTGATCCTAGTTTGGAAGTTAGAGTAAGCGTATACTATCATGGGGACCTTGCTTTTTATTTCCGGCCCTCGGAAGTATTCAAGTTTGGTAGGTGCCTTAACGTGGTTGAGCTACACTGTTAAGTAATTTGGTAAAATACTCGCGAACAATCCCTCGCAATTAACAGAGTCCATTTCTTCGTTAAGTACTTAACGTCGCACTAACAGAGGTAGGGGACGCTGTGATAGGATACGGCAAGGACAGGGAAGGTATTGGCTGTCGCCTCAATTGAGGCATAGCTCCGAATTGTGAGTGGTGTGACAATGGGAAACAACGGAAGATCATCGGTTAAGTGCCGACGGTGGGGTGCGAAACCACCATCTCTCGAATACTAACTCATTCTCAAGATCTACACTGCGTACTAGCTCGGTAATTCACAAAGCAGGGAACTGATAAGTAATCACCTTGAGTTGACGGTAAAACTACAACGTTATGGATTAGGCCTATTATTATTAATAATCCATAACGTTATAGTAATTATTAATTATTATCATTATTTATTATTATTATTTAATAATAATACCGAGCTCGATAGCTACAGTCGATTAAGTGCGGCCATTATCCAGTAATCGGAAGATAGTGGGTTCGGGCCCCACTGTCGGCTGCCCTGAAAATGGTTTTCCGTGGTTTCCCATTTTCACACCAGGCAAATGCTGGGGCTGTACATTAATTAAGGCCACGGCCGCTTCCTTCCCATTCCTAGGCCTTTCCAATCCCATCGTCGCCATAAGACATATCTGTGTCAATGCGACGTAAAGCAAAATAATAATAATAATAATAATAATAATAATAATAATAATAATAATAATAATAATAATAATAATAATAATAATAATAATTGTGCCGGGGTGAATGGGTCTAACTACAATGTCAAGAATTGAATTTAAAACTTAAACTGAAGGTTATATTTTCAAAAACTTCAAACTTAACAATTTCTACAGGTACAAGTAGCAAACATTAAACAAGTCTAGGAAGGACAAGATTAGTGGTATTAACAGATCGTGGGCTTCAAGCCCTCACCTTACTTTTCCTTAGCTCTTGGCTCAAATTTACAAAAGAGCACAAATTTATACAAGGGCAGAAATCCCCTAATTCAAAGAGCACTTGCTCCCAAAATTACAATATCAAGCCTCCAAGAGGCACCTTTTACAACACTTGAAAAAGAGCTAACGTGTTCTCAGTTTCTCAAGCCTACTCAAGGCAACACCAAAACAACCTTACACTCTTTGGCCTTCCATGGCCCAACTTACAAATTGAAACTGGGTTATCTCGTACCCAACCTATAGGGCCTTTGCGGAAAGAACAGGTTAAGTAAATGGCCCGAAACACAAACTGAATGGAGGCGTACAGTGCTCCAAGATAGTGAAAACTTAAAAACCTAAAGGGCACTAGGCCGGTGAAACAGGGGCTATTCCCAAACTACTGAGGTGACTCGTATGGAAAGTAATTTACCACATTACAGAATGAAAAACAGTTATAAAAACGTAGTCACCTCAAACCTAGATGAAGGGGAGCTCGAGAGGGTACATCACTCTCTATCCCCGATTTACAGTCGAAGATTTTATGAACCTTTTTACATTAGCCGGCAGAAGTTACATTTTAGAAAAGAAGGTTACATAGTTAACGTTTCGGACACTTCCCTCGGGTTAAACTGCGAAGCTAGTAAGAAAGAAAGATGTTATGTGGCCATTACCTTGTAGATGTACTGCTGCCTGATGAAAGAGGCGCCCGCCTCCTGCTTTGACACACACACTTAGTAAGATGACGATCAATTGGGCCAGAAACGAAAAACTCCGCAGTTTATAAACCCTCGGGGAAAGTTCGAGATCATTCAAGATTAAACTAGCCACACCCTCTCACGCTTATTGGTCAATTTAAAAGTTACACTCAAAATCGAAGAAGAAGAAGAAGAAGAAGAAGACTGTGATTGGTAGAAAATTAGTTCCAGAAATTAGGGATTGGCTAGATTCAAAACTGGAGGAAATAGAAAGGAAATATTGCCAACCCAAAAATAAATGAACATCAATCAGTAAAAAAAAAATTATGAATACAAAACGTCTTTGATTTATAAGTTCTTATACCTCGCACCAGAGTGCATGTTCATACTTTTTAGTAGTGATATCTGTGAAAGAATGTCCAAACTTCTTGATGGATAGCAAACAAATCTAGTAGAAATACAGTCAGTACAGGAAACTTCACAATAACAAAATTACATCATATTTTAGTGGTGACATCTTCTGAGTAAATTTCTAAGTTGGTGTAGTTTCAGTTTCACTGTTTCACCAATAGGGGAGTTCATTTCGGAAAGCATAATGCTGTTTATATCATTGAAAGCACCATACATCTAACTTTAGTGTGGAATGATATATACCACAGGAAAACTTCGTATGGAAGTTTAACAAGGGGTGATGCGAAAAGCATCTTCCTCCGAATGGGAAGATGATCTACAGGAGAAAGGAGTTACATTTCGCAGTGTGAACATCGTCGGAGATCACAAAATGATCAAAGGAAACATTTAACTTGCACCATGGACAGTGAATGAAGAACGAGGTCTTTTTTTGCTATTTGTTTTACGTCGCACCGTCACAGATAGGTCTTATGGCGACGATGGGATAGGAATGGCCTAGGAATGAGAAGGAAGCCGCCGTGGCCTTACTTAAAGTACAGCCCCAGCATTTGTCTGGTGTGAAAATGGGAAACTACAGGAAACCATCTTCAGGGCTGTCGACAGTGGGGTAGAAGTACGAGTCTAGGAACTGATAACAAAAGTTCAGTTCATATAAATTAAAAGCGAATTCTTCTGGTGAAGTGAACAGTTCACGCGTGATCAAATGTATAAACATTCTTGACAAACACATATGCAATGTGGAAAATGAAAAGGGACCATTTGTAGGAAATCAGCATTTGGTACGAAATGCTTAGAAAATGTGTGCGTTTTTAATGAATGTTACTATAAGTCAGTTTTTAAAAAAGTCGACAAATGGACACTTTCCATTTTGCGCATCTCATAGTCAATCACCATGCTATACAAATATAACCGTCCTGAGTAGTTTACCTCGCCGAAAGAGTTTGTTTTTGTGATCAATGCAGTGACTGGGTCTTCATTTTCTGCTCTCGGTGGAAGCTAAAAGTCCGCTTTGGTTATTTGTGAATTGTGATGAGAACCACTTTGTGGAATGTACAGGTCATCTTCCTACTCAGAAGTAGATGCTGTTTCGCACCACCCAAAGATAAACTTTCCGTTGCTCTTCAATAGACAAGGTCATACATCATCATCATCATCATTATCATCATCACAATTGCCCTTTGTGGGCTTTGGCCTTCCTCAGTAATTGGGCCGATGACCTTCGATGTTAGGCCCCTTTAAACAGCAAGCATCATCATCACAAGAAGCATCCTCAGGAGTTTCTGTCAGTCCTTCCTGTTCTGTACCATGCTCTTCCAGTTATTAGTTCTCAGGATCCTGATGTCCTGAAATAAACATTCCTCTACCTCTGCTTTGGTCTACCAACTTTCGGGGATACTTCTGGCAACGTATTAAATATATTCTTCATCATCCTATTATCACTGGCATTTGCAAATATCCAGCCCACGCTAGCCTCTTGGTCTTTATGACTGTAAAGCTCTCCAAACTCCCTTTTGTTCTACTGGCCCTAGGCCTTTCACTAGCAGTTAATATTGTGCATGTGAACTACATGTTGTATAGCACTTTCAACGACATAAAGAACATCGTGCTTTCCCAACCTCGAATTGGGTTGCGTTACTGATAGCTGTTGCTACAGGTACACGTAAATATTTCTTTGTTTAAATATAGAACTCGTGCTGCAAAAGTAACATTTAGCGAGAAAAAAAATTTTTAAAAAAAATTAAAAAATAAAAATTAAAAAGAAAATTACCTAGGTTTGGCTTTTTGTATTGTTTTAGCACATTTTTACCTCCGGATGACTTTACTGATGCCATTCCGCTATGTGGAAGGATGTATTCACTATCGCATGTTTCTCTCGTGGTTTGTAGTGTGATGTATGTAAATGATGATGTGTGCTAAGCGAAATACAAACACCCAGTCTCCAAGGTAGAATAATTAACCAAACGCGGTTAAAATCACCCGCCCGGATGGGATTCGAATCCAGGGCTCTTTGAACCGAAAGCCACTATGTTGACCATTCAGCCAACGAGCTGGATGAATCTTTTAAATGATACCGAACTTTATTTAGTCATGAAGACAGTAAGACTGAGAGGTTGAAAGGTTCGATTCTAGGTTAGGACACCGAGCAAGTGGCCGTGCGGTTAGGGTCACGCAGCTTGCATTCGGGAGATAGTGGGTTCGAACCCCTCTGTTGGCAACCCTGAAGATGGTCTTCCGTCATTTCCCATTTTCACACCAGGCAAATGGTGGGGCTGTACCTTAATTAAAGCTACGGCCGTTTCCTTCTCACTTCTAACCCTTTACTACCCCATCGTCGCCGTAAGACTTATATGTGTCGGTGCGATGTAAAGTAAATTTCTACTGCTAGGTTAAGATAACATTCAGGGTTTAGTATTAGTTCGATATTCTTCAAGATTTTCGTAACTTCCTGTGTTGTATTGTCCATTCATACGAATGCAATCGAAGTAAGCTAGCTGGAACAGTAATCTAACCACATTATTTTTCTCTGCTGCTCCGTACGTGTACTAATGGACAACAATTGAGCTTGATTTTGAACGATTCTCTTAAAATGAACCGAGGTGCATGAAACAATATTTAGTTGTTGAATACCTAAATTTAATTTAATACAGAACAAATAATGCATGTTACGGAGTTTTCGTGGATCACAGAGAGGTGAAAGAAGATGCTGGCTTGAATGGGTCTATCTACGATAGTCAAAGATTAATTTAAAACTTTAAAAGAAAGGTTATATTTCTTTTCAGATATTAAATTTTAACAAACAACAAGATTTCAGTTACAGAGGTAGTTTTGTAATAGAAAAGCAGAAAAACGTAGGAAAGGTTAGTTAAAAAATTCGAGTTTCCAGCTCTCTATTTACAAGGTCACGGCATCACTAATGTTGCGTTTAGACAGATATACAAAGGAGAGGAATCTCCCAATTTATTTTACAGGATATTTAAATCACAGTTTTCAAGAGCACTTTGCTCCAAAGGTTACAAGTTATGGCCTTCCAAAGGCATCATTCAATATTCACACAAGTATATTTTACATTTGAAGAAAAGAGCCTCAATGCTCCATAATTCTACCAAGGAGACTGCGCTCCCAAACCCTTGCAGCCTTTAACTTTTACACTTGTGATTAGAGCGTCTTTCTCAATAAAATTTACACTTTCGGCCTCTCTAGGCACAACCTACATTTAACAAACAGTTATATTTTAAGAAATAATACAGGCGTATCGAGTACCCATTCTACCGGGCCTTCGTGAAAAAGTACAGGTTAAAGTTACTGGCCCAAAAATCAAAATGTATAGAGGCGGAAACTTGCGCTCCTTGAAATCAAAGATTAAAACCCTACTTGGGCTAGTGGCCCGACGATGCAGAGGCTAATCCCACACTACTGAGGTGACTAGATGGAGGAAATTTAAATTACAATGCTACAGATAGAAAACGGTTACAGAAACATAGTCACCTCAAATACAAGTTGATAGGGAACTCGAGAGGGTGTCACACTCTCTGTTCCCGAATGCCAGTTAAGTACGGTTCACTTGATTTACTCGAACGTTTACACGAGAAGAAAGAGAAATTTACATTTTAGGAAATGGACTGTTCCATAGTTAGAGATTGGTACCTTCCCCTCCAGTCAGCTTCAGGAGATAACTACTGAGATAGAAAAATGGTGGTCATTACCTTAGCTGATGTTCTGCCTGCCGATGGATGACGCTCCCGCCTCCTCTCTTAGCACACACACTCAATCATATGACGATCAATAATACAAGTTAACTCGAAAAGGTGTCACCTTTAATAACCGACAGGAAGGTTCGAGGAGGCGCTGGACTAAAACCAGACACACCCTCTCACTTTATTGGCAGATAAAATAGGTACTAGAAGCATTTGATTGGCTGAAAATTAAATACACAAAATTTTTGATTGGCTGGAATCCAAAGTTGGCGGGATAAGTAAGAAGTGCTGCAAACCTTGAAGTATAAAAAACAAAGAAAGTCAATTCAGTTCAGAAAACCCATGAACACAAAATTTCTTCAAATTTCTAGTTATTCCACTTTGCACCAGAGTGCATGATATCAGTTCTTAAATAGAGACATCTATGGAGAAAAGTCCCGACTCCTTAAAATAGCTGTTGTAAACTTTAAGTGTTAGATAGCGTTCTTCCAGGCGCTTCATTTAAATGCACGGGGTTGAGGTTTACTGAACCCTTGGGCCATAATGAAGGATACCTACCTTCCTTACCTATCAGCAATTTTTATGAGATCTGTCACTTGGGCCGTTACGGGTTCTTCGTCACTTGCTGGGGTAAAAGGTAGGGTTCAGTAATCCTAATCTATCTACTCAAATGAAAGGTCTATTCAAGAAATATTTATATTTATTAATGAAATCACGATGAAAAAATAGTAAATTCAATATAATTTGGACTCAGTCTTGTCCATTCGACGCCACTATAATTTACAACACAGAGGAGCAGAATACTGGTTTGAGCCTTTGACTTAACTGCCTGATGGGCATCCTTACTAGAAACCACTGTCTCAAATATTAAATGAAGAAAAGAAAGTCCGGAAATCCTTCAGTTCGGCTTCCATGTGAGACTGCATGTACCATCATAATGATTCGTGATGGTCCAGCCCTCGTAACACGAACTCTGGACTCTGGGTATACTTAAGGCAGTCCAATCGGTGTGTGCCACAGAGTGGTTGTACGGCATGGACCCTTAATTGAATCGATGTGACCTGCGACATCTAAACTTATTATTTACTTTAATGTCATTGTGGATGATAACCGCAAGGAAAATGATGCTACAGTGGCATATGGCCTTAATCTAAGTCACTGAGGTTGATGACCCCACGACCATCCAAGTTTCTAAGCTGAAGACTAAACACAATTAAGTTACATCGGTTGATGACCAAAGTTTCCACTTTACTAATCCCAGCACATTTAATGCTCAATCAATCAAAGGCATACAATACAACAACAACAACAACAACAACAACGCTCACAATACTTTGTGGCAGTAAAATCTATTACCTTCGGATATGTCCCCTTAAACGTTACGTTAATATTTGAACTTTCCCAGAAAAATAAACTAAGATTTCCAGAATGCACCTTCAAGTTATTCACTTGGGTTTAAGTTATTTCACAAATACGGTTTCCAATGAGTTTAATAATTTAATGAATTTAAATGATTTTATGAATCTTAATTAACAACAAATTCTACTTCCGCAGACGAATGGTTTCTTTAACAAGTCCCTACTCAAATTCTGACGTAGTTATATTTTATAAATGCTTATAATTTTTATCGTCATTTATTATCGTGCAGCTGGAAGAAAATTTACATCATTTATTTCCAGTATTATATCTCGTTTCATGACATCACACTATAAGTATAATCTAATACTAGCAATTATTAATATTTGGATAACCCTAATAATTGAGTACAAACAAATCTGAATAAGTAACTCGCCGTAAAACTGTAAGCCAATTACGGTGTCATATCCCATCATGACAGTTCCATAAAGCTTTGTGCACCCCTCACAAATAAATCAATCATCACTACCATCACTCTATATTTTGGACAGCCCTGGAATTGGCTAACTTCGCTCATTATACTCTAACCTCGTGGTTTCAACTCTATTTTACGATCTCAATTAAACAAATTAATAGTATCTAATAACCTACACGTTACTCCCGGATGAAAATTCAACTACTTCTTGCAAATTTAATGATCCATTCTAAAGAATACAATCTCATTTTTTACGCGTAACAGGCAGCACACTCCCGCTATCTTCGAGCGGCGAACTCCTGATCAGCTGGCGGTATGGGACCCTGACAACCCTCGCTCTCAGCTTTGAAAGAAAACAACTGCCCTATGCCACGCTTAACTGATCTACAAGAATGAAATCTTTGACTTCGCAAATATAATTAAAATACGATATTCCTGACCAAACAGATATGCAGATAGATTGACCTTTCTAACGTCATTCAGTAATTGTACACGTGGCAAATTAACACTTACGTGGATTCTCTCACATTTTTCCATCCCAAACGTTACACAATATCCTCCTCGGGCTCACATAAAGGCTTCCAGTCACCTGATTCGCAAATCCTATCTCATCTCATACGACAAATCTAACCTCTTGCCTTCAACTCGACCACTCTCACTGACAAAAAGAAATGGAATAAAAATCCTTAGAATCCAGGACGCATAAATTTCGCACAATACTTTAATAATGAACAACTTCTCATAAAATGGCCTCGTATTTTAAAAAAACTGGATTTTCACAAAAATGACTGACAAACTTTACAGTTATTTATTTGCCAATCAAACACAGTTTAAACGGACATAGAAAATATTCACTGATCTACATTACTCAACACTACAGCGCGCTTCCACCTGATTGAAACTGGGTAACCACGGATATCTTGCACCAATTCCATTATAATCAAACGGAAAAATGTTAGGTCAAATAAAACATCTTGACTTGACATCACAAAAATGAATATAGGCAATAAATTCACGGAAATGACGATCTACTTTGGACGTGATATCACTTCGTAACCCTCATTAATTACCTCTTACACATGTCACACGGTGCCCGTAATCATTTCAAAATGTTATCCAAGCAGAAAATAAAACAAATGACCTTTCGTCATATTTTTGACATTCACGAAACATATGGGTGACCAACTGCGTCATAAATACCCATTACAAATACATATAAGTGTGACATCATAAAACAGATACAAAAAGGCGTTGAGATGGCATTCCACCTACCTTAACTGCACGTCAACTTCCATTTTTGGGCTCACCCGCAACCCTGAGATTTTTATATGCCATTTTAGTACTTCTGGCTTCACATTTGGTTTTATTCATGTTTTCCTGGAAAATAAAGCAAAAAAAGGAATGCCCTTCACTCGGTGTCTTCGCTCATTGCACTCGACTGATTGTATTTGTTGCTCGCACGCGAATTATAAATATTATAAATTCACAAATACTACTTCGGTATCTTGACCGTCTTTTTATCAGATTACTTCTGCAACGAACAACTGTCTCCACTTGGAGTCAAGACCCCGGCCACATCGGCCAAAATCTATTTTTGCTGGACTTAGTCTACTTCTTGACGGTCGATTTACTGAACAGTTCTACCCTCTCACTCGAGCCTCAATGATACAAATGCAGGCATTTCAGGATGGCGTCCCCTCTTATTTTATAGATTATATCCCCTCTCTCAGGCATTTTTCCTTGCCGCCCAGAAAATTTGCGTAAATTTTCCGACTTTGTGGAACTGTATTTAAGAGAGTTTTTGCTGTAACCAAGTATTTGCTAACTTGCTATCAACAGCTTTCACGAATATTTAAAATTATTCCTTACCAAATTAACTGTTTAAATGACTTCATTTGATAGGCACTATTTTCTGACGCCTCGGCGTGGGTAAAATAGACACGCGCGTCTTTCATGACATATCCACGGAAATGGCTTAGCACTCTCAAATCTGTCTTACTAAAGACCAATTGTCTTACATATAATTACAGGACCCCCATTGTACTCCGTTCACTGCTAATTATTTTATTTAAATATACTTATTCAACCAAAACTTTCTGCTGTATCCATCCACCTTCGACACGTGCGGATGACGTCACATCTCATAGCGTGAGAAACACAGTAGCCACCCACCTTCTCGCCTCGTGTCGGCTCTGCGATATAAAAAATATGTTCGGGCTTCTCATTACAATTGAGATGGGGCCTCATGTGGTAACTTTAAGACTCAAAATTCTTAGGGCACAAAGGTCATGGGTTCAGTATCTCCCGGTACAATATATATTCCTTCGACTGAGAAGGGGAGTTGGTTAAAAGACATTCTTGATCGTCCTGAAGATGGTTCTGAGTGACTTCCCACTTCAACTTGAGGTCAATCCTGATACCTAACATATCATGACTGTTTCCCTTCCATTCCTAATCCTAGACCCACATTCTATAGTTACAGGTACATACACCAGTGCATCCACCACAGACCCGCATGTGGTCAAACGAATACCACACCATGATATTGACCATGATGTCTCAAGAACTGCACATGAAAATACAACGACAACAACGATAATAATAATAATAATAATAATAATAATAATAATAATAATCGGAAGCTCTATATGCATCAGTAACCTTAACTTAAGCTGCTCCTTCAGAAATTGCAGATATTGAAAAACAAGACCATAAAAATCTTAGGAAAATGTTCGGCTCCACACAAGAAAATGGAATTTGGATCAAAAGGCGAACTGCAGACCTCTTTAGTTACACAGATAGTTTCATCAATACTGTACGGAGGAGAAGTTTGAAATTTTTGGACACATAGTTAGGATGGATAATAAAACTCTCACGAAAAGGTGTTTTCAATGTAATAATTTCCGAAAACAGGAGAATAAACTGGCTGGAAGAAATAAGAGAGGGTCTGAATGAATTGAACATCAGGGAAGAAATCATGAAAAATCGCAAAGTTTTCAGGACCTCAGTAAATAAACACATATTTGTGGCCAAAATTAGCAGCAGGACTGGTACAAAGTGATCAGAAGAATGAAGAGCTTTTGGAAGAACAGAAAGGCGAAAGTCATCAAGCCAATGAACAAGTTCCAACGTGCTCCATGAATGGGCATAACGAAATAATAATAATAATAATAATAATCGCCTTCCGTTATTATATTAAGGATGTAATTAGTTACAATGTAACAGATCACTGTGCATGAAACTGTTCTATAAAAATGATCATGTACACAGATTAACACCTCCAACTACTCATTCAAGAATAAACTGCTACGAATCATTAACTAACGTGCTTGCATCACGCAATATCCAAACTAACCGATCATTTCTCTAGATAACTTTCGTAAATTACTACGTGTATATACAAAGTGTAATATGATGATAAGGCAGAGATTTGAGAGTTCCATTCAATTTTTAAAGAAACTAAAGTATTTATAACTTCTCAATGCAAAAAAGGAGCACCTTCCTAAGTTCGAATAAACTGTAAATTCCTGGTCATTTACTGTCTATTTTTAGAAGAAATTAATCCTGATGTTTCATTATAGTGACAGTGTTTTGGATTTTACCTCTCATTAACTACATCTATGGTTTTCAGATACACTGAGACAGCGGAATTTTGTCTCACCGGAATTCTTTAACGCGCCAGTAAATCTTCCGACATGAGGCTGGCGTATTTGAACACTGTCAAATATCACTGGACTGATCTGGGATCGAAACTGCCAATTTGGGTTTAGAAAGCCAGGGTTCTGCCATCAAAGTCATTGTCTTGAACATTTAAATGGGAGTGGTGGGGGTGAGGACGTGGAAGTCAAGTGGCGTGCCAAGAGGCTTCTCACCAAGAAGGTCGTAGTTTGAATCCTGACCAATATACTGGTGAGTGAGATCGGAAAGTCACATCCCTGTGGTTCGAATTCCACGTAGAACTCAATTTCCCGCGGCTATGATCACGATATCAACAGTCATGTAAAACTACAACCTACCTTTCCTTTCATAATGCTCAGATGTGTTGTTGTTTTGTCGCCTCCTTGGATCCGGGTTAGCTTTCTAGCTTCTTTATTGGCTGTCTGGTTATAATTCTCTACTCTACTACAGGTATATATTTAGGACAATTTGGAGGATCTGGATCAGGATAAACTCAGCCTGAGGAAAACAAATGTTATGAGAAGAGGATTCAAAAGATACTCAGGCACATTCTAGCAGTAATTTTCTCACTTCCGCTCCTTCAGGTCGTTGTGGAACTAATGGCAATTACATTTTATCAAAATTCATACGATTACAATGAAATTTCAGAATTCATGTTTGAAAACCCGTTGGATGTGTTTCTGAATGCTTCCACCACATTTGTCCACGTCAGAGGAGTAACGTCCTGGCGAATTTTGAAACTTGTAATATACAACGATTCTCATTTACATTTTTTGCTAGTTGTTTTACGTCGCACCGACACAGATAGGTCTTACGGCGACGATGGACAGGAAAGGCCTAGGAGTTGGAAGGAAGCAGCCGTGGCCTTAATTAAGGTACACCCCAGCATTTGCCTGGTGTGAAAATGGGAAACCACGGAAAACCTTCTTCAGGGCTGCCGACAGTGGGGTTCGAACCTGCTATCTCCCAAATACTGGATACTGGCCGCACTTAGGCGACTGCAGCTAACGAGCTCGGTTTCTTCGGATACTGATAAGCACGATTGCTATAAGAATATTGTATAATTTTCTGTATTTATAAGAAAACGTACCGATATTTATATATTTTCCTTTGTTACTTCAAAATCCACAGTCATTTTATATTATTATTATTATTATTATTGTCCCATTTCCTCAAGACAGGAACATCTGTGCGGTTTGTGCGGTTCCAGTCTTGACTTATCTCAGAACGAAGCGAGAGGGATGTGTCGCTGCCTCAGCATGTGATAGTAATGTTGGCTGGGTATATACAGTAGTCTTGACTGCTCGAAGCATGGGGTCTCATTCCCTTCAAGCTTAACCTTAAGGCGGGTTTACACACTGCGATAAATCGTGACGATGTGATAGTAACAGTACATTCATTGACAATTCATTGTTATAAATAAATCGAAAGAGTGAGTACTATTTACACGCAGCGATGTCTTGTCCAATATTTATTGTCGACCGCGGTACAACGCAGTCAGCTGTTGTTGCGATGGAGGAAGTACTGACGTACGACGTTCAGGAGGTCAAGTTTTAGAGAAAGCAAAAATTGTTCGAGAAAATTTCTGTACGTATTTCAACGGGGAGGGTCACTTGCTTGGGAAGGACAAAGTGCATTGAACGTTTGAACGTTACAGTTCCTGAAAAGCATATAATAATTATTTACGATAATTTTGTTTTATTTAGAGTAATGTTTTCACTTTGTAACGTTGCAAACATTTAATTATGTATACAAAAAATTAATTTGAACCATCTATGTCATTCGTTATTAATTAATGCGTGTTACAGTTAATGTAGGCCTACTGATTTCTGACATGAGATGTTTATAGTAATTTGACAAAATAATAAAACTACTTTTACTACAAAATTAAATTCGGTTTACTTACATCTTGTGGTCTTTCTTCGACCCCGTCATCCATTGACTCCTACCATGTCTTGCAGAGATCTGATTGTTAAAAAACGGCAGATTGTTGAAGTACCATAAACTAGGTTTGTATAGAGTATCCGCACCTGCCCCGTATTTCAACGAATTGTTGATTTTGGCTCGTTCTTTTTTATATATCCTACGCAATGCATTGATCTTTTTCACTCCAGTGCTTCTGTCTGCCGACGGATCAAACTCCTTGTATTTCTTAACAAGCTCTGCATACGCCAGGTCTTTTTTTTATTTCTGTCGGAATATTCTTTGCTCTTAATGAGCCACGAACACGGAAATCTCTTATATTGTTCAATGAATTCCCTCAAGAACTCACGAGGACTTTGCTTGGAAACTGCCATGATCTCAAGGAAGAGAAACACTATTTCAAAACAACCACTCCTGTGAACAGCCAACGCAAACTGAGTCAAATTATAGCGACATGTGGCTGCAACTGTTTACGTGCTCCTACCTGTCGTTAGGATTCGTAGAAATTGATGCCGGCCGGCACCAACCATCCAATACAATTCCATCTCCAATAAATCGCTACAATGTCCTGTTTACACGCAACGATAAGTCGGGACTATTCCGTGTAAACCCGCCTTTATACTTACCACTGTTTCTGAGAAGTGCATGATAGTGACAGGTAAGCTTGTAATGTTTGTGTTTGTCAAGTACAGGTCACCACCTGATCGTGCCTGCGAATTACAGTTCTTGCAATGTCGGGACTATATATGCAAGTGTGATGATGATGATGATGATGATGATGATGCTTGTTGTTCAAAGGGTCCTAACACCTAGGTCATCGGCCCCTAACGGTACGAAATGAGACAAAATGTAATGCCAATTTAAAAGTCCAAAATCCTCCACTGACCAGAATTCAAAACGTGAGGACGAAGAATGAATGGATTGATATGAATTTAAAACAATCAGTGGATCCGACCCGCAATGCCCCACATTCCCAGAAACTAACGTTAAACAATAGTATTACTGACCAAGGGACTGCTTCTAAAGTACAGTACTGAATCGATGATGCTTGTAGTCTAAAGGGGTCCAAAAGCCAAGTCATCGGCCCCTCATATTGGTACTTATCGCTAGGAAAGTAGAGCCATTGTATTTGACAAGTTGCGGTACAAATCAAAAGTAGCGTAGACTCGCGGTATTCCACACATTATGGTACTACCCACAGGCAATGTAATGCGTACATGTAACACAGTCCTATGGTGTTTCTCACATTGCGGCGCCATTTACAGGCAACGCAAACCTATGGTGTTCATCACTTAAGTGTACTAACCACAGGGACTCGTACTATCCCGTGGTGTTTCTCACATAGTGGGTACTAATCATAAGCAAGGCAGAACCATGGTGTCGCTCATGTAGTGGTACTAATGACAGGTACTGTAAAAGCCGAGTCGCTATTAATCACAAGCCTATTATGTACCTAACATAGTGGTACCACGCGCAAGTAAAAGCGACCCGTGGTGTTCCCCGCGTGGTGGTACCAATTACAAGTAGTCCAAACCAAACCAAACCAAACCCCATGGCACTACAGCCCTTGAAGGGCCTTGGCCTACCAAGCGACCGCTGCTCAGCCCGAAGGCCTGCAGATTACGAGGTGTCGTGTGGTCAGCACGACGAATCCTCTCGGTCGTTATTCTTGGCTTTCTAGACCGGGGCCGCTATCTCACCGTCAGATAGCTCCTCAATTCTAATCACGTAGGCTGAGTGGACCTCGAACCAGCCCTCAGATCCAGGTAAAAATCCCTGACCTGGCCGGGAATCGAACCCGGGGCCTCCGGGTGAGAGGCAGGCACGCTACCCCTACACCACGGGGCCGGCATTACAAGTAGTCTCATGGTTCTAATTCGATCATCCCTTGTTTGCCCCTTTTAGTCGCCTCTTACGAGAGGCAGGTGATACCGTGGATGTATTCTTCGTCTGCGTCTCCCACTCACAGGAGGATATGCAGGTGTAGAAATGTGGTTCTCATTAAACTGAAAGAAATTGTGCACGGTGCTACCACAGTTCCTATTCAGTAGCTTTCATATAATAATCTTCGGTGTAGGAACAAGCTTTATGTTTGTATTGATCGTGAACCTCACGGATTTTCTTCTCGATGAAGTTGTGGTACAAGAATTAACAGAGCAATTATTAATGTTATTAAATTTTGTTAAGTTACAAGAAGGCTTCCAAGCGTAGGGCTAATAAATTGAAGAGTATGGCAGAATGGTTACAGTTATGAAGGTCCAAATGTTATCGTGATGCCGCTCGTACGACTAACTGTTAGAGGGTCATTAAAACGCACAGACTGCTTGCTTGGTGGTGCTCGACACCCATTCTGTTCATGTGTTCTGATCTCTTGTGAGAAAATATTTTGGGGTTATCTCCAAATGGGGAAGAACTCATCTGAACTGATTATTTAGTTATGTGACAGTAGCACATTATGGGAAATACCTTTGAAGTCCCACCAGCATACCTCTGAACAGTTGATTTTCCTTTCTCACGACAAATACACTGGCGGAAAATGAAATTCCAAAACCTTTACACGCGTACAGTCCTGAAATGAAATTCCAAAACCTTTACACGCGTACAGTCCTGATGTCGCTGCTCATTAGACAGTGAACGAGGATGTGCTCAGTCTAGGCTAAGCAATTTTCTAGGTAACATATTTATTTGATTAAAGTTTACAGATGACAGGTTCAGGTATGAGCGAGAAGACACTTGACATGGTGCTATATTGTACTCGTTGTAGTCGCCAAGATTTTGAATGCAATCGTGCAAACGTGCATGCATTGTGACGTACAGCTGTCGTACGTCCTGTTGAGGGACGGAGTCCCACGCCTGTTGCACTTAGTCAATCAAATCAGCATAGGTTAATGCTGGTATCGGATGACGCTGGATTTGTGATCCCATAATGTCCCATTTGTGCACAATGGGCGAGGAATGGCCAGATGAGAAACAAAATACAGGATAGCTGCCAACAGTCAGCATAGCCAAGAATCGATCCCCTCAACCTAACCCTTCTCATTCTTATTCAAAAGCATGTTATCGTATGTTGCTTACAAGGCAAATGTACCAGAAGTTACAAAGAGCAGGTAACGAAATTACCAGCAAATCTGCTGCTGTCCTATTACTGGATGCCCAATCCTGTCAGCCAGGAAATTGCCTCAAGAGTCACAACGTTATGATCCTCCAAATAGGCAGGGAATAGGAGCAGAGGACATTCAGTCACGATATGTCTGACAGTCTCTACATCATGAAGTGTGTTCTTTCTCCATTCGGCTATGAATGCGAGTTCACTTTGTAAGAAAATTATGAGAAATCTTTTGAGTTCTGGAGTCATTTCCAGTACTGGATTTCAAAATGAGGTCCCATGTAAGGCGTACACAGAGACCACAATGAGGTTTGCTTTGGCAGGAATATCTCCTTTACGGACTATAGAAGAAGCAAAATGGGAGAGACGCTCCATCGCTATTCTCTTATTCATTCGATGTTCCACCAGTTCACCTTGTTCTCTCTCTCTCTCTCTCTCTCTCTCTCTCTCTCTCTCTCTCTCTGGGACATCAGCAATCGATTTCAAACTTCATATCTTATCAGAACTGCCTTCGTGCCCCAACAATTGAAGCTATGGAACTAAATTCTGGGCTAACTTTTGGCAGGTCTACGTATAGTTCCCGACCAGGCTTTTGATTTCTCGTATGAGAAAAATTAGCATCGTCTACAGATAATGATCTCAAATTTTTAACCAGGAATAACTCCTCATTAATATAAACCATTTCGGCGATTCAGTGAACTCACAAAATATGGTCAATTAGTACATTACCATAGTTGTCAGTAACTTCAGGAGAGATGCACGATTACTCACAATACTCGCCAAAGAAAGCACTTAATCTGCCTCACATATAGTATACTGTATATCAATGAACACGACTATTCTGGATGGTATGAGCAGAAGCGCTTTCGTCTCTTCGTTGTTAAACGTTCCTTCAATTGCTGAAGATTTTAAGACACATGAGAGTACCAGAATTTTTCCATAAAGCAGTTACTTTAACGGGAAACTAAATATACTGACACAGGCAGCTTGCAATTAAGCACTCTTAAATTCATTCGACTGCGCTAGGATTCGATCATACAACCTGGAGCTTAAAAGATGCACGCCGAACTACGCCATGCAGCCGGTTTACTTCTAGCCAATCAAATTTAGCCTTTCGGTTTATTTCCTTTTATCTTAATATGGTTGTCTCCTAATAGAACTTCAGCCAAGTGCTAGCTTAATCTATGGAATTTTAACATCAGTAAAGTGGTATGTGTAATAAAGATTATGTCGACAATACAGTATTGCGGGCGTGATAGCCAAGTGTCATCGTCACGAGATTCACATGATCGGAAGTACAGGTATACTAACAATGTTCTAACATCATTACAACATACAGCGTATCCCCCTTGTGTTCCAACAACACCGGTACTCTTGCTTGCAGACGACCATTGATGTGGTGAACGTCTACCTGTGATACACCCGTTGGCATCATTCTGCAAGAATTCTGAGTGGGCTTTAAAAAAATGGATCAGGCGTCGATCTATCATGTCCCACACAAGTTCGATGAGGAGAAATGTGGTGAACAAGCTGGTCAAGGAAGTTGCAGAACAGCTCGTACAACGTGTTGAGTAACATCGTTAGCATGTACGTACGCACTGTAAGCCTAGAGTAGTCGTCTCCCTGTTAAGTGAACGGAAGTAGAAAGGGTAGAAAAATATTCCTCCGCGCGTACCTGGCGTTGGTTCATACTCCTTGCATAAACAGGTTTTGCGAGCAATAGATGTAGTTCACGGCACTCTACTCTGCGACTCCAAGCTTATGCTCCGCGGGCGAACGCTCTCTAGATGACGTCACTCCTGAAGTCAACATCACACACGTAGACGACCATCCCTTGCATAAAGAGAACCTGTTCTCATAACTAAACAGTATAAACGCTCATTCAATCCTTCCACGTAAATTTCCCATAGTAGGCCTACAACGGGACGCATGCAAACCGGTGTTATGACGTGCGTGGAAATCTTGACAGCGGCAGTGCGTGCCCATAGTCCAAGTAGGAATAAACAATTTCCAATAATTGTGTTGGCACTTGTGGCCGGTGGTGTGGCAGTCTGCCACTGCGTCGATCTTTACTGGCAGCCATACATAACCTTGCTTTAAATATAAGAATATTTAAATTTTGATGATGGTGAAAATGATTGTTGTGAATGTTGTTGTAAGCATTGCGTTATCAATGACGGACCACGTGTCATTCTCCGGTAGGACTACCCATATGGAAAAGCAATCTCTATACGGACCATGAAGGCCCTTGGAAGAGTTAAAGGTAGGGCTTCCGTAAGATCGGCCTTTAGTGGGATATAGTGGTCACCGACATTCCCACCCACCTTTACCCCAGGAATTAATTTAATTTCACGGTATACATTACCGTATGTTTATCCGCTGCCTAGTAATACTCGTATGTGCTGAAACTCGGCGATGTTTTATTTATGCCTGTTAGCAGGTAAACTTGTGAAGGTCTTGTAACAGCCAGGACACAGGACCTGGGAACTAGGTCGTCGGCCCGCGTTCTAGGGCTAGCGAGCCTGTATCTTACCCGAAGGCCCTAGCTTCGATCACCGGCCAACTCTGGGATATTTACCTGGATCTGAGGGCTGGCTCGAGGTCCACTCAGTGTACATGAGAACAATTGATGAGATAACTGACAGTGAGGTAATGGACTCGGTCTAGAAAATCTAGAAGAACGGCTAAGAGAATTCGCCGCGCTGACCACGCGTCTCCTCGTAATCTGTAGGCATTCGGGATGAGCAGCGGTTGCTTTGTATGCCAAGACTCATTACAGGTTTGTTTGCTTGTTTGTTTTGCAGACTGATGATACTAGTAGTAATGCCCCGATGAGAGCTAACTACCTATAAGGACAACGGGGCACGGATTTATTCTCCAAGTAGCAGAAAATCTATAGACAAGAGACAGCAGCATATTAAGAAAATTCAGTGCCATCAATGGAGGTGTTCGTAAAACTGGGAGACCAGCATCTAAGCAGTTGTGAGACCATATGGCAAACTATATTACTTAAACGACCTCATAGGTGGGTAGTGATAAAATTACACCCGCAATCCGTGAAAAATGAAAGACCATCCAGTCAATATTTCATGTTGTAGTGACATTTTTCCATTATACCGAGTGGTAGAGCTGTCCCCATTCACTCAGTTTTATGCAACCCGTAGATTAAATTCTAACCTAAAAATTTTGACCTCGGCTGCTCACAGCAATGTCTGGTCTTACTACGGTTTCTATAATTCGTTTATTCGTGTCAACGAAATCAGCATTAATGATAAAATACCGAATGATGGTAAAGAATCGTGAAAATTCTGTATCACAGAAACGTCATGTACAGAGAATGATGGTTGAATGACTAGCAATAGTATTGATATAACAACGTTAAACGACAACTCGTGATAACCATGCGTGATGAAAGTTAGAGGAGGAAACCGGTGCGCATTAGTCGGAAGTTCGAGTCCGATGTAGGGCGAATATTTTTATTTCGTTGTTTATGTTCCTCTGAGTCGCGTTGTTGAAGACAAAACTAAATCATTATTAGTTCTCATATTGCAGGCACTCTGCCATGCTCTTTTTTAAGTAGCCCTTAAAAGGGCTATTTGCAGTAAAGTAAGCTTTACCGACAGAGGTGCAAT
Source organism: Anabrus simplex (assembly GCF_040414725.1). NCBI lineage: Eukaryota > Metazoa > Arthropoda > Insecta > Orthoptera > Tettigoniidae > Anabrus > Anabrus simplex. Next base: position 426,673,472 of record NC_090266.1, on the reverse strand, counting down.
AGGCTTGTGTATGGCCATTCTACTAATGAAGCATATGTTCAAAATGACCACCTCCTTCGTAAATACAAATCTCAGCAAGATGGAGTAGAGGCATTCTTGCTTACTGCAAAACATATGTGGTGGAACCTGCTTGCAGACTTCAGTGATGAGCCGCCGTAAATGATTCGTGCTCTCTTTCTCCTGTTCATAGACTCTTTTAAATAACACCAGAGGAACAAATCTAGTGGAATAAAGTCAGGTGATCTAGTCGGCCATGTGACAGGACCCCTCCTTTATTCCATCGTCCAGGATATATCATATGCAAGTGGTTCCGTTCCCACCGGGCTAGTTGGCCGTGCGCGTAGAGGCGCGCGGCTGTGAGCTTGCATCCGGGAGATAGTAAGTTCGAATCCCACTATTGGCAGCCCTGAAGTTGGTTTTCCGTGGTTTCCCATTTTCACACCAGGCAAATGCTGGGGCTGTACCTTAATTAAGGCCATGGCCGCTTCCTTCCAACTCCTAGGCCTTTCCCATCCCATCGTCGCCATAAGACCTATCTGTGTCGGTGCGATGTAAAGCCCCTAGCAAAAAAAAAAAGGGCTCCGTACTTCCATCGACCAGTGTGGAGGAGCACCATTCTGCTGAAACCACATCCTTAACCGTGTCTTAAGGGGCACATCCTCCAATAAGAGAGGGGGGTATTCACGAAGGAACTATACATAGATTATGATCGATTATGTGAATATGGCGTCGTCCCGTGAGATTTCCTTCGAAGGAAAGTGGTCCAGTTATCTTGTCACCTATTATCCCCCACCACACGTGATGCCTCATTGTACCTGAAATGGAGTTCCCCTTATCCAGTGAGGATTTTCGACGCTCCAGTAACGGAAGTTGTAACAGTTCCGTTGTTGTGAAATCTGGATTCGTCACTAAACGGAATGCCCGTCAAGAAATCCGGATCAACTTCAACTCTTTGCAATATCCATTGCAAATTCTATCCGTTTTTGAAAGTCATCTCCGAGATGTTCTAGATGTAGTTGTTGATGGTAGGGTTGGAATTTATGGCGTTGCAATATGTGCAGTACAGATACATACAGTAACTGATGTTCAGTTCATTTCCAATGGCGCTTCAGCTTGTATGCGGACTGTACGCAATTGCATTTTGAGCAGCTTGTTCATTATTTCCAGACTTCACAGCAGACCCCGAACGGGCGGTAATGTTTGGAATGACCCCGTTGCACGCAACAATCTTTCAAGACTTCGAAATGTATCTACAGTTAGCAGCCTTCGTCTAGGAAATCGTTCTTGACACAAGCGTCTGGCTTCCCTCGAATTCTGCCTTGTTTGCCTAAAATCATCCAGTGAATATAATGTTTGCTTTTGCGCTAGCCGCACAGTAGGTGTTCGCACTTTGCTGCAAAGATTACGATGTGATGTTGCATGTGCCCTACGAATGAAGTCCAGACCGCTGTTAGTCATTTTCCGAGTCGAACGTGCTCAGTTGCTTGGTTGAATGGGTTTGTCATAATGTTGACAGTAAGTGCAGTGCACTTCATTCGTTGCAGTCTTTTGCCATATGAAAGTTGAATGATACTATTCCTTCCTTATGTCCGGCTCCATGGCTAAATCGTTAGCATGCTGGCCTTTGGCCACAGGGGTCCCGGGTTCGATTCCAGTCAGGATCGGGAATTTTAACCATAATTGGTTAATTTCCCTGGCACGGGGGCTGGGTGTACGTGTCGTTTTAATCGTCATTTCATCCTCATCAAGACGCGCAATTCGCCTACGTGCGTAAAATCAAAAGACCTGCATCTGGCGAGCCGAACTTGTCCTCGGACACTCCCGGCACTAAAGGCCACACGCCATTCCATTTTCATTCCTTCCTTATATATGCTTTCTTTGTAAGGATGGAACCTGGAGGGTAAACAGATCAAGAAAGAAAGCTATCACATCTGCTGTGCAGCATTTGCGTGCCATAGATTCTAAAATACTGTGAAAAATACGTTTCTATCAATTTCGATGTGAAGAGACTACACAAAATGGCGGTGAACTGACATGGCTGGAACTGGTCCTAACCTATCACGTTTTGTATGATACCGCGACCGCCCTTTTCTCTCAAAAGAAAATGACCTCTTGCCCAATCAGGTGCGCAATTCTCTACTGACAGCTGTGGGAGTGGATATGGTTTGTACAGTACAGTAACATTTCATAAAAATGACGAGAGTTTTGGACTCCGTCTACATAAAATATTACAGTGTTTTTGAGATGGACCTCACTTACTGCCTCTTGTTCCATTTTTGCATTACGCGGGGAAATCTATATCAGGCCAACTGCACATAAAATTGTTGAAGATGTTGCGCAAGATAGGACTACGAGACATTTGATTTCTAGCAGGTTGCATATGTTCGGAAAAAATAGGGGTAACTGTACCACCCGGTATAACGGCATACAGAGTGGTAGTGCTGTTGGCGATAATGGGGGTGTGCCGACTCGAATAAAGGTACCGCGAATAAAGAACAGTTGGAATAGTCGTTGTTAGTTTCGGGTTTACAATATCGGACTTCTGGACGCGTAGTTCTCAAAGTCCGAGTTTCGCCAGGGGCTTCTCCACCCCTTCATGGAAATAATAACTGTTTCAGTTGGCCAGTCGTTGGATCGTGCCCTTTGTATCGATTCTTGAACGCAATGTGATGCCTTTGAACTCTGACACCATATAATGAGCCCAGAATCCATCAGTGTTCACAAACTGAAGCGTACGAAGCTGTGCGTTAATTAACTTGGAGGAGGGCCCATTAAGACCGCCTGTGATTCCAATATGGCGACCTTTTACTCTAACGTTAGTGAACGGCGGTGCTTCAACCACGTGTTATGTGCGTGTCTAGGAGGAATAAGCCATTAAAGAAACGAATGCAGACTATTCGAACTCTTGTGTTTCACATAGTAGCTTATGCAAATACTTCTATTTCTTCTCTGTGAATGCAAGAAGAATGCTTTATTTATTTATTTTTTGCTATTTCCTTTACGTCGCACCGACACAGATAGATCTTACGGCGACGATGGGATAGGAAAGGCCTACGAATGGGAAGGAAGTGGCCGTGGCCTTAATTAAGGTACAGCCCCAACATTTGCCTGGTGTGAAATTTGGAAACCACGGAAAACCATCTTCAGGGCTGCCGACAGTGGGGTTCGAACCCACTATCTCCCGCATTCACGCTCACAGAAGCGTGCTCCTAACCGCACGGTCAACTCGCCTGGTGCAAGAAGAATGTGAGTGAGATTTTTGAAATTAATATTCATATCCCTGAGGTTTGGATTCCAACTAAAACTAAAGGTCCCAATGTGATGAAATGAAATGTCGTATGGGTTTTAGTGCCGGGATATCCCAGGACGGGTTCGGCTCGCCAGGTGCAGGTCTTTCTATTTGACACCCGTAGGTGACCTGCGTATCGTGATGAGGATGAAATGATGATGAAGACAACACATACACTCAACCCCCGTGCCATTGGAATTAACCAATTAAGGTTAAAATCCCCGACCCGGCCGGGAATCGAACCCGGGACCCTCTGAACCGAAGGCCAGTACGCTGACCGTTTAGCCAACGAGTCGGACCCCAATGTGATGATCACGTAAAACTACAAGCATCATTCTGCTTCTATATATTCTCTATTTATCTATCTATCCATCTATCTATCTATCTATCTATCTATCTATCTACCTGTGCATCTATCTGTCTATCCATCCATCTATCTATCTATCTATCTATCTACATATCCCTTAGTCAGCACTTACTCATAAAAATGTACCCAGAAGGAATGGTCCAGTTTGGACGTCCTTTGGTAGCTTTACACGCACATACCACCGACAGGTGTGTAAATGATTACAACTGTAATGATCTGTAATGAGTACAACGACCACCTGAGTTTATTAATTGTGTTACTACGTATATGGAGACAAAATTATCAGTTGTGCGGAGCGTTAGAACGTCAACCAGTCCAGTGGAGTTTGATATGAGCCACATTCTCAGTCTCCATGTGTTGCCAAGTGGTCATGACATTCAGTTGTCAGGCATGTAGGGCATTCAAATGCCAAAATGGCCCGATATTGGAATGGGTACCACGAGGTACTCGAGAGCATCAGCGCATGTCACACAAGGTGGAAATAATCGAATTGCTAAAGTGAAAATTTTATCGATTCTGTATAAGTTTCCTACAGTAAATGAGCCGTAGATTATGGCTGTGTTAAAGGTTTCGCGAAGAAAAAGTGTTTGTAATGGGTAAATTGCATTTCATATGGAAGCAAGCTGAATTTCGTAGAATTTATTGTGCTTTATCGGAAAATAATGTACCGTTTTATATTATTCGAAAAATTCAGCTACTCAGATATGGCCATTGTGAAAACAATCAAGCATGCGACGCACAGTTGGTTGGCAAAAATTTATGTAGGAG